>NC_086445.1:89558186-89867874 GCF_028390025.1 Pseudophryne corroboree | reverse complement strand
TGGCAAAAGCAGTAGCACCGCAAAGAACTGTGCGTTCTTCGAAATCCCAAATCCACAAGGAGAGTCCAATTGTGTCGGTTGCGATGCCTGACCTTCCCAACACTGGACATGAAGAGCATGCGCCTTCCACCATTTGCACGCCCCCTGCAAGTGCTGGAAGGAGCACCCGCAGTCCAGTTCCTGATAGTCAGATTGAAGATGTCAGTGTTGAAGTACACCAGGATGAGGAGGATATGGGTGTTGCTGGCGCTGGGGAGGAAATTGACCAGGAGGATTCTGATGGTGAGGTGGTTTGTTTAAGTCAGGCACCCGGGGAGACACCTGTTGTCCGTGGGAGGAATAGGGCCGTTGACATGCCTGGTGAAAATACCAAAAAAATCAGCTCTTCGGTGTGGAAGTATTTCACCAGAAATGCGGACAACAGGTGTCAAGCCGTGTGTTCCCTTTGTCAAGCTGTAATAAGTAGGGGTAAGGACGTTAACCACCTCGGAACATCCTCCCTTATACGTCACCTGCAGCGCATTCATAATAAGTCAGTGACAAGTTCAAAAACTTGGGCCGACAGCGGAAGCAGTCCACTGACCAGTAAATCCCTTCCTCTTGTAACCAAGCTCACGCAAACCACCCCACCAACTCCCTCAGTGTCAATTTCCTCCTTCCCCAGGAATGCCAATAGTCCTGCAGGCCATGTCACTGGCAATTCTGACGAGTCCTCTCCTGCCTGGGATTCCTCCGATGCATCCTTGCGTGTAACGCCTACTGCTGCTGGCGCTGCTGTTGTTGCTGCTGGGAGTCGATGGTCATCCCAGAGGGGAAGTCGTAAGCCCACTTGTACTACTTCCAGTAAGCAATTGACTGTCCAACAGTCCTTTGTGAGGAAGATGAAATATCACAGCAGTCATCCTGTTGCAAAGCGGATAACTGAGTCCTTGACAACTATGTTGGTGTTAGACGTGCGTCCGGTATCCGCCGTTAGTTCACAGGGAACTAGACAATTTATTGAGGCAGTGTGCCCCCGTTACCAAATACCATCTAGGTTCCACTTCTGTAGGCAGGCGATACCGAGAATGTACACGGACGTCAGAAAAAGACTCACCAGTGTCCTAAAAAATGCAGTTGTACCCAACTATATGCTTCAGAGGTTGGAGGAGCAGCAAAAGGCCATTCAAGCCTATACAATTGAGCACGATATAGGAGATGGAATGCACCTGTCTCAAGTGCAGTGGAGAATGATTTCAACGTTGTGCAAGGTTCTGATGCCCTTTGAACTTGCCACACGTGAAGTCAGTTCAGACACTGCCAGCCTGAGTCAGGTCATTCCCCTCATCAGGCTTTTGCAGAAGAAGCTGGAGGCATTGAAGAAGGAGCTAAAAGGGAGCGATTCCGCTAGGCATGTGGGACTTGTGGATGCAGCCCTTAATTCGCTTAACAAGGATTCACGGGTGGTCAATCTGTTGAAATCAGAGCACTACATTTTGGCCACCGTGCTCGATCCTAGATTTAAAACCTACCTTGGATCTCTCTTTCCGGCAGACACAAGTCTGCTGGGGTGCAAAGACCTGCTGGTGACAAAATTGTCAAGTCAAGCGGAACGCGACCTGTCAACATCTCCTCCTTCACATTCTCCCGCAACTGGGGGTGCGAGGAAAAGGCTCAGAATTCCGAGCCCACCCGCTGGCGGTGATGCAGGGCAGTCTGGAGCGACTGCTGATGCTGACATCTGGTCCGGACTGAAGGACCTGACAACGATTACGGACATGTCGTCTACTGTCACTGCATATGATTCTCTCAACATTGAAAGAATGGTGGAGGATTATATGAGTGACCGCATCCAAGTAGGCACGTCAGACAGTCCGTACTTATACTGGCAGGAAAAAGAGGCAATTTGGAGGCCCTTGCACAAACTGGCTTTATTCTACCTAAGTTGCCCTCCCACAAGTGTGTACTCCGAAAGAGTGTTTAGTGCCGCCGCTCACCTTGTCAGCAATCGGCGTACGAGGTTACATCCAGAAAATGTGGAGAAGATGATGTTCATTAAAATGAATTATAATCAATTCCTCCGCGGAGACATTGACCAGCAGCAATTGCCTCCACAAAGTACACAGGGAGCTGAGATGGTGGATTCCAGTGGGGACGAATTGATAATCTGTGAGGAGGGGGATGTACACGGTGATATATCGGAGGATGATGATGAGGTGGACATCTTGCCTCTGTAGAGCCAGTTTGTGCAAGGAGAGATTAATTGCTTCTTTTTTGGTGGGGGTCCAAACCAACCCGTCATATCAGTCACAGTCGTGTGGCAGACCCTGTCACTGAAATGATGGGTTGGTTAAAGTGTGCATGTCCTGTTTATACAACATAAGGGTGGGTGGGAGGGCCCAAGGACAATTTCATCTTGCACCTCTTTTTTCTTTTATTTTTCTTTGCGTCATGTGCTGTTTGGGGAGGGTTTTTTGGAAGGGACATCCTGCGTGACACTGCAGTGCCACTCCTAGATGGGCCCGGTGTTTGTGTCGGCCACTAGGGTCGCTAATCTTACTCACACAGCTACCTCATTGCGCCTCTTTTTTTCTTTGCGTCATGTGCTGTTTGGGGAGGGTTTTTTGGAAGGGACATCCTGCGTGACACTGCAGTGCCACTCATAGAAGGGCCAGGTGTTTGTGTCGGGCACTTGGGTCGCTGAGCTTAGTCACACAGCTACCTCATTGCACCTCTTTTTTTCTTTGCGTCATGTGCTGTTTGGGGAGTGTTTTTTGGAAGGGCCATCCTGCGTGACACTGCAGTGCCACTCCTAGATGGGCCAGGTGTTTGTGTCGGCCACTAGGGTCGCTTAGCTTAGTCATCGGTGCAAATTTTAGGACTAAAAATAATATTGTGAGGTGTGAGGTATTCAGAATAGACTGAAAATGAGTGGAAATTATGGTTTTTGAGGTTAATAATAATATGGGATCAAAATGACCCCCAAATTCTATGATTTAAGCTGTTTTTTAGGGTTTTTTGAAAAAAACACCCGAATCCAAAACACACCCGAATCCGACAAAAAAAATTCGGTGAGGTTTTGCCAAAACGCGGTCGAACCCAAAACACGGCCGCGGAACCGAACCCAAAACCAAAACACAAAACCCGAAAAATTTCAGGCGCTCATCTCTAGTTTTAAGTCACATTTTGTGGAATGTTTAATGATAACATGGTTATGTTTCTATGTCAGATGACACATACACTCAGCAAAAAGCCTTTTTGATTATTGCACTGACACACGGAGTTTAATGTATGCATCTCTTTAGTTGTGCAGCGTTACCATGGCCACGCTGCTTGGCGCCGATACATCACTGCCGCTGAGACGCTGGAGACGCCGGACAGTCCAGACGGCGTGGCCAGCGGTGAACGCAGGAGGGGTTGATCTTCCATGGGGGATAAGCTACACTGTCTATTTAAGCACTGTTTTGAATGTTATGCACTTATCCTGATGAAGGGGGAGACCCCTAAACGTCGATTTGCACAAATACACGTTTGTTGTGATTTAAAGCCTAATCTCTCTACTGCATATATATATATATATATATATATATATATATATATATATACATATTATATTTGCTAAAAGGTCTATTCACAACACCTATTTTTCAGAGAGGGAGGAATGTTGAACAATTTATGAGAACTAATACTACAGCATCTTGGAAACAGCAACTCTAAAATTGTGAGAGATAAAGGGGGTAATTCAGAGTTGATCGCAGCAGCAAATTTGTTAGCAGTTGGACAAAACCATGGGGGTCATTCCGACCTGATCGCACGCTGCCCTTCGCAGCCATGCGATCGGGACGGAAATGCGCATGCGTGGCGGCTGCATTGCGCAGGCACGTCATTGACTGGCGACGGCAGCGACGCCACGAACGAAGAAAGTGGTCGCATCGGTGACCGCAAAAAGATTGACAGCAGGAAGGTGTTCCGGGGCGTCAACTGACCGTTTTCTGGGAGTGGTGCGGTGAACGCAGGCATGTTCAGGCGTTTGGAGGGTGGATGTCTGACGTCAATTCCGGAACCTGCATCGCTGGATCGATCGCACAGGATAAGTAACTCTTACCCTGGTCTACTTCTACACAAAAATGTTTTTGCATAGCAGGGTTGCACAAGCGTTCGCAGCCTTGCTATGCAAAAAAGCCCTCCCTCATAGGCGTTTTTTTTAGCAGTTAGGCAAAACCATGTGCACTGCAGGGGAGGCAGATATAACATGTGCAGAAAGAGTTAGATTTGGGTGGGTTATTTTGTTTCTGTGCAGGGTAAGTACTGGCTGCTTAATTTTTACACTGCAATTTAGATTTCAGTTTGAACACTGAATCTAACTCTCTCTGCACATGTTACATCTGCAACCCCTGCAGTGCACATGGGGGGTCATTCCGAGTTGATCGCTAGCTGCATTCGTTCGCTGTGCAGCGATGAGGCAAAAAAACTGCAGTTCTGCGCATGCGTATGCGGTGCAATGCGCGGCGTACTATTACAACGAACCATGTAGTTTCACACAGGGTCTAGCAAAGCTTTTCAGTCGCACTGCTGGCTGCAGAATGATTGACATGAAGTGGGCGTTTCTGGGTGTCAACTGACCCTTTTCAGGGAGTGATCGAAAAAACGCAGGCGTGCCAGGAAAAACGCAGGCGTGGCTGGGCGAACGCAGGGCGTGTTTGTGATGTCAAAACAGGAACCGAACAGTCTGAAGTCATCGCAAGCGCTGAGTAGGTTTAGAGCTACTATAAAACTGCACAAATAAACTTTGCCGCCGCTGTGCGATCCTTTCGTTCGCACTTCTGCTAAGCTAAAATACACTCCCAGTGGGAGGCGGCATAGCGTTTGCACAGCTGCTAAAAACTGCTAGCGAGCGATCAACTCGGAATGACCACCATGGTTTTGCCCAACTGCTTAAAAATTTGCTGCTGCGATCAACTTTGAATTACCCCCAAAGTACCAATCAGCACCTAAATGTCATTTTTCAGACTGCCTGCAAAAAACAACACAAAGAAGATGATTGGCTAGTACTTTATCTCTCACAATTTTTTGCGTCTCTAAGAGCTTTGACAATTACCCCCTTGGCTCAGGCTTCCAAATGTACTCAGCATTTTAGTTGCTTAATGAGTTTGAAAAGCAAAAAAACCACACAAAACATCAGACTAACAGACGTGACTGCTTTGTGCCTACACATCGTTCTGATGGATAACTACTATCTAGGGGGGTCATTGCGACCCGATCGCTCGCTGCAGTTTGTCGCAGCGCAGCGATCGGGTCGGAACTGCGCAGGCGCATAGCAGCCGTCATTGCCTAGCGATCGCCTCTGAGACAGAGGCGGTCGCTGGGCGGGAGGGGGCTGGATGGCGGTGTTCAGCCACCATTTAGGGGGCGCGGTCTGCCCAACACAATCGTGGCCGGACCGTTGGGGCGTCAGTGGCAGCAGCCAGTGGCAGCGACAATCAACTCCCGGCACGCCGCAGGATCTGCGCTGGCCGGTAGTTACTCCACAAATATAAAAAAGCATCGCCGCTGTGCGATCCTTTTGTATTTGTGCGGGGGGGGGGGGGGGGGGGAAGCGGACTCACATGCGGGGGCGGACTAGCCCTGTGCTGGGCGTCCCCCCGCATGTCAGGAAAGATGATCGTAGCTGTGCTAAATTTAGCACAGCTACGATCATCTCGGAATGACCCCCCAGGTCCCGACAAACTAAACTTTTGTTTAAACAAATTGAGGCTACAAGTTCCTGTTGTAGAAACATATACGAACCATTTTATTGCTTGTTTTGTTGTTTGTTTATTTCAATGGACCATTCATTCTTACGTTGTTATTTTTTTTCCGGAACATTTATTTAATGTTTTTCGGAGACAACTAATTTGTAGTATTGCTGCGCCAAAATACATTCTTAAGGGAAAAATGTTTATTTACAGTTAATGATCGTACATTCAGTATAGCATCACAGATAAGGATTTGCACTGAATGAACGTACATTCCTACATAAATTCCTCACACCATTATGATCAAATAAGACTTTCTTAGGGGGTATCCAATTAGATCTGAACGGATATAGTGATTAATGACCAATGGTCATTATCGCGGTATCCAATTAGGGTCCATTTTCATCGGCCGAAAATGGATCTGCGATTGCGCAAAAAAGCATGGGATCTGGGAAAACTTGGGATCGGGGATAAGTCAGAGGCCCCTCTGTTAGTGGTACTTCCTGTACCCACTTTGCTCACTAGAGTAGAATCTGCAGGTTAATCCAGCCTCTCTCAGCTGAGTCAGCTCCACCTGCTCCTCGCTTCATTAGTCAACCAGGCCTCTCAGCCCAGCCAGCTGACTGACTTGGAGTACACTGTGTGCAGCCCCCTCAGCTCTGCCCACCAACAACTCCTCAGTCATCCCGACCCCTTAGCCCTGCTGGCTGGTTTACTGCAAATATTTGCCTGGCCCCATATTTCTCCTTATCGCCGTCTGACGCCTGTAACATAGCGCAGAGGGGTAACTAGGGTTTTTGGAGCACAGGGCAAGATCAATAATGGCGCCCCCCCAAAAAAAATAAAAATAAAATAAAAAATACAAAAGAAAAGTATGTGCGCACGCCACTGGCGCACTCTGAAAAAAATGGCCATGAGGGGGCGTGGACACTGAAAATAGAATGTGCCAACATGACACGCCAGCTGTTTCATGTCATACTGGGAACATTCTTTATAATTCCACATGCACCTTACCATCATCATCTCCTACACAAATAGGTGTCACTGTGTATAAAGATGTCTGGGTGTGTATGTATAGATGTAGGTGCAGTGGTCGAAGTGGAAGTTTTGAAGTGAGGGTATGGAAAAGTGAAGGGTGTAATTATGCGCGCGGCGAAGGCGTGCGCTCCGGAAAAAGGGGCGTGGCCACTCAAAGGGGTGTGTGTCTTTTAATGTAGTAGGACCCCTTATACTATCTAGTGCTGGTTATACTAGTACTAGACCTTATACTATCCGTATACTACCCCTTATATTATTTAATACTAGACCTTTCACATTTTAGCACACGGTATGAGCCAAAAATCACATTATGCCACACAGTATGAGCCGAAATTCACATTACCCCACACAGTATGAGCTGGAATTCACATTATGCCACACAGTATGAGCTGAAAATTCACATTACGCCACACAGTATGAGCCGAAATTCACATTACTCCACATAGTATAAGCCGAAATTCACATTACGTCACACAGTATGAGCCAAATTCACATTACGTCACACAGTATGAGCCGAATTCACATTACCCCACATGGTATTAGCCGAAATTCACATTACTCCACACAGTATGAGCCGAAATTCACATTACATCACACAGTATGAGCCGAATTCACATTACGTCACACAGTATGAGCCGAAATTCACATTATGCCACACAGTATGAGCCGAATTCACATTACCCCACACAATATGAGCCGAAATTCACATTACTCCACACAGTATGAGCCAAAATTCACATTACGCCATACAGTCAATATGCATATTATGCCACACAGTATGAGCTAAAATTAACACCACACAGCAGGAGGCAAAATTCACATTACGCCACATTGTATGAGCCAAAATTCATATTACGTCATACGGTATGAGCCGAAATTCACAATACGCCACATGGTATGAGTCAAAATGCATAGTATGCTACACAGTTTGAGCCAAAATATACATTACGCCACATGGTATGAGACGAAATTCACATTACGCCCCATGGTATGAACCGTGATTCATGTTATGCCACACCGTATGAGCTGAAAATCACACTACACCACACAGTATGAGCCAAATTGAAATTATGCAACATGGTATGAGCCGAAATTTACATTACACCACATGGTATGATCCGAAATTGATGTTATGCCACACAGCATAAGCCAAAATTCACACTACGCCACATGGTATGAGCCAAATTCACATTATGCCACACGGTATGAGTCAAATTCACATTATGCCATGTGGTATGCCCCCAGCAGTGCCATATACACATAATACCCCATGCCATGCTTGATACACATTATGCCCCAAGCAGTGGCAGTTACACGTAATACCCCAGCATTGCCAGATACACATAAGGCTCCCAGCAGTGCCAGAAACACGTAATACCTCCAGTAGTGCTAACTGCTGCTAGGCTTCCGCTACTGCTCTCCTGAGTCCTGCCCTTCACTGAAATCCTCCGGCGGCCATTTGAAATATGGCGCCGATTTATAAGCCAATAAAAGCTTGTAGTCTGGCAGCGAATCAGGAGCCGCCGCTGCCGGTCCGCGAGTGCTGATTGGTTGATGGCCGACACCAAATTAGAAATGGCCGGGCGCAGCAGGGGGGGGGGGGGAATCATGTGGTAGGAATTGATCGGCACACTCGGCGGGAGCCGGACATTGAGCACGCTTATGCATAGTATATGTATATTATATGGACAAAGGTCGGTTTTAATTTTCAATGTATGTACATATATAGACAGAGCCCTAGTGACAAGTGCACAGTCAGACACCAGTGATCACATGAACTGTAAATACAGTGCACACTGCAGAATGATGCCCAATAATGCACAACCCCTTACCCTGGAATCAGATACCTGGCAGCAGCAGCACAGGACAGACGGGCGGGCGCTGCACTGTACCTGCTCCCGGACCCTGCTTCCAGGGGCAGCCCACTCTCTATTCTCTGAGATCCTCCGCCATAAACATCTTTCCGCTACATCCTCGGCTGCCTGGCTCCATCCGCTCCGCTCCATGGCATCCGCTCTATGGCATGCAGGGGGCGTGAGAGCAGAGCATGCAGCCTCGGGTGATCCTCGTCCTGCCTCATCTGTCGACAGGCAAGGGGAGGCGGGGATGATGGCGCCACTGTCGGCCAGCTACTGCTACAAAGATAATATCATTGTGAGGGGGTGGCGCTACTCCACTGGGAGGGCGCCGGAAGTACTCTGCTGGGATGACAGTGTCCTGGCCAGCGGCGCCCCCCTCAAGTGGATCTGCCACAGCGCCCAGGGCATGAGCCCCACTCACCCTACCCTTGTTACGCCTCTGCCGGAGTGCAGCACACCCTCCAGCTGCCTGTCATGTCTTCCCACTAAATTCAATGGCCAGTTCGCATGAGGGGGTAAAGTGGGGGAAGGGTTTGTGTGTGCGTGAAACACTTCAGGCCGCTAGGATCACGGGGCCCTTTGGCACTGCCTATTGAGCATACAAGAACAGATGGCCCTGACCTCAACAGCATTCATTTCCAGTCAATTTTGATCACTTCACAGCTCACAATATTCATCACCTATATTGGCCAAAGGCTGGCTGGCTAAACTAAGCAACAAAGCAGCAGCACAAATACACAGCATGTATATCTGTTTAAAAATGTGTTGCAAATTAAAAACGTATTAGATCTATAACACATAAAAATCTCTATGCAAAAAAGACCATCCCCAATGCCCCCCAAAATACAGCCTATTATGAAAAGAAAAGTAGTGCAGGATGATATTGTCCTTGGGCCCTCCCACACAGTTTTAAGAAGCACATGTACGTTTAACAAACCAAGCACTTCAGCGACAGTGACTGCCACTTTTGTGGCTGAAGTGCTTGTTTGTTTGGGCCCCGACAAGCCATTTTTTTGGTAGGACTTCCTCCGATCACAAATGAAGAGGTTGATGATGAGGGTGTTAATTACAAATTATTATAATGTAAAATACATTTCATGAACTCGCCACAAATGACATAACATGGAGGTGGTGCCTAGATGATTAACATCCCTACCTCTTCTAACTTTGTCCTCACAAATGGAGCATATTGCTTCACAAACATTGTCAGGATTTGGTTAAAACTAATTCCACACCCTAGAGGTGGCTTTTTTGGTCTTATGCCCATGCATCACAATGGCTTTCTTTTTATCACAGGAAAGATCTACTGCCACTGGTGGCTGACTTACACAAACAACATCATAAACATCCACATCATCCTCATTAGTGTTGGATAGTTCACAAATATCCCCCTTATGCTATTCCACTTTCACACTAGCATCCTCAATTTCTATTATGTCATCATCATCATCATCATCATCATCATCATCATCATCATCATCATCACCATCTTTACTTGTACTGTTCACATCCACATTTGCAGAGGGTGCAGAAATGGTGGAAGGAGGCTTCTCTATAAGTACATTGGGGGGTTTTCAGAACGGATTGCAAATTCTGCTAAAAAGCTAACTTTGCAAACCGTTCTATCGTATGCTGGGGGCCACCCATTGCAGGGCAAGGCCACAATATGCTAAATGGCGGCCTCCAGCTGCGACCACAATTTACATTGTGGTCACAGCAATTGTGGACGACTGTCTGTAGCTGCAGCTAGGCTGCGTATGCAGGCAGTCAGCGCCATTTCTCCCGTCTATAGCGGCTGCATGTGATATCACACAGCCTCCCTGAAAATGCTTCATAAACCAAAAACACTGTGTAGTCAGGCGCTATGTATATATTCTTGAAGTCAACATGCAGATCCTCTATATGCGATAATCTTGCTGTACTGTATTCCTGGCTGCAGCTGCCCTGCTTCCATTGGCCACCGCAGTCTCCACAGTAGCTATCTCCACCAACATCCAGACCAGGGTTCACAGTCATGGTGGTGATGTGAGGTTTTAAAAGTTAAGCTACTCAGGAAGGCCCAAATGCCAGACAGAATTTTCCAGGGACAGCCCAGCAGGAGGATCAGCTTGGAGGGACCCCATAACACGTTTTGTCCATTAAATATGACAAAATATCATTAGGACTTCATCAGGGGAATGCCACCCCGCCCCCATTTTCCCCATGCTGGCACCGCAATGCTCCGTCGCCCCCCCGTGAATGCCTCCGCCTGTCAATCAGGCAGAGGCGTTCCCACCCGCTGAGACCCAAATGCATTTGGCAGCCATGCACGTGCAGGACAGTACCTGCATGAGCACACTGCCACCGAGGACGGGGTTATTGGGGTGATGCGACCTGAATAACCCCCATTATCAGCAATGTCAGACTCACACATAGCTAACATGGACACCCCTATACTCTCCTCAGGGATGTGTGAACACACAGTTTGTTCTTACCACTTAGTGGGCCTAATTCAGACATAATCGCTTGCTAGGTTTTTTTTTTGCAGTCCAGCGTCACCCACCAGGGAGTGTATTTTAGCTGTGCAAGTGTGCGATCGCATGTGCAGCCGAGCGGTACAAAAAAACTTTGTGCAGTTTCTGAGTAGCCCAGGACTTACTCTGTCGCTGCGATAACTTCAGCCTGTCCGGGGCTGGAATTGACGTCTGACACCCGCCCTGCAAATGCTTGGACACGCCTTTGTTTTTCCAACCACTCCCAAAAAACGGTCAGTTGCCACCCACAAACGCCTTTTTCCTGTCAATCACTTTGCAATCAGCTGTGCGAATGAATTCTTCATAAAACCACTGCACAGCAACGATCTGCTTTGTTCCCATGCAACGCGCCTGCGCATTGCGGTACATACGCATGCACAGTTCTGACCTGATTGCAGCGCTGCAAAGAAAACTAGCATGCGATCAGGTCTGAATGACCCCCAGTGTTCTTTTTTAGGCACTGATGATTTGTTGGTTTTTAAGGTATCGCCTCTACCTCCTTTTTTTAACATTGTGAAAGATTTCGATTTCAGGTGCCCTTTCCTAAAATATCTGCCCCCTGGACCACCTTTAATAGATGTTGTAGTACTATCATGATGACTGGCAGCAGAGACAGCATTAGTATTGGGTTGCTTATCCTGCTCTTCCATTGACTAATTATGGTACATATTGACTTACAGCACATATATTATTAATGCAGTGGGTGGCACGGCACCTGCTGGCTTTATTGGACACACACACAATAAAGAGTTAATGCTGCCCTGTATTAGAAGCTCTGGTCTGCAATGTAGGCAGTGATAAAAAAAACACCAGTGTGCACCAAGGGTTAATGCTCCCCCTGTATTATATTAGGAGCTTTGGGCTGCACTGTGGGCAGTGACAAAAAACAACAGTAGTGTGCACCAAGGGTTAATGCTGCCCTATTAGGAGCTCTGGACTACAGTTGCACTGCGGTCAGTGTAGATAAAAAAAATACACCAGTGTGCAGTTGCAACAAGGGTTAATGCTCAGCACCAGTTTGACTCGCTTTGGGTTACAGCACCAGCGTGACACATTGAGACAAAATAGATGTAACACCCTGCACTATAAAAATAAAACAATGTTTTCTTAACTGCCTATCACTATTCTAGCTCAGTCAGTATTAACAGAGTCTGAGGACAGTCACATAGGTCAGCTCAGTAGTCACCAGCACACAGCATCAGCACACAGCTCTACGGCGGTCCTAGGTGAAATGGCGCCCAAATCACTGTGGGAGGGACTTATATTGAATCCAAAACAATCAAGATCCGACACCGGGAAGATGAAATTTTGCCTTGTTTTGGAATACGAGCAAGGAGTGAATACATGTGCGGTGCTTGAACTCCCTCAGTTCCTGAAGTTTGGACGGGATTGATTTTCAGGAAGCCGAGCCCGTAAATCTCTAGTCTAAATACAATAAATACATATAATGTATGCGACTTGGGATAAACTAATGCATAGAGAACCTAAGCTAAGCATGTATCTTCTGTAGGGAAGAATATAAAACTGATATGTTACTGTATATCAATCTGCGGGAGGCTATGGCTGATATAGTGGACTTAGAATTATGTTTCTGTTAAATATCATATAAAAGTTTGATGCTAAAAAAGAATTTAAATTATCTTTGACACAATAATTCCCACATACTACTATTATAGGTAAAATTGCGTACCTCCTTTTTTGCACCTGGACCTCCTTTCACAGTGATCCACCCAGTGGTTAAAGTTTAAATACTCTGGATTCAGACTAAAGGGAGATCAATCTAACTGAGGAGCCATTCTATCATTTTCTGCTGTGCCCCCAGCGCGGATTTAACAGCGTTTTAATTCTGTAATTTATTTCCTTTTTTATTTCACAGGAACTTTGTAATAAATCTCTTTGTAACATATTTTATATTCCTCTTCGCTACCTCTTTCAGTTGGAGTACCACAAGGCTCGGCCTTAGGTCCTCTGCTTTTCTCAATCCATACCTCATCTCTTGGTAAGCTAATCAGCTCCTTTGGATTTCAGTATCATCTGTACGCAGATGATACTCAAATCTACCTATCTTCCACAGATTTCTCACCATCTGTATTGGTCAGGGTCACTGAATGTATTTCTGCCATTTCATCTTGGATGACATCTCATCACCTCAAACTTAATATTTCCAAAACAGAGCAACTTATATTTCCACCGGCCAATAGTAGCTACCAACCTGATATCTCCATCACTGTTGAGAACTCAACAATCAATCCTACCCAACAAGCTCGCTGCCTAGGTGTCATCCTTGACTCTGATCTGTCCCTTGTTCCCCACATTCAATCTGTCTCAAAATCATGTTACATGCATCTAAAAAGCATATCCAAAATTCGACCATACCTTACACAAGACACAGCAAAAACTCGAATCCATGCTCTCGTTATCTCCTGCATTGATTATTGCAATAGTCTCCTAACTGGTCTTACCAAAAAGAGACTCTCACCACTACAATCCATTCTGAATGCAGCTGCGAGGTTAATCTTCCTTGCTAGATGTTCATCATCTGCAGATCCACTCTGTCAGTCCCTCCACTGATTACCTGTATTCTACCGTATTCAATATAAAATACTTTTACTCATGCATAAGGCCATTAACCATACTACACCAATGTACATATCTTCGCTCATCTCAAAATATCTCCCAACCCCCTCTATCTGCTCTTCACAAGATCTACATCTCTCATCCACACTCCACTTTCCACCATGCACGATTGCAGGACTTTCTTCGAGCTGCATCCACTCTGTGGAATGCCCTACCACGTACAATAAGACTCCAAACCTTCAAACGTTCCCTGAAAACTCACCTCTTCAGGCTAGCTTATCACATTCTAGAACCGCTCACTCAACTTTCATAAGCTTTCCTATCCGATTATATCCCCACTGTACAGTCCGCACATATACTCCACATATTTTCTCTTTCTTCGCTTTCCCTTCTTTCTGACCATGGGGGGTAATTCCAAGTTGATTGCAGCAGGAAATTTTTTAGCAGTTGGGCAAAACCATGTGCACTACAGGGGGGGGCAGATATAACATGTGCAGAGAGAGTTAGATTTGGGTGGGTTATAGTGCTCTCTCTGCTCATGTTATATCTGCCCCCCCCCTGCAGTGCACATGGTTTTGCCCAACTGCTAAAAAATTTCCTGCTGCGATCAACTTGGAATTACCCCCATGGTTCATCCTTGCTGTGATGTGATATCATGCAACCCACCTAGAACCTTTGCATTCCGGTGGACAAATATGCAATAGATAGTGCCTTTCTTTGTGTATCAATGTCTGTTTCCCTATAGATTGTAAGCTTACAAGCAGGGCCTTCCTACCTCTCTGTCTGTTATTACCCAGCTTTGTTTTATCATTGTGTCCAATTGTAAAGTGCAACAGAATTTGCTTCGCTATAAAAGAAACTGTTAATAAATAAACAAATAAATAAATAAACTGTTAAAGAAGAAGACCCCTAACATTTAAATACTGTATGTACAGTGATATCTCTGGGGTCCCCTCAGATTTTATATTCTTTAACAATTAAAACTCTTTTAGGCAGGAAGGGGCACAATTAATCCTTAGCATCCATAACTGCGACCTACTGTGAGTCTGCTGGCGCTTTGATTATTTTTTTTTTTAAAGTGTATGTTTGTCACCCGCCTGTCATATGTAACCGAAAGGCACTGTGTGTATAACTAGCAACTATTGGGGGTCATTCCGAGTTGATCGCTCGCTAGCAACTTTTTCAGCGCTGCGATCAGGTTAATTCTCGGCAAAACTGTGCATGCGTATGCACCGCAATGCTAGGCGCGTCGTATGGGTACAAAAAGGATCGGTGCTGGGCGATGGATTTAACGAAGAATCCATTCGCACATCCGATCGCAAGGTGATTGACAGAAAGAGGGCGTTTGTGGGTGTCAACTGGAAGTGTTTGCAAAAACGTAGGCGTGTCCAAGCGTTTGCAGGGCGGGTGTGTGACGTCAATTCCGGGACCAAAAAGACTGAAGTGATCGCAGTGGTTGAGTAAGTCCAGAGCTACTCAGAAACTGCAAAAAACTTTTTTGTGCCGTCAGCTGCAAAAGCAATCGCACACTTGCAAAGCTAAAATACACTCCCCCATAGGCGACGACTATCTGATCGCGGCGCTGCAAAAAGTTGCTAGCAAGCGATCAACTCGGAATGACCCCTATAGTGATAACATCGTGCCATGGTTACCGTATAAAACATACACGATTCACTTCATAAATGATTACTTACAGTATTCATCCTTATACAGAGCAGAAATAGTAATAGCACAAATGAATAAATGAATAAATAAATATAATCTTACCTGAGCTTAGTAAAAAATAATCCTCCAGGTATTAAATATGCTAAGCTCTTTCCTATTGTATTTCTGAAGCGTCTTATTAAAACGCCAGTACCAGACAAGGAGCAGGGACTTCATGTAGAATACAATTTGACTGTGTAATTTTAGTATTTATATAGAATGTTCGCAGGGTAAGCAGTCAGATTGGACTACGATAGAGGCAGAAAATACATACGGTTCACCAGCAGTATAATATGGGATATCAGGCCTGAACACATGTCTCAGGAACACAGGAGACAAGAGACTAGGAGCAAATTAATTTGTAAAGAAAAACTAGCAGATCACTACAGCCATAATCTTTATACAAGGTAATGGCTGCCGCCTGCCGGGCGTGTGAGCGGTTACATAGAATTTGACGGCAGATAAGAACCACTTGGTCCATCTAGTCTGCCACCTTTTTTTTATCCTTTAGGCAATCTCAACCCTTTTTGAACCTTAATTCTTTGTAAGGATATTCATATGCCTATCCCAAGCATGTTTACATTGCTCTACAGTCTTAGCCTCTACCACCTCTCATGGGAGGCTATTCCACTTATCCACTACCCTTTTAGTGATGTAATTTTTCCTTAAATTTCCCCTGAACCTCCCCCCCTCCAGTCTCAGTGTATGTCCTCGAGTTCTAATACTTCTCTTCCTTTGGAGAATGTTTCCCTCCTGAACTTTGTTAAGACCCTTGATATATTTGAAAGTTTCTATCATGTCCACCCTTTTCCTTCTCTCCTCCAAACTATACATGTAAGATCTTTTAGCCTTTCCGGGTAAGTTTTGTGATGTAGGCCATGCACCATTTTAGTTGCCCTTCTTTGTACACTCTCTAATGTATTTATATCCTTCTGGAGATATGGGGCAATATTTACTAATATTCGTGTTTGAGTCGGTTTGTGTAGTGTTTAAACTCGTTTTGTATCGGGTGCATTTTCATGCAACTTTTTGAATCCAAGGCCCTCATTCCGAGTTGTTCGCTCGCAAGTGAATTTTAGCAGATTTGCTCATGCTAAGCCGCCGCCTACTGGGAGTGAATCTTAGCATCTTAAAATTGCGAACGATGTATTCGCAATATTGCGATTACACACCTCGTAGCAGTTTCTGAGTAGCTTCAGACTTACTCGGCATCTGCGATCATTTCAGTGCTTGTCGTTCCTGGTTTGACGTCACAAACACACCCAGCATTCGCCCAGACACTCCCCCGTTTCTCCGGCCACTCCTGCGTTTTTTCCGGAAACGGTAGCGTTTTTTCCCACACGCCCATAAAACGGCCTGTTTCCGCCCAGTAACACCCATTTCCTGTCAATCACATTACGATCGCCAGAACGATGAAAAAGCCGTGAGTAAAAAACCTAACTGCATAGCAAATTTACTTGGCGCAGTCGCAGTGCGGACATTGCGCATGCGCATTAAGCAGAAAATCGCTGCGATGCGAAGATTTTTACCGAGCGAACAACTCGGAATGACCTCCCATGTACGCAAAGTTACTAAGCAGTCGACTTTATGGTTGTCGTGTTTTCCGATGTCGATGCCAGTCGTTTTTTTTTGGCACATTTACGGCCGTCATTGTCATTTGCGTACGTGTTTTTGTTGTATTTGCTGTTTCTCTAATGTCCTAGTGGATGCTGGGGACTCCCTAAGGACCATGGGGAATAGACGGGCTCCGCAGGAGACTGGGCACTCTAAGAAAGATTTAGTACTACTGGTGTGCACTGGCTCCTCCCTCTATGCCCCTCCTCCAGACCTCAGTTAGAATCTGTGCCCGGCCAGAGCTTGGTGCTTTTAGTGAGCTCTCCTGAGCTTGCTAATAAGAAAGTATTTTAGTTAGGTTTTTTATTTTCAGAGAGCTTCTGCTGGCAACAGACTCTCTGCTACGTGGGACTGAAGGGAGAGAAGCAAACCTACTAACTGCGGCTAGGTTGCGCTTCTTAGGCTACTGGACACCATTAGCTCCAGAGTGATCGAACACAGGACCTGACCTTGTCGTCCGTTCCCGGAGCCGCGCCGCCGTCCCCCTCGCAGAGCCAGAAGACAGAAGCCGGCGGGTTGAAGCAAGAAGACGTCAAAATCGGCGGCAGAAGACTCCTGTCTTCATATGAGGTAGCGCACAGCACTGCAGCTGTGCGCCATTGCTCCCACATTACACCCACACACTCCAATCACTGTAGGGTGCAGGGCGCAGGGGGGGCGCCCTGGGCAGCAATTCAGTACCTCCTGGCAAAAGCAGCATATATACAGTTGGACACTGTAATATGCATGAGCCCCCGCCATTATTCTTACACAAAATCGCGGGACAGAAGCCCGCCGCTGAGGGGGCGGGGCCTTCTTCCTCAGCACTCACCAGCCCCATTTTTTCTCCACAGCTCCGCTGAGAGGAAGCTCCACAGGCTCTCCCCTGCACGATAGAGAGGGTGAAAAAGAGAGGGGGGGCACATAAATGTGGCGTAAAAACAATATATACAGCAGCTACTGGGTTAACACTAAGTTACTGTGTGATTCCTGGGTCATATAGCGCTGGGGTGTGTGCTGGCATACTCTCTCTTTGTCTCTCCAAAGGGCCTTGTGGGGGAACTGTCTTCAAATAGAGCATCCCCTGTGTGTGTGGTGTGTCGGTACGTGTGTGTCGACATGTCTGAGGTAAAAGGCTCCCCTAAGGAGGAGATGGAGCAAATATGTGTGTGAGAGGGTGTCTCCGTCGACAACGCCGACACCTGTTTGGATATGTGTAAGGGCTAAGGTGAATTTGTTGCACAAAAGATTAGAGAACAGACAGGAAATCTACCCATGTCTGTCCCTATGTCACAGAGACCTTCAGAGTCTCACAATGCTCACTATCCAAAATAATAAACACTGTTATCGACACGGAGTTTGACTGCAGTGTCGACTACGATAATGCAAAGTTACAGCCAAAATGGCAGAAAGGTATTCAATATATGATTATTGTAATAAAAGATGATTTGCATATCACTGATGACTCATTTGTCCCTGACACAAGGGTACACATGTTAAGGGGAAGAAAGCTGAGGTAAATTTCCCTCCTCTCATGAGGAAAAAGAGCGGGAATCTCCAGACAAGAGACTGCAGCTTCCCACAAAGAATTCTCAGGCAGTATCCTTTCCCCACTAGGGCCAGGATGTGATGGGAATCTTCCCCTAGGGTGTCCCGTTTGCACAGAAGGTAGCACTAGCTATTCTCAGGGATCCTGCAGATAGCGTGCACATTCTGGTACACTACTCAGACCGGCGATTGTGTCGGCATGGGTTTATAGCGCTGTGGCAGCGTGGACAGGTACCTTATCAGCAGAGATTGAGACCCTAGTATGCATATAGATATATATATATATGTATATATATATATATATTAAAGATGCTGTCTTAAGAGATATGTATATATATAGAACATGCCCAAAGAGACATGAGTATACTGGGTCCTAGAGTCAAAGCTATGTCGATTTCTGCTTGACGTGTCCTGTAGAATATGCAATGGACAGATGATGCCGACTTAAGAGGCATATGGAAGGCTGAGGATTGTGTGGAGAAGGGTTCTCGGACCTGGTCTCCACAGCTATAGCTGGTAATTCTGATATTTTGCCTTATATTCCTGCACAGCCTTGGAAAGCACGACATTATCAAATGCAGCCTTTCAAATAAAGAAACAAGAAAGTCCGAGGTGCGTCCTTTCTTGCCAGAGGCGGGGGCAGAGGAAAGAAGCTGCACAACACAGCTAGTTCCCAGGAACAGAAGTCCTCCCCGGCCTCTACAAAAATCCACCGCATGTCGCTGGGGCTCCACAGGCGGAGCTGGGCCCGGTGGGGGCACGCCTTCGTAAGTTCAGCCACAAGTGGGTTCACTCCCTGTTAGATCCCTGGGCAATAGATATTGTGTCTCAGGGATACAAGCTGGACTTTGAGAAGATGCCCCTCACCGACGGACCTGCCGGCATCCCCCCACGAGAGGGAAACAGTTTTAACTGCAATTCACAAATTGTATCTTCACCAGGTGGTGGTCAAGGTTCCCCTCCTTCAACAAGGAGGGGGTTATTATTCGACCATGTTGTAGTCCCGAAACCAGATGGTTCGGTCGGACCCATATTGAATTTAAAATCCATGAACATATACCTGAAAAGGTTAAAGTTCAAGATGGAATCGCTAAGAGCGGTCATTGCAAGCCTGAAAGGGGGAGATTTTATGGTGACTCGGGACATAAAGGATGCATACCTTCATGTCCCCATTTATCCACCTCATCAGGCGTACCTCAGAATTGCGGTACGGGAGTGTCATTACCAATTTCAGACGTTGCCGTTTGGTCTCTCCACGGCCTTGAGAATATTCACCAAGGTAATGGCGGAAATGATGGTGCTCCTGCAGAAGCAAGGTGTCACTATTATCACGTACTTGGACGATCTCCTCATAAAAGCAAGATCAAGAGAGCAGTTGCTGAACAGCGTATCACTTTCTCTGGAAGTGTAACGGCAACACGGCTGGATTCTATATATTCCAAAGTCGCGGTTGGTTCTTACAGCTCATCTGCCTCTCCTAGGCATGATCCTAGACACAGACCAGAAGAGGGTTTATCTCCCGATAGAGAGAGCTCAGGAGCTCATGACACTGGTCAGGAATCTATTAAAACCAAAACAGGTGTCAGTGCATCACTGCACTCAAGTCCTGGGAAGGAGGGTGGCATCATACGAGGCCATTCCTTTCGGCAGGTTCCATACAAGAACCTTCCAATGGGACTTACTGGACAAGTGGTCCGGATCACATCTTCAGATGCATTGGTTAATCACCCTATCCCCCAGAGCCAGGGTGTCTCTCCTGTGGTGGCTGCAGAGTGCTCACCTTCTCGAAGGTTGCAGATTCGGCATTCAGGACTGGGTCCTGGTGACCACGGATGCAAGCCTCCGAGGGTGGGGGGCAGTCACACAGGGAAGAAATTTCCAGGGGCTGTGGTCAAGGCAGGAGACTTGCCTTCACATCATTATTCTGGAACTAAGGGCCATATACAACGCCCTAAGTCAAGCGGAGACCCTGCTTCGCGACCAACCGGTTCTGATTCAGTCAGACAATATCACCGCAGTGGCTCATGTAAACCGCCAAGGCGGCACAAGGAGCAGGGTGGCGATGGTAGAAGCCACCAGAATTCTTCGCTGGGCGGAGAAACACGTAAGCTCACTGTCAGCAGTGTTCATTCTGGGAGTGGACAACTGGGAAGCAGACTTCCTCAGCAGGCACGACCTCCACCTGGGAGAGTGGGGACTTCATCAAGAAGTCTTCGCGCAGATTGTAGGTCGGTGGGAACTGCCACAGGGGGACATGATGGCATCCCGCCTCAACAAAAAGCTACAGATGTATTGCGCCAGGTCAAGAGACTCTCAGGCGATAGCTGTAGACGCACTGGTGACACCGTGGATGTTCCAGTCGGTTTATGTGTTTCCTCCTTTTCCACTCTTACCCAAGGTGATGAGAATCATAAGGAAAAGAGGAGTGAGAACAATACTCATTGTTCCGGATTGGCCTAGAAGGACTTGGTATCCAGAGCTGCAAGAAATGCTCACAGAGGAGCCATGGCCTCTGCCTCTAGGGCAGGAATCTGTTGCAGCAGGGACCTTGTATGTTCCAAGATTTACCGCAGCTGCTTTTGACGGCATGGTGGTTGGACGCCGGATCCTAGTAGAAAAAAGGGATTCCGGATGAGGTTATTCCTACGCTGATAATGGCTAGGAAGGACGTGACGGCTAAACATTATCACCGTATACGGCGAAAATAGGTTGCTGGGTGTGAGGCCGGGAATGCCTCTACAGAGGAATTCCAGCTGGGCCGTTTCCTTCACTTCCTACAGTTGGGAGTGACTTTGGGCCTAGAATTGGGGTCCATTAAGGTCCAGATTTCGGCCCTATCCATTCTCTTTCATACAAAAGCTAGCTTCTCTACCTGAAGTTCAGACGTTTGTAAAGGGAGTGCTGCATATTCAGCCCCTTTTTGTGCCACCAGTGGCACCTTGGGATCTTAACATGGTGTTGAGTTTCCTGAAATCTCACTGGTTTGAGCCGCTTAAGACCGTGGAGTTAAAATATCTCCCGTGGAAAGTGGTCAAGAATTGGCGGCTTTGTCATGTAAAAGCCCCTATCTGGTTTTCCATATGGACAGGGCAGAATTACGGACTCGTCCGCATTTTCTGCCGAAGTTGGTGTCATCTTTTCATTTGAACCAACCTATTGTGGTGCCTGCGGCTACTCGTGACTTGGAGGATTCCAAGTTACTAGATGTAGTCAGGGCTTTGAAGATTTATGTAGCCAGAACGGCTGGAGTCAGGAAACCTGCCTCGCTGTTTATCATGTATGCATCCAACAAGCTGGGTGCTCCTGCTTCAAAGCAAACTATTGCTCGCTGGATCTGTAACACGATTCAGCAGGCTCATTCTGCGGCTGGCTTGTGGGGCTCTTCTTGGGCGGCTGCCCGAGGGGTCTCGGCATTACAGCTTTGCCGAGCAGCTACTTGGTCGGGTTCAAACACTTTTGCAAAGTTCTACGAGTTTGATACCCTGGCTGAGGAGGACCTTGTGTTTGCTCATTCGGTGCTGCAGAGTCATCCGCACTCTCCCGCCCGTTTGGGAGCTTTGGTATAATCCCCATGGTCCTTACGGAGTCCCCAGCATCCACTAGGACGTTAGAGAAAATAAGATTTTACTCACCGGTAAATCTATTTCTCGTAGTCCATAGTGGATGCTGGGTGCCCGTCCCAAGTGCGGACTTCTTCTGCAATACTTGTATATAGTTATTGCTTAAATAAGGGTTATGTTATGGTTGCATCAGGTTTGTCTGATGCTCTGTTGTTGTTCATACTGTTGACTGGGTATGTTATCTCAAGTTATACGGTTTGATTGGTGTGGCTGGTATGAGTCTTACCCTGGATTCCAAAATCCTTTCCTTGTAATGTCAGCTCTCCCGGGCACAGTTTCCTTAACTGAGGTCTGGAGGAGGGGCATAGAGGGAGGAGCCAGTGCACACCAGTAGTACTACATCTTGCTTAGAGTGCCCAGTCTCCCGCGGAGCCCGTCTATTCCCCATGGTCCTTACGGAGTCCCCAGCATCCACTACGGACTACGAGAAATAGATTTACCGGTGAGTAAAATCGTAAGTTAAACGCGGCAGGGTTTTTGTTTTCCAGCGGCCGCATTTTCACTTTCAGTTTCGATTTTCATCCCCGTTCGTGATTGGTTGTGTATCAGATGGTAGGAGTGTCTGTGCGCAACCATATAAATACGCCCCAAACCGTTTGCACCTTGTGGGTTTAGTTAGTGGTGAGGAGGAGGGAGGTTTTGCTGTGGAGGTAGGTGAATTTGGTTTGGTGAGGAGTGTTGGTAGCGATTTCTGAGTGTGGTATTGTGTTTGAAAGTCGTCTTGTCATTCTTGTTGTCTTGTATTTTGTGGTTTTGTCTCATTTGTAGTCCAAGTTATTTTTCTTTATAGTCCCTTGTCAGTGTTTGTGTGTGTGTGTGTGTGGGTGTGTGTGTGTGTGAGTTGTGTAGTGGTAGTGGAGGAGTGTGTTTTTTTTTTTCTGTGTTAACTGTTTAGACACACAATTATGTGTGACTCAGAGGTGGGTGAGGTGGAGGGTGTGAGTGAGGGGGAGGAGGTCGGTCAGGTGGAGGAGGTGAGTGTTAGTGAGGTTAGTGAGGTGGAGGAGGTGGGTGAGGTTGCTGCAGCAGCCTCAAGTGATAGTGACAGTCAGAGTGCTCCGCAGCCACGCACCACTACTAAGACTGGGCAGAATGTAAAGTTTAGTTTTGCTGAAAATGTGGCATTGGTGCGTGAGCTGATGAAGTATCAGAGGCAGCTATTTGGCCCTGAGTCCGCCAAGGTGCCAACACGGAGGAAGACGGTGTTGTGGGCGAAAGTTGTTGCTGCTGTCAATAGTGAGGGGGTGGTCAAGCGGACGGAGGACACGTGCCGCAAACGGTACTATGACATAAAGCGACGTGTCAAGTCCAAAATGGCCAAGGAGGCTCGGAAAACCGGTGGTGGGTAGCCCTATATTGCAAGATATCTGGAGTATGAGGAGCCCATGCGGAGTGTAATACCTCCTGAAGTTGTCTCTGCAACCCATGTCCGGGATTCAGATCGGCCCAGGAAGAATGGTGAGCATGTGTATTTGCATTTACATTCTATGTTTGTTTTTTGTTTTTTTTTATTTTAAAATGTGTGTCATGTGACGTTGCATATTACTCCCATCTTCAAGTGTGTGTCAGCCAATACATTGTTTTGGTTAATGTTTTATACAAAAGCCAATGTAACATCTTACTTTATTGTATGTCATGTGTTTTTCTGAAAGATATTTTGCATGTGTAGTTTGGACTTGGTGTGTCTCTGAATTGTCCTGCAATAATGTTTTCCTTTTGGGCGTTTTTTAAATAAAAATTGTGACTATGTTTTATATTTAAGTGATCCATGTGCAATGTTTAAAAAACAGTGGTTGTCATGTTAGAGGCTGGAGTAGTGGAAAGTGCTTTGGAAACCACTTACATGTGTAATGTCATTATTAGATAATGTTAAATTTATGTTCAAAATAACACTATTTGTTTGATAATTTTTTTGCTTGTATTTGTACCATGACACCACACGGCAGTGTAATTTTTTTTTAAATTGCTACATTTTGTTTTGGCTCATATTAGAGATGAGCGGGTTCGGTTTCTTTGAATCCGAACCCGCACGAACTTCACTTTTTTTTTCACGGGTCCGAGCGACTCGGATCTTCCCGCCTTGCTCGGTTAACCCGAGCGCGCCCGAACGTCATCATGACGCTGTCGGATTCTCGCGAGACTCGGATTCTATATAAGGAGCCGCGCGTCGCCGCCATTTTCACACGTGCATTGAGATTGATAGGGAGAGGACGTGGCTGGCGTCCTCTCCATTAGAATAGATTAGAAGAGAGAGAGAGAGAGAGAGATTGTGCAGACAGAGTTTACCACAGTGACCAGTGCAGTTGTTGTTAAGTTAACTTTTATTTAATATATCCGTTCTCTGCTATATCCGTTCTCTGCCTGAAAAAAACGATACACAGCAGTCACACAGTGTGACTCAGTCTGTGTGCACTCAGCTCAGCCCAGTGTGCTGCACATCAATGTATAAAAGCTTATAATAATTGTGGGGGAGACTGGGGAGCACTGCAGGTTGTTATAGCAGGAGCCAGGAGTACATAATATTATATTAATTTAAAATTAAACAGTGCACACTTTTGCTGCAGGAGTGCCACTGCCAGTGTGACTAGTGGTGACCAGTGCCTGACCACCAGTATAGTAGTATATTGTTGTATACTATCTCTTTATCAACCAGTCTATATTAGCAGCAGACACAGTACAGTGCGGTAGTTCACGGCTGTGGCTACCTCTGTGTCGGCAGTCGGCACTCGGCAGGCAGTCCGTCCATCCATAATTGTATAATTATATACCACCTAACCGTGGTATTTTTTTTTCTTTCTTTATACCGTCGTCATAGTCATACTAGTTGTTACGAGTATACTACTATCTCTTTATCAACCAGTGTACAGTGCGGTAGTTCACGGCTGTGGCTACCTCTGTGTCGGCAGTCGGCAGGCAGTCCGTCCATCCATAATTGTATTATTATAATATATACCACCTAACCGTGGTTTTTTTTTCATTCTTTATACCGTCATAGTGTCATACTAGTTGTTACGAGTATACTACTATCTCTTTATCAACCAGTGTACAGTGCGGTAGTTCACGGCTGTGGCTACCTCTGTGTCGGCAGTCGGCAGGCAGTCCGTCCATCCATAATTGTATTATAATATATACCACCTAACCGTGGTTTTTTTTTCATTCTTTATACCGTCATAGTGTCATACTAGTTGTTACGAGTATACTACTATCTCTTTATCAACCAGTGTACAGTGCGGTAGTTCACGGCTGTGGCTACCTCTGTGTCGGCAGTCGGCAGGCAGTCCGTCCATCCATAATTGTATTATAATATATACCACCTAACCGTGGTTTTTTTTTCATTCTTTATACCGTCATAGTCAGTCATACTAGTTGTTACGAGTATACTACTATCTCTTTATCAACCAGTGTACAGTGCGGTAGTTCACGGCTGTGGCTACCTCTGTGCCGGCACTCGGCAGGCAGTCCGTCCATCCATAATTGTATTATAATATATACCACCTAACCGTGGTTTTTTTTTCATTCTTTATACCGTCATAGTGTCATACTAGTTGTTACGAGTATACTACTATCTCTTTATCAACCAGTGTACAGTGCGGTAGTTCACGGCTGTGGCTACCTCTGTGTCGGCAGTCGGCAGGCAGTCCGTCCATCCATAATTGTATTATAATATATACCACCTAACCGTGGTTTTTTTTTCATTCTTTATACCGTCATAGTCAGTCATACTAGTTGTTACGAGTATACTACTATCTCTTTATCAACCAGTGTACAGTGCGGTAGTTCACGGCTGTGGCTACCTCTGTGTCGGAACTCGGCAGGCAGTCCGTCCATCCATAATTGTATTACAATATATACCACCTAACCGTGGTTTTTTTTTCATTCTTTATACCGTCATAGTCAGTCATACTAGTTGTTACGAGTATACTACTATCTCTTTATCAACCAGTGTACAGTGCGGTAGTTCACGGCTGTGGCTACCTCTGTGTCGGAACTCGGCAGGCAGTCCGTCCATCCATAATTGTATTACAATATATACCACCTAACCGTGGTTTTTTTTTCATTCTTTATACCGTCATAGTCAGTCATACTAGTTGTTACGAGTATACTACTATCTCTTTATCAACCAGTGTACAGTGCGGTAGTTCACGGCTGTGGCTACCTCTGTGTCGGAACTCGGCAGGCAGTCCGTCCATCCATAATTGTATTATTATAATATATACCACCTAACCGTGGTTTTTTTTTCATTCTTTATACCGTCATAGTGTCATACTAGTTGTTACGAGTATACTACTATCTCTTTATCAACCAGTGTACAGTGCGGTAGTTCACGGCTGTGGCTACCTCTGTGTCGGCAGTCGGCAGGCAGTCCGTCCATCCATAATTGTATTATAATATATACCACCTAACCGTGGTTTTTTTTTCATTCTTTATACCGTCATAGTCAGTCATACTAGTTGTTACGAGTATACTACTATCTCTTTATCAACCAGTGTACAGTGCGGTAGTTCACGGCTGTGGCTACCTCTGTGTCGGAACTCGGCAGGCAGTCCGTCCATCCATAATTGTATTACAATATATACCACCTAACCGTGGTTTTTTTTTCATTCTTTATACCGTCATAGTCAGTCATACTAGTTGTTACGAGTATACTACTATCTCTTTATCAACCAGTGTACAGTGCGGTAGTTCACGGCTGTGGCTACCTCTGTGTCGGCACTCGGCAGGCAGTCCGTCCATCCATAATTGTATTACAATATATACCACCTAACCGTGGTTTTTTTATACCACCTAACCGTGGCAGTCCGTCCATAATTGTATACTAGTATCCAATCCATCCATCTCCATTGTTTACCTGAGGTGCCTTTTAGTTCTGCCTATAAAATATGGAGAACAAAAAAGTTGAGGTTCCAAAATTAGGGAAAGATCAAGATCCACTTCCACCTCGTGCTGAAGCTGCTGCCACTAGTCATGGCCGAGACGATGAAATGCCAGCAACGTCGTCTGCCAAGGCCGATGCCCAATGTCATAGTACAGAGCATGTCAAATCCAAAACACCAAATATCAGAAAAAAAAGGACTCCAAAACCTAAAATAAAATTGTCGGAGGAGAAGCGTAAACTTGCCAATATGCCATTTACCACACGGAGTGGCAAGGAACGGCTGAGGCCCTGGCCTATGTTCATGGCTAGTGGTTCAGCTTCACATGAGGATGGAAGCACTCAGCCTCTCGCTAGAAAACTGAAAAGACTCAAGCTGGCAAAAGCACCGCAAAGAACTGTGCGTTCTTTGAAATCCCAAATCCACAAGGAGAGTCCAATTGTGTCGGTTGCGATGCCTGACCTTCCCAACACTGGACGTGAAGAGCATGCGCCTTCCACTATTTGCATGCCCCCTGCAAGTGCTGGAAGGAGCACCCGCAGTCCAGTTCCTGATAGTCAGATTGAAGATGTCAGTGTTGAAGTACACCAGGATGAGGAGGATATGGGTGTTGCTGGCGCTGGGGAGGAAATTGACCAGAAGGATTCTGATGGTGAGGTGGTTTGTTTAAGTCAGGCACCCGGGGAGACACCTGTTGTCCGTGGGAGGAATATGGCCGTTGACATGCCAGGTGAAAATACCAAAAAAATCAGCTCTTCGGTGTGGAGGTATTTCACCAGAAATGCGGACAACAGGTGTCAAGCCGTGTGTTCCCTTTGTCAAGCTGTAATAAGTAGGGGTAAGGACGTTAACCACCTCGGAACATCCTCCCTTATACGTCACCTGCAGCGCATTCATAATAAGTCAGTGACAAGTTCAAAAACTTTGGGTGACAGCGGAAGCAGTCCACTGACCAGTAAATCCCTTCCTCTTGTAACCAAGCTCACGCAAACCACCCCACCAACTCCCTCAGTGTCAATTTCCTCCTTCCCCAGGAATGCCAATAGTCCTGCAGGCCATGTCACTGGCAAGTCTGACGAGTCCTCTCCTGCCTGGGATTCCTCCGATGCATCCTTGCGTGTAACGCCTACTGCTGCTGGCGCTGCTGTTGTTGCCGCTGGGAGTCGATGGTCATCCCAGAGGGGAAGTCGTAAGCCCACTTGTACTACTTCCAGTAAGCAATTGACTGTTCAACAGTCCTTTGCGAGGAAGATGAAATATCACAGCAGTCATCCTACTGCAAAGCGGATAACTGAGGCCTTGGCATCCTGGGTGGTGAGAAACGTGGTTCCGGTATCCATCATTACTGCAGAGCCAACTAGAGACTTGTTGGAGGTACTGTGTCCCCGGTACCAAATACCATCTAGGTTCCATTTCTCTAGGCAGGCGATACCGAAAATGTACACAGACCTCAGAAAAAGAGTCACCAGTGTCCTAAAAAATGCAGCTGTACCCAATGTCCACTTAACCACGGACATGTGGACAAGTGGAGCAGGGCAGGGTCAGGACTATATGACTGTGACAGCCCACTGGGTAGATGTATGGACTCCCGCCGCAAGAACAGCAGCGGCGGCACCAGTAGCAGCATCTCGCAAACGCCAACTCTTTCCTAGGCAGGCTACGCTTTGTATCACCGCTTTCCAGAATACGCACACAGCTGAAAACCTCTTACGGCAACTGAGGAAGATCATCGCGGAATGGCTTACCCCAATTGGACTCTCCTGTGGATTTGTGGCATCGGACAACGCCAGCAATATTGTGTGTGCATTAAATATGGGCAAATTCCAGCACGTCCCATGTTTTGCACATACCTTGAATTTGGTGGTGCAGAATTTTTTAAAAAACGACAGGGGCGTGCAAGAGATGCTGTCGGTGGCCAGAAAAATTGCGGGACACTTTCGGCGTACAGGCACCACGTACAGAAGACTGGAGCACCACCAAAAACTACTGAACCTGCCCTGCCATCATCTGAAGCAAGAAGTGGTAACGAGGTGGAATTCAACCCTCTATATGCTTCAGAGGTTGGAGGAGCAGCAAAAGGCCATTCAAGCCTATACAATTGAGCACGATATAGGAGATGGAATGCACCTGTCTCAAGTGCAGTGGAGAATGATTTCAACGTTGTGCAAGGTTCTGATGCCCTTTGAACTTGCCACACGTGAAGTCAGTTCAGACACTGCCAGCCTGAGTCAGGTCATTCCCCTCATCAGGCTTTTGCAGAAGAAGCTGGAGGCATTGAAGAAGGAGCTAACACGGAGCGATTCCGCTAGGCATGTGGGACTTGTGGATGCAGCCCTTAATTCGCTTAACAAGGATTCACGGGTGGTCAATCTGTTGAAATCAGAGCACTACATTTTGGCCACCGTGCTCGATCCTAGATTTAAAGCCTACCTTGGATCTCTCTTTCCGGCAGACACAGGTCTGCTGGGGTTGAAAGACCTGCTGGTGACAAAATTGTCAAGTCAAGCGGAACGCGACCTGTCAACATCTCCTCCTTCACATTCTCCCACAACTGGGGGTGCGAGGAAAAGGCTCAGAATTCCGAGCCCACCCGCTGGCGGTGATGCAGGGCAGTCTGGAGCGACTGCTGATGCTGACATCTGGTCCGGACTGAAGGACCTGACAACGATTACGGACATGTCGTCTACTGTCACTGCATATGATTCTCTCAACATTGATAGAATGGTGGAGGATTATATGAGTGACCGCATCCAAGTAGGCACGTCACACAGTCCGTACTTATACTGGCAGGAAAAAGAGGCAATTTGGAGGCCCTTGCACAAACTGGCTTTATTCTACCTAAGTTGCCCTCCCACAAGTGTGTACTCCGAAAGAGTGTTTAGTGCCGCCGCTCACCTTGTCAGCAATCGGCGTACGAGGTTACATCCAGAAAATGTGGAGAAGATGATGTTCATTAAAATGAATTATAATCAATTCCTCCGCGGAGACATTGACCAGCAGCAATTGCCTCCACAAAGTACACAGGGAGCTGAGATGGTGGATTCCAGTGGGGACGAATTGATAATCTGTGAGGAGGGGGATGTACACGGTGATATATCGGAGGGTGAAGATGAGGTGGACATCTTGCCTCTGTAGAGCCAGTTTGTGCAAGGAGAGATTAATTGCTTCTTTTTTGGGGGGGGTCCAAACCAACCCGTCATATCAGTCACAGTCGTGTGGCAGACCCTGTCACTGAAATGATGGGTTGGTTAAAGTGTGCATGTCCTGTTTTGTTTATACAACATAAGGGTGGGTGGGAGGGCCCAAGGATAATTCCATCTTGCACCTCTTTTTTCTTTTCTTTTTCTTTGCATCATGTGCTGATTGGGGAGGGTTTTTTGGAAGGGACATCCTGCGTGACACTGCAGTGCCACTCCTAGATGGGCCCGGTGTTTGTGTCGGCCACTAGGGTCGCTAATCTTACTCACACAGCTACCTCATTGCGCCTCTTTTTTTCTTTGCGTCATGTGCTGTTTGGGGAGGGTTTTTTGGAAGGGACATCCTGCGTGACACTGCAGTGCCACTCCTAGATGGGCCCGGTGTTTGTGTCGGCCACTAGGGTCGCTAATCTTACTCACACAGTCAGCTACCTCATTGCGCCTCTTTTTTTCTTTGCGTCATGTGCTGTTTGGGGAGGGTTTTTTGGAAGGGCCATCCTGCGTGACACTGCAGTGCCACTCCTAGATGGGCCCGGTGTTTGTGTCGGCCACTAGGGTCGCTAATCTTACTCACACAGCTACCTCATTGCGCCTCTTTTTTTCTTTGCGTCATGTGCTGTTTGGGGAGGGTTTTTTGGAAGGGCCATCCTGCGTGACACTGCAGTGCCACTCCTAGATGGGCCCGGTGTTTGTGTCGGCCACTAGGGTCGCTAATCTTACTCACACAGCTACCTCATTGCGCCTCTTTTTTTCTTTGCGTCATGTGCTGTTTGGGGAGGGTTTTTTGGAAGGGACATCCTGCGTGACACTGCAGTGCCACTCCTAGATGGGCCCGGTGTTTGTGTCGGCCACTAGGGTCGCTTATCTTACTCACACAGCGACCTCGGTGCAAATTTTAGGACTAAAAATAATATTGTGAGGTGTGAGGTATTCAGAATAGACTGAAAATGAGTGTAAATTATGGTTTTTGAGGTTAATAATACTTTGGGATCAAAATGACCCCCAAATTCTATGATTTAAGCTGTTTTTTAGTGTTTTTGGAAAAAAACACCCGAATCCAAAACACACCCGAATCCGACAAAAATAATTCGGTGAGGTTTTGCCAAAACGCGTTCGAACCCAAAACACGGCCGCGGAACCGAACCCAAAACCAAAACACAAAACCCGAAAAATTTCAGGCGCTCATCTCTAGCTCATATAGTGGTAATGTGTCTTTGGAGTGCCACATCACAGAGCAATTTATATATTGCATCTGTAATTTTATTCCTTTCAATACAAAATGAAGATGTGTGTATTTTTGGTTGTTTTTTTTTTTTTAACTTGTGGCCTATGTCAGTGTCCTGTACATGTTTTCCTGTGTTGATTTTGCCATAGTGCATATGTCTATTGGACAATGTTTATTGTTTTATGTTTTGTATTTTTGTTTTTCCGGTCCTTATGTTTTTATATAAAACAAACCAAGCATTTCTAAAAGAATAAATGTTTATAAGCATAATGGGTGGATGTATACACAATAGCATGAAAATATTTTTTAATTTGATTTTATACAGTGTTAGAAAAAAGCAGTACTACTCGTTGGCCAGTAACTCCTATCACATCTGATGATGATGACGCTGCGGAAGCAGGTAAAGTGTCCATTGTAGTATAGGGTATGCTTGTAAAGGAATGGCCATAACAAAATTGCACTTTCATTAAAAGGTCCATCAAAAGAAGTATGGAGCAGCAGAAGTGGCACTTCTGTAAGACATCACCACAAAAAACCTGTGGCCGAAAAAAAAGCAAGGTCGTATGTCCCGGCCAAAACACAGCAGGCTACCCCGCCACGAAGATTATCGTCCGTATGTTCTGTCCCCACACTCCAAATTTTGGACACACCTCCAAGACATCATCCACACTCCCCTCATCTTGATTGTGAGTATCAAACTGAAATAAATGTGTAAAATTTCAGAACGTAATCAAAATATTTCATAACCGCATTAAGTCAAAACACATCAAAAACTTAAATACTTACCGCAGTAAGTGAAAGCTGAAATGGAATCCAAGCTAAATGGCCTTGTCCACATCCAGTAAAGATATGTATGTCCAATTGACCCATACAGTATGACATTGTGTGTAAGATGCTGCAACAAAAAAGCATGTTTTTTTATTGCAAAAAGTAAGGTTGTTTTTCCAAATTTCACATGTGTGTTTGAGGTAACATTGCAAAATACATATAAAAACATTACTATGTTTGTTTGATCAAAGCTATAAGGTAACACATTATGTATTCCAATGTGTTTTTATGGTGGAGTATGTGTGAGCTACAATAAAACTAAAGTGTTTGCTTTCACAATTAAGTAACCAGACACATTTGCCACAAACAGGCATATGTATGTATTAAAGCTATGAGTGATGATGTTGCTAGGCAGAATAGTTGAAAGCAACAGTGAATGACATGTGTTCCATGTGTAGTGATTTGTTTATATTTCTCAAACATATGGATAGCTAACGGAGATTTGTTTAACATTTCAGCTTCTAGTCCTGGGAACAGCATCCCTCCGCAACAACAGCAACACAGTGACATGGAGGAGACAAACATCTTAGAAATGCAGCCATTAAGGCAAGGAATGAGCCCCCCAGCACCTGTGAGTACACCACCACAGCAAAGCACACCACCACCACAACACAGCCCAACAACAACAGGAACACAAGGCCCTGATCAGGTGTTTTGGTCCATTTGGACTAGACAGCAGGCCACTAATGAAGATTGCCTGCGTAGGCAGACACAAATGTTTACAAGCCTACCATCTCACCTCAGAAGAATTTCAAGAAATCTGAGTAGACAAAATGAACAAACAACCAGAATAGGCAATACCATGGAACTCATGCGTACAGACATTACACAGGTCATGGGCAACTTACAGCGCATAATGGAAGAACAGCACAGACTAATGGAAGAACAGCACAGACAACAGCAAAGTTATATGAACATTTTTCAAAACAATCAAAATATTAATGAAAGTTTATTCAGAATAGTAGACAATTAAAATGCTGCTACACGTGAACTCAATGCCACCCTCACTAACCTGAATGAAACACTCAGATGCATGCACCAACAGCAAACAAGCAGCAGTTCTGGTACGACTACTCCAAATATCACGCCAGTCTCATCACCACCAAGACGCTCCACCAGAGCACACCAACATGACAGTGCTAAGGGCAAAGGGCAGGACAAGCAGCCACCAAAAAAATCGTAAAAAAAATATAAGTAGCTCAAAATAGTTAGTAAGTGTATGTTTGGCAAAAAATATATAATACTTAGCTCCTTGACAATTTTTACAACATCATTAATTATAAGTGGTACAAACAGCAACATAAAATTTGTACGCACATTTATTCTTTACCATTTTTTGGGGTATTGGAGGAAGGAAATGTTGATGGAGCCGCACATACATGTTAGCAGGAAGTAAACTGACCACTTGATTTTTTTCTAATCATTACTCTTTCTAGATTCCAAACATTCTTTTTTCCTGCAGACACAATAATTGGCAACCAGGCAGAATGTCTTGAGCAGGAAGTAAACTGACCACTTGATTATTTTCTAATCATTACTCTTTCTAGATTCCAATCATTCTCTTTTCCTGCAGACACAATAATTGGCAGCCAGGCAGAATGTCTTGAGCAGGAAGTAAACTGACCACTTGATTTTTTTCTAATCATTACTCTTTCTAAATTACAATCATTCTCTTTTCCTGCAGACAATCCAAATTGCAATGTTATTGATACATATTTTACCTTTCTTTTCTATACAACATTACAAGAAGAACACAATTGAGTTGCGTAAAAAGCTTTTAATATGTTGGCTTTGAATTTTTAAAAAAACATTGACAAAATGAATGTCAGTATTGTTGGGACATGTTTGTGTGTGTTAAAAATTAGTAAGAATGTTATTACACATGATGCTGAAACAGACAAATATGTACTTTTTAAACAAACATCAAAGAATGTGTATAATAATGTATTTATGTGGCAAACTGTGTATTTACTTACACATCATCAAGTTTACTGCAGCAAACATTAGGAAATAAATTATTCCTGATTACAGTAAGTTTGTGTGTCTTAAATATGATGGTACATCACACATAGAACACATGTATTCCTCAAGGCTAACATATTATATGTTGAGGAGTGTTTTTTGGGAACACAGGTTCTCAAACTCGGCCCTCAGGAACCCACACAGTGCATGTTTTGCAGGTCTCCTCACAGAATCACAAGTGACATAATTAGCTCCACCTGTGAACCTTTTAACATATGTCTGTGAGTAATTCATACACCTGTGCTTCTACTGGGTTACGTGAAAAACATGCACTGTCTGTGGTCCTGAGGGCCGAGTTTGTGAACCTGTGCATTAGGACGTTACACACAATGATAAAGTGAAATACTAAATGGATTATGTGGGCTTGTAAGAAATTAGCACTGCAAGTTTACGATCACTTATCCAGACTTAATGCATGCCACTCATAATCTGTTATTTTGAGTTTAAAAATACACACAATACACATGCGACATTTGTTTTTCATAAAGCGAGGGTATGTTTGTATGTGTCAAGGAGACAGACACATTCTGAGTAATGGTTTTGGCAATAAAAAAGGCAAAACATCTATTTATGATTACACAACAAATGAAATAAGCAAACCAAATTTACCTTAGAAATAGCGAGTGATGATCTCTTGCCTAACCTGCCTCCCTACATCTGTACTCCAAGTATCACCAGATGTCTCTAATTCCTCTGCTTGCTGGCTGCTTTCTTCCTCCTCCTCCTCAACATGTGGCAGATGTTGTTGCAAACACATGTTATGAAGAAAGCAGCAGCAGAACACAATTTGAGTCACCTTGGAGGGACTATACAACAAAAGGCCACCAGACTTATCCAGACATCGAAACCTAGATTTCAGCACACCAAAACATCTTTCTATCACATTCCGCGTGGACTTATGTGCATGATTGTAATTGTGTTCAGCAGGGGTATCAGGTCGGGACAATAGAGTTAGAAGCCAAGAGAAACAGCCATATCCTCCATCACCTAAAAGACAGATATAGTAACGTGATTCATGTTAAGATACAGCAACACATAAGTAACACACTGTGGGGCAGATGTATTAACCTGGAGAAGGCATAAGGAAGTGAAAAACCAGTGATATGTGCAAGGTAATAAAGGCAGCAGACAATATGTTCCTAAATGTTCATTTACATATTGGAGCTGATTGGCTGGTGCCTTTATCACCTTGCACAGATCACTGGTTTCTCACTTCCTTATGCCTTCTCCAGGTTAATTCATCTGCACCTGTATTTGGACAAAGTATACGCAGGCGTACACATCAAATTACATACCCAGCAGCCATCCATCTGGCATTTGTCCGTCCTCAAACTTATCAAAGAGGGATGACTGTCTGAGGATGAAGGAGTCATGGCAGCCCCCAGGGTAACCAGCAACAACACTCATTATTTTGAGATTTGCATCACAAACCACCTGCACATTTGTGGAGTGTTCGAAATGGCGATTCGTATATATGTGCTGCCTGCCCCTAGGTGGTCTCAGCTGAATGTGTGTGCAATATATGGCTCCAAGCACATTGGGCATGCCAGCCAGCTCATAGAAATCTACCCTGACGGCATGCCACTGAGACTCCTGGGTAGGGAAACAGATTGAGGCCTCGATGTGGGGCTGCAAAACAGCCAACACCTGTGTGTATATTTTAAAGAACAATAAACATGAGATTTTAGGACAGAACTGGCCACCGAGAAATTAAAACAAACACAAAACAGAAGAGGTAGTTAGGTATACATCACCTGTGTTAAGATTCTGGAAAATGAGGGCTGTGAGATTCCTATGACATCCCCAGACACAGCCTGAAAGCTGCCAGTAGCCAGAAAGTGCAACACAGCTAGGAGTTTGTGCAGGCCTGAGACAGAGCGAGAGCGTGCTGTCTCAGGGTCTAGGCCCAGTTTGACAAGGTCATACAGATGGAAAATGTTGTTACGATTTAGACGGAACATCTGTATGACCTTATCATCGGACAATGCGTTCAAGTTTAAACGCCCCCTAAAAAAAAGAGACCTGCGCAGCCTCCGCGGAACCTGTACAACCTGCTGACCATGTTCAGTTTCTTGGCCCTGGGTACTTACAGGCTGATGTCTGAGTCTGAGGAATCCCACAGCACACAAGAGATCACTGGCCCACAGTCCTGCTGCCATTTCTGAGTGTAGGTGTATTGAAATTAGAGATGAGCGGATTCGGTTTTACTCGGTTTTACTCGGTTCTCAAAACCGAATCTTATTGGCTATCCAAAACACGTGACATCCGTGAGCCAATAAGATTCGGTTTTGAGAACCGAGTAAAACCGAGTAAAACCGAATCCGCTCATCTCTAATTGAAATGGGCCTAACATCCTTTTATAGGCATCCTAATTCAGGTGTGATTGATTTTTGAGTTGCAACACATGTAAACATGATTGAAAAAAGCAGGTCTATTTTTTTGCCGCTTTTTTTACCGATTCGCAAAAAAATACGACCGCAATTGAACACTCAGAAACTAACACCCAAATACGAATGAATAGTGAATTCCCGTATTGTATGAAATAACAGCCGCGTTTGACCGATGGTCTAGTCATTCGTATTTCGGAACTTTGCAAATCAAACCATTACGAATAGTCCGAACACTGCCGAGATTGGTGCTTAGTGAATTCCCGGATTGGGACTTAGAAAAAAAACCACAAAACGGACAAACTCGAATTCTTAGTAAATATTGGCCATGGTCTCCAGAACTGGACACAGTATTCCAGATGGGGCCGTACCAATGACCTATACAGTGGCATTATCACTTCTCTCTTCCTGCTACTGATTCCTTTCCCTATGCAACCAAGCATCTGACTTGCCTTTCTCATTGCTTTGTTGCATTGCTTTCCTGCCTTCAAGTCACTTGAAATAGTGACTCCTAAATCCCTTTCCTCCTCAGTAGTTTCCATTATAGTACCCTTGATACTATATTTAGCCTTTGGGTTTTTGAGACCCAAGTGCATGATTTTGCATTTTTTAGCATTAGACTGTAGTTGCCACGTTCTTGACCATTTCCCAAGCCTAGCTAGGTCATACATCATTTGTTTTACCCCTCCCGGTGTGTCTACTTTGTTGCATATCTTTGTATCATCTGCAAAAAGGCATACCTTCCCTTCAATACCATTTGCAATGTCACCAACAAAGATATTAAAGAGAACTGGACCAAGTACAGATCCCTGGGGTACTCCACTGGTAACATTTCCCTCCATAGATTGCACTCCATTAACTACAACTGTCTGTTTCCTATCCTGCAACCAGTTTCTTATCCATTTAACTGTTTTATAATCCACCCCCAGGCTTTCAAGTTTATAGCAGTCTGCGATGTGGGACAGTGTCACACCGGGTGCTGGACCCTGGGGTAGCACTGCCACATGTGACTTGCAGGGAGGCTGGAACGGCACTGTGCAGCCGGTATCGCTACAGCAGGGATGCTCCGGGTAGGTACTCTGCTGTCTGTGGAGTAGAGTGTCTACCCGGATGCTCTGGCTCGGGGCGGTTTAAGAGAGGAGGGGGCCCATGTGCAGTGTATGATTAGGGCCCCCTCCTCTCTAGCAGCTCAGGAGTTTCTGGCTTTGTTCCAGAGTCTACTACACATGTTCAGGTCTCCAGGAACGTGGCACCTGCACCATGTTCCTGGGGACATCCCTAGAGCGCATGCGCAAAACACTGGGAGACAGGCACCTGTGCTATTTTCCTAGTGATTTCTGTGTGTAGCACTGGGCGCAGCTGGACTTTGGAGGGGTAGGCATTTTTATATGATATGTAGTTAAGTGACCGGCGGTCAGGAGAACGCTGGTCACATTACCTCCCCCTGCATCCCGCACCCTCACAATCCCGACGGTTGGCATGCCGACCAACAGGGACTATTCCCACTCGTGGGTGTCCACGACACCCATAGAGTGGGATAGAACATGTGACGACTGCAGGTTACCACAGAGCCTGCAACGTGGCGAATGCAGTGAGCCCACAAGGGCCTCCCCCCCCCCCCCCGCCCTGAGTGCTGGTACATAGGGAGTGCTTGCATGGGAGCATGGTTTGTTGGGCAGTAGAGCGTGGATGGACAGTGCATCTACCCTTACTCCCATTCAGGGGGTCACAGTCCATGCATGATCCTTCCATGGTTGGTGCAGGTTGCAATGCTACATGGGGAAAATCACCAGTGTCCACAAAAATCCACATATTTGGCAGCTAGGACCACAGCACCTCAGCCAATTGCAGCTCACACAACAGCTGCACCCCTGATTTCTCCTCTGTCCAACACAGACTTCCTTGTGGGGGCTCAGTTTGTAGCAGTGGGTGGTATAAGTGGGACATGGGTGCTATGAGTGGGGCATGTAACGTTTTATGAGTGGCACTTGGAGATAAGTGGGGTGATCTGAGTGGCATGTGGAGATGCTTGGGCAGGTCTGACTAGCATTTGGGGGGTTTGAGTGGCGTATTGCATAGTCTGATTGGCATATGGTGGAGCATCATGGGGAGGACTGATTGGCATGTTGAGGCCTACGAGGTGGACTGAGTGGTGTGTGGGGTGGTTTGTTTTGCATGTGGAGACATGTTGGGTGATCCCATGTTTGGCATGTGGAGTAGTGGCGTAGCAACAGTCCCTGGAGACCCAACGGTTACTTGGAGCCGCTGGGTGGCTTGTGGGCACTGAGGGTATTGTGGGGACAACTGCCCTGGGACGCCATGCTGCTGTCAGTGCAGCAGAGAGGAGCCGCCGGCCTGTGGAGCGAAACCATGGGAGAGATGTCCCTTCCAAAATGGGCGTCACCTCAGAGGAGACAATTATTAAGGATGCTAGAGGAGACGGCAGCTGTTTTGGGAGGGACATTTTCAATAGTATGAAGGGGCAGGTATGAACAGCGGCCCCCGCTGGGACAACGGCCCTGCAGCGATAGCACCCGGGAGGGGGGATCCCCTAACAAAGGGCAGAACCCCTGACAATGAGCAGGTTCCATGGGAGGGGTGGGAAGCAAAGGTTATGGGCGTCAGAAACTTTTTTGCCAGGGGGGTGCAAAATCTGTAGTTACGCCACTGATGTGGAGGTATATGGGGAGGTCTAAATGACATGTGGAGGCACATGGGGTGATCTGAGTGGCATCTGGTGGCATGTGGAGATACCTGGACAGGTCTGAGTGTCATGTGGAGGCATGTGGGGTACTCTGAGTGGTATGTGAAGTGACCTGATTGGCATATGGAGGCACATTGGGGGTCATTCCGAGTTGTTCGCTCGTTATTTTTTTCTCGCAACGGAGCGATTAGTCGCTAATGCGCATGCGCAATGTCCGCAGTGCGACTGCGCCAAGTAAATTTGCTATGCAGTTAGGTATTTTACTCATGGCATTACGAGGTTTTTTCTTCGTTCTGGTGATCGTAATGTGATTGACAGGAAGTGGGTGTTTCTGGGCGGAAACTGGCCGTTTTATGGGTGTGTGCGAAAAAACGCTACCGTTTCTGGGAAAAACGCGGGAGTGGCTGGAGAAACGGAGGAGTGTCTGGGCGAACGCTGGGTGTGTTTGTGACGTCAAACCAGGAACGAAACTGACTGAACTGATCGCAGATGCCGAGTAAGTGTGGAGCTACTTAGAAACTGCTAAGAAGTGTCTATTCGCAATTTTGATAATCTTTCGTTCGCAATATTGATAAGCTAAGATTCACCTCCAGTAGGCGGCGGCTTAGCGTGTGCAAAGCTGCTAAAAGCAGCTTGCGAGCGAACAACTCGGAATGAGGGCCATTGGGTAGACTGAGTAGCACATGAAGGCACATTGGGTGGTCTGATTGGCATGTTGAGACACACTGGGTGACTTTTTTTCTTTAGCACTTTCTGATAAAGTGTTTGTTGTTCAAATTGGCTACATTGCAATGTACTTATTGTGATTGGCCCATGCAATTTATGGACCTACGCTAGCTGTGGTGGCAGAGCCAAAACTACTGGAGAAATGCAATATTGAGAGCCCTATCACTGCTGATTTCGCTGCCAGGCTTTTCTTCCGGTAGTATTACTGTACTTTCCATGCACTAATGCTTAGGGCCAGAGGAATTTGAACCTTGAATCTCGTTTCCACAGGAAGGAGCAAGACTCTAGGAACTAACGCCAAATGAAGATGGTGGCAGTTCCAGCAATCAAGCTCTAAAAACTTTTGCACTTGGGCCTGCCACATGTCTAAGCTGCCCTGAATGAGACAGCTGAGTATCATTAACAGTCATGTACTGAATGTAACCTAGTAATTGTATTACAGAGCTGGACAAATCCCAGTAGCCATGTAGCCAATAAGCAGTTTAATTTATTAATTTCACTTGTGTGGCTCATAGTTTTGACAGACTGACTCCTGAATTTCACACAACTTTGTCCATCCTAGTTCTTTTAGGCTAATAATTGAAAATAATAATAAAATAAAACAGATGTCGCTAAAATCAAAATTTGACAGAGTTTAGAAATATAAATTTGAGTTTCAAATTAGCAGATTATTTAATAGTAGGTTTATTACATTAATATGATTCTTAATTATGTAACATTTTTATGTTAGCTCTGTAGTAACTTTTAATATAGAGTAAATATCTTTACATTGCCTTTAAACGGGTTCAGTATGATTTACTGACGGTTGGGATGCCGGACGTCAGTATACCGACAACGGCATCCTGGCCATCAGTATTCCGGCAGCGGGGCGAGCGCAAAGAGTCCCTTCGCTGCGCTCACCAAGGGTTCTATTCCCACTCTGTGGATGTCACAAGTGGGAATAGCCTCTGTGAGCCGGGATTTCAGCTGTCGGTATTGTCAGCAGTTGAGATTCCGGCGTCGGTATTCTGACCGCCAGGATCCCGACTTCAGGCAAATTAACTGCATCCCCCTTTAAATGCTCCCAAAATGCAAAAGTCTTTTTCCTGTGCACGGAATACACACAGCAGAACAGGTGAACAGTACACTAACCAATAAAGTTTGCTTTATCTTGCACAGAGCAGGAGATATGTAATCATTCATTGCTGGAGGGAGGTAAGCTGTGCAGTTGGATTATTTCTTGGGTAGTGCATAGTTCATCATTTAAACACATGCACTTGATTAAATGCATTATAATTCTATTTGCCAAGAATATTTTCTGTCAGCGTTTCTGGCTTTAGCTGTTTACTAGAAATTGAATAATTTGTAGCTCCCGCAATATTTTATAGATTTTCAAATTATGCTGTGATATCCACAAACACCCCAAAGCATTGCAGGACAACTCCCGCAGTATTGCTGTACACTGAGACTAGGGAATAAATACGATTTACCGATGGCCGGGATCCCGGCTGTCATGATCCTGACAGTGGGATCCCGGCCACCAGTATGCCGGCAGCGGGGTGAGCGATAGAAAGTTCGCTGCGCTCGCCACCCATAGAGGGAGAAAAGCCTGTGGCGCCAGTTTTCCGGCAGCGGCATTTCACTGCCTGTCGGGATTCCGGTTTTTGCATTGTGACCGCTGAGATCCCGACAGGCGGTCTCATGATCGCCTCCTAAGACTAGGATCCGGTCAGGATCCTGGCAGTCAGAATACCGATGCCGGAATTCTGACACTATACGGAATGCCGACACTGGCATCCCGAATAGGATCTCCAGTCCAGCGCCGGAATCCCAACAGGCAGGATACTGAACGATCATTCACCGCCACGCTGGAGAGGTAACCCGCGAGGAGGAGGGGAGGTTAGGTTTAGGTTGCGGGGGGAGGGTTAAGGTTAGGCTGCCGGGGGGTGGGGGCTGCCGGGGGGGGGGGGGAGGGGTGTTAAGTTTGGGTTGTTGAAAAGGGGTGGTTAAATTTAGGCGCCACCGGGGAGGGTTAGGATTAGGCTGTGGAGGTGTGGTTGTTAGGTCTAGGCTATAGAAAGGGAGGGCTAGGGGGCAAGATAAGTATATGCACCGTTCCCCTGTCAGGATTCTACCCATCGGGATGCCGCGGTCGGTATTCTGATTGCCAGCATCCCAAACGCCAGCAAGTAAGTCCCAACTCCTGAGACTGATCTTTGTGTTGATGAATAGACTTTGCATGTTGATAATCTCCTACAATATTTCTTTTGTGTTCTGGACTGTGTTTCTGTTTATGGGCATGATTCCGATGTGGTTGGTATTGCACAGCCGCAAGTAAATCACAACCAGATAATTGCTCTCGGCCAGTAGCCGAAGCATACTCAGACTGATCGTTGGAATGATGCAGTCCCTGGGCTCGGCAAGCCTACAAAATGCCCTTGTTTTGTAGAACGTCTCGGTTGTTGTCTCCGCTCCGCCCCCCAAACGCTGCAGCATGTTAATCTTGCTGTGGCTAAGGTGGAGGGTCCTGCTCATGTGCAGACTCGCAAACTTCGGAGTAGTATGTAAACCATTGGGTTTACACAGCAATCTGAATCAGGCCCAGTGTTCACTAGTTTTGCAATTTATTTGTTTATTTTAAATTAGAGATGTGCACCGGACATTTTTCGGGTTTTGTGTTTTGGTTTTGGATTCGGATCCGCGGCCGTGTTTTGGATTCGGACGCTTTTTGACAAAACCTTCCTCAAAATTTTTTGTCGGATTCGGGTGTGTTTTGGATTCGGGTGTTTTTTTTCAAAAACCCCTCAAAAACAGCTTAAATCATAGAATTTGGGGTAATTTTGATCCCATAGTATTATTAACCTCAATAACCATAATTTCCACTCATTTCCAGTCTATTCTGAACACCTCACACCTCACAATATTATTTTTAGTCCTAAAATTTGCACCGAGGTCGCTGGATGGCTAAGCTAAGCGACCCAAGTGGCCGACACAAACACCTGGCCCATCGAGGAGTGGCACTGCAGTGTCAGGCAGGATGGCACTGAAAAAAATAGTCCCCAAACAGCACATGATGCAGAGATAAATAAATATATATATATATATATATATATATATATATCGGTGAAAAGGTGGTACTTAGCGCTACACCAAATGAGTGAAAATAAAGAGAGTCTTAGTCCAGAGACAGTGGTAATGTCCAATTTCTCTGTCTCCAATCCACACTCCCTCTGACAGGGTGGCAGCCGTAATCCAGGTGACCGGTGTTCAGTCGGTCTGTTTTGATGGATCTAGAAAGAAGATGAAAACAGCGCCTACTAGTGCAGTATATTAGGATCCTTCAAATGAAAACCTCCACCAGTTCAATAACACTCCTGATGAAGTCCAGGCTTGAGATGCCATAAGGACGAAACGCGTTGAGGAACTGTATCTTCTACACATCAGATAAGCTATATTTACATTATTTTGATGTACGGGTATTTGCTTTGTTTTTGAACAATTAAACTGGTGTTAAAACTTTATTACACTATTTCAGCTACCTTCTTTCTTTTCATTGGTGATCATTGAGCATTAGAAGTACCATGAGGTTCTGGAGCTGAAGGGAGAAATCTATCCAGTTTGGGAATTCCCATTTTGAGAGCGTGCGATTTAATTAAGTGGTTAACTCCACTCATGATGGTACTTGCGTTTTTCTAAGGGTGTTATTGAACTGGTGGAGATTTTCATTTGAAGGATCCTAATATACTGCACTAGTAGGCGCTGTTTTCACCTTCTTTCTATATATATATATATATATATATATATATATACCTCCAATATGAACGGCACTCAGAGACTGGCATAATAAATGAATGTATTATAGTCACGTCTTAAACGAACGTTTTCGGGGACACAGCCCCTTCCTCAGGACCACAGACAGTAATAATGAAACAAACACAAACATACACTTAAATACCGTTACCGCTACTCACCTGACCGTGTTCATTCATCAAGGGACCCGGCGCCGGCTGGCTGCAGTGACGCGCTTCCTCTACAGACAGGAGCCGTTACCATGGTACCCGCTGGTGTGCGTTCCACACGGCCGGACTTCCTCCTTCCTAGTTCAGCGCGTCCTGCGCATGCTCTGCAAACCGGGACCCAGGAGAAATGAAGCAGGGAAAGTGTTACATTCATTTATTATGCCAGTCTCTGAGTGCCGTTCATATTGGAGGTATATGATGTTTTTCTGAACTGGACACCGGAGCATTTACTTTATTTATGGGAGTGCCGGCTGAATTGGATCCTTATATATATATATATATATATATATATATATATACACTGGTGGTCAGCAAAATTCTGCACTGTCCTCCTACTATATACTGCGCACAACTACAATGCAGCACAGATATGGATAGTATACTTGACAACACAGAGGTAGAGCAATGGACTACTGTACCGTACTGCTATATATATATATATATATATACTGGTGGTCAGCAATATTCTGCACTGTCCTCCTACTATATATACTGCGCACAACTACAATGCAGCACAGATATGGATAGTATACTTGACGACACAGAGGTAGAGCAATGGACTACTGTACCGTACTGCTATATATATATATATATATATATACTGGTGGTCAGCAAAATTCTGCACTGTCCTACTATTTACTACGCACAACTACAATGCAGCACAGATATGGATAGTATACTTGACGACACAGAGGTAGAGCAATGGACTACTGTACCGTACTGCTATATATATATATATATACTGGTGGTCAGCAAAATTCTGCACTGTCCTCCTACTATATACTGCGCACAACTACAATGCAGCACAGATATGGATAGTATACTTGACGACACAGAGGTAGAGCAATGGACTACTGTACCGTACTGCTATATATATATATATATATATATATATATATACTGGTGGTCAGCAAAATTCTGCACTGTCCTCCTACTATATACTGCGCACAACTACAATGCAGCACAGATATGGATAGTATACTTGACGACACAGAGGTAGAGCAATGGACTACTGTACCGTACTGCTATATATATAAATACTGGTGTTCAGCAAAATTCTGCACTGTCCTCCTACTATATACTGCGCACAACTACAATGTAGCACAGATATGGATAGTATACTTGACGACACAGAGGTAGAGCAATGGACTACTGTACCGTACTGCTATATATATATATATATATATATATATATACTGGTGGTCAGCAAAATTCTGCACTGTCCTCCTACTATATACTGCGCACAACTACAATGCAGCACAGATATGGATAGTATACTTGACGACACAGAGGTAGAGCAATGGACTACTGTACCGTACTGCTATATATATATATATATATATATATACTGGTGGTCAGCAAAATTCTGCACTGTCCTCCTACTATATACTGCGCACAACTACAATGCAGCACAGATATGGATAGTATACTTGACGACACAGAGGTAGAGCAATGGACTACTGTACCGTACTGCTATATATATATATACTGGTGGTCAGCAAAATTCTGCACTGTCCTCCTACTATATACTGCGCACAACTACAATGCAGCTCAGATATGGAGCGTTTTCAGGCAAAGAACGTAGATATTTGCAGCACACTGAGCACAGATATTTGCAGCACACTGAGCACAGATATTTGCAGCACACTGAACACAGAAACTGAGAGAACGCAGCCACCTCCTCTCGCTATCATCTCCAATGCACGAGTGAAAATGGCGGCGACGCGTGGCTCTTTATATGCAATACGAATCTCGCGAGAATACGACAGCGGGATGATGACGTTCGGGCGCACTCGGGTTAACCGAGCAAGGCGGGAAGATCCGAGGCTGCCTCGGAACCGTGTAAAATGGGTGAAGTTCGGGGGGGTTCGGAACTCGAGGAACCGAACCCGCTCATCTCTATTTTAAATCTGATCAGGGCAAACAGGGATATAGCGGGGCTGTAGATCGGCCCCGGAATCTTTCTGTGCACAAAAAAGAACGTCACCATGCCCCCTGTGTTTCTGTATGCTGGCCAAGCGAATGCTGGGAGGAGGAGTCAGACCTGACTGGCCCATCAGGCATTCTGCCCTTCTGACATTTGCCGGAAGTGCTAGATAGCAAGTCCAGCCCTGGTGGCATTGGCGGATGTCTCACTAGGCACTTGAGGCACGTGCCTAGGGGCACCACTTGCTGGGGTTGGCACAGCAGGCCGTCCTCCCCACGTCGCATTAGAGCAGTTGACCCTTTTTTATTCTGCACTATGGAGGGAAGGTATTTACGGTGTGACAAGGTGGGGCTCCAGCCTATATCATTGCTGTCTGCCTGTCCGAGCTTCATGTTGTGACAGGCAGACTTGCAGAGTCAGCACAGTGAGTTGGAGCAGGATTTAGGACTGTTTCCAGCCCAGTGTATGACACTGAGAAGAGAGGGAGGGTCACATGAGAGCAGGGGAGAGCTACACAGCACTGAGTAGGGCTGCTGTCAGAGGGAATGAGGAGCTGCTGCAGATACCCGGCCCATCATAGAGAAGTACTTTGCTGCTTGTAAGGTAAGCGGGCTGTGAGAGTAGAGGGGTGTTTTGGTGTTGATTCATGTTAACTGTGTGTATGTGTGTGTGTTTGAAGGGGGCAATTGAGGTGCTGGGAGAATTTAATTGGTGTGATAGCATATCAAGGGATCAGTGTAAGTGGGGCGGTGTGAGCAGTAGGGGGCAGTGGGAGGGAGCGGTGAGGTGTGATGGAGCAGTGAAATTTGATGGGAGCAGTGTGAGCAGTAAAGGGGCAGTGTGCTCCGGTGATGGGGGAGGAGCAGTGAGGTGTGATGGGGCAATGTGAGCAGTAGGGAGCAGTGGGAAAGAGCAGTGCGGTGTGATGGAACAGTGAAATTTGATGGGGGCAGTGTGAGCAGTAGAGGGGCAGTATGCTCCAGGGATGGGGGGGGGGGGGGGGAGCAGTGAGGTGTGATGGGGCAGTGTGAATTTGATGGGGGCAGTGCGAGCAGTAGAGGGGCAGTATGCTCGGGATGGGGGGGGGGGGGGCGCAGTGAGGTGTGATGGGGCAGTGAAATTTGATGGGGGCAGTGTGAGCAATAGAGGGGAAGTGTGCTCCGGTGATGTGGGAGGAGCAGTGAGGTGTGATGGGGCAGTGTGAATTTGATGGGGGCAGTAGAGGGGTGGTAAGCTGTAGAGGTGAGGGGGAGCAGTGAAGTGAGTTTTGATGGAGGTAGTGTAAGTAGTGTAAGCAGTGGAGGGGCAGTGAGCTGTGGGGGAGGGGAGCAGTGATATGTGATGGGGCAGTGTGTTTAGTAGAGGGGCATTGTGCCCTGGGGATGGGGGGGGGGAGGGGGGAAGCGGTGATATGTGAATTTTTTTAGATAAAATGCTGAAATATCGATAAAATGTATTTTAAAAAGTGTAAAACATTTTAGTAAAACTTTATATTGCACATTGAAAATGCTTTAATGGAGGAATAAAACATATTTTTTTTCTAAATAATGACATCATTTTAATTAGTGAACAGAACAGACATTGCAGCAGTTTAATACCACGCCATAAACCTTCACTGGGGAAATTCAGCAAATCTTTCTACTTTCATTTCTGCCCCATGTCCCGGGGGTCTATCAATAACTGTTAAAACTAAGGGGCTAATTCAGACTTGATCGCTAGGCTGCGTTTTCGCACAGCGGGCGATCAGTTTTGAACTGCGCATGCATATGCACTGCAATGCGCAGGCGCGTTGGTCCGCAGCGACGGGGATTGGCGGGCAGCGACGAGATGGTGCGAAAATTTCCGAACGCATCGGCGATCGCAAGGAGATTGACAGGAAGAGGGCGTTTGTGGGTGGCAACTGACCGTTTTCAAGGAGTGTCTGGAAAAACTTAGGAGGGTCCAGGCGTTTGGAGGGAGGGTTTCTGACGTCAGCTCCAGCCCCGATCATTGCACTGGAAGTGTAAGTCCTGGGCTGCGCAGAGACTGCATAAAATTAGTTTGTGCAGCTCTGCTATACATCCGAACGCACCCCTGCACAGCGATTTCCCCCTCCCCCTGTAGGCGGTGACTCCCTGATCACAGGGATGCAAAAGTGCACCCTAGCGATCAGGTCTGAATTAAATGACAGACCGCTGCCTGCTACCACTAGGGTTGCCACCTCATCCATCATCGATTCCTGGCGATCCACCCACCCAATCCCAACCTCGCCTGACACCAAGCAATGTTCATGTAAATAAAATGATGCTCCATAAAAGCGCCATGAGTCCTATTTAGAGAGAAAGTGCTATATAAATAAAATTATTATTATTAATTATAAAATAGTAAATATGTATTTTATTAGGAATACATAAAATTTTGAAAAAAACTACTTTCATATAGTCAAAAAGCCCAGAACAGTTTGGTCCGAACCTTGGAATTTTCTATGGTCTTTCTACATGGGTGTTTGACTAATGGAGACATACTATACCATCATTGTCTATTTTTGTTTTTCATTTATGATTCTCCACCACACAATGGAGTGATACTCCGCATCTTTGCACAGCGTGTGAGGAACAAGACCTATACTTATGGCTATGACATAATGACACAGGAGGATGCCACACATAAATCAGAGGCGCACATGAAATTGGAAGAGAAGAGAAAATAGCTGAAAATGGAGCACAACTTGCACAAGTGTGTGACAAACTGGTGTGATAAGTTATAAGTAGCGCATCCAGTGGATGTTAAATTGAGAAGCTCATGAGGAGCGGTATATAAGACACATCAAGTAAATTAGGGAAGGGGGGGACAATGTAATTAACTTTACCGAAAATGCCGGTGCCCTGCGGTGCGGATGCAGATGCCACCTATTCCAGGCTGGGTGTGGATCATTAGATCGACAGTGTCTAGGTCGACCACTATAAGGCGACAGTCACTAGGTCGACAGGGTTGGAAGGTCGACAAGGTTTATAGGTTGACATGTGCTAGGTCGACAGGTCAAAAGGTCGACATGAGTTGTTTTTTTTTTTTTTTGGGTGTACAGTGACCGGGAAGCCGAATTAGTGCACCGTGTCTCCTCGTACCGCTTGGCTCGGCACAGATTACCGTTCCAATCGTAGTTCATGTGGATCGTTAAGTATGAAAAAGTTCAAAAAAAGCAAAACATTTTGAAAAACTAATGTCGACCTTTTGACCTGTCGACATAGCACATGTCGACCTAGAAACCCTGTCGACCTTCCAACCCTGTCGACCTAGTGACTGTCAACCTATAGTGGTCAACCTAAACATTGTCGACCTAGACAGTGTCGATCTTCAGACCGGATCCCGCCAGGCTGTTCTCAGCAGCTACAGAGAGGCTGTAATGTGCAGTCGTGCAGTGCCAGTGAGTGAGAGCGCACCTGCACTGCATATTCTGGGGGCTGACTTGACGTCTGTCCCCTATGTGTACACCGCCACTGGCTCCGCCCCCAGCAGTCCCTCTGCAAGCACTGGTTTATGGGGTGGAGGTGGAGCCCTCCGCGCTAAGACTGACAGGTCTGTGGGTTGCCGGCCGGCCGCACGCTGCGCATGCGTTCCGCTCCCAGGGTCCCCTTATTCCGGGAGAATCCCAGAAACTGGGTGAGGGGAAAAGCCCCATGGTGGGTTGCCACCAAATCCTGGAGATTCCCGGAAATCCAGGAGAGGTGGCAACCCTAGCTACCACCACTGCCCGGGGTACTCCCTTGTCCTGTGCTTGTGAAAGACATCTGTGAAAATTGTTCTACGGAGGGTGATGCTGAAAATAAGGTTTTGCACATGACAAATAATCTGTTTTATTTTCTAGTACTGTTAGCAACATAACAGTAAATTGCTGGTTGGTTGCTATGGGAAACAGCACATTTTTATAATGCAGCTGGCTTGAATGATGACGTATCAGACTCAATAAAAACCTTTAGATTTGCAATGCGGTTTGTCATTCCCATTACTCTGAGTGAGCACACTGGCTGCTGGTGCTGGAAATGGGGGACAGCAACCTCTGTGCCCTCTCTGTTTCAGTATGGGTACCGGACAAGAGAAAATGGCGCTGAAATTTGGGAGTGACCCTTTTACACAGAGAATCTTTGTGTGCAAATCTAATGTGATGTAGAGTTAGTGGGATATTTTTCAAACCTCCTGTTGAGGTGTTGCCCATAGCAACTAATAATTTTTTAGCTATCATTTTATAGAATGTACAGTTCAGTAAATGATAGCTAGAATCTAATTGGTTACTAGTGGGCAACACCTTAACTTGCCCTGTTTAGAACATTAGATACATTTCCCCCTAACTCATTTTGGGTCTTATTCATCATTGGGAGGACCCTGATGGCTACGGGGCTGATTCAGGTTGGATTGCAATAAGCGATCCACCTGCAACCAGTGGCAAATGCAGGATTTGCATGGGGGGGTTTCCAGAACTGGGTGGAGCCAAGCACGGGGGTGGGGACTGAGGTGACCCAGTATATGCTGGGTCCGTAAAACTAGTGTGTCTGTATATATATATATGTATGCACAAATTGCACATGGATATATATGTACTATAATTAAAATAAAGTAGACTTTTATTAAGCACTTACAAGTGCCACCAGGAAGAAAGCAGGCTGCAGAGGACGCTAGACAGCCATTAATAATACTCATGCAGCAAAAAAAACAAAAAAAATGTTTTTGGGCGGAGGGGGGTTTCTGGGTGCTCGGAAACCCCCCCTGGGTGCGCCACTGGCAGCAACTACAAAAAGTAAGTAGGGGGACTGCAGAAAATGCGAACGCCTCTGCCTGTCAATCTGGCAGAGGCGTTGGCGGGGCAGGAGTGTGTGTGTGTATGTGTGTGTGGGGGGGGGGGGGCGGCAACGCTCTGTTTCCTAGGTGGAGACGGAGTGTTGCGGCGGCAGAGCAAGCAAAACGGGGCAGCAACGTGGAAACGTAGGGCACAGCTTGGGCGTGATCGTGGTGGTTGCATGATGTCACACGCAGCCGTTGCGATCAGAAAAATGGCGGCGGGCCTCCTGCGGGCTCTGCCAAGCTGCGCCGGCAGGAGGCAGCCTTAATTTCTACGATGAAGCAGAAATTGTGATGCGTTCGCAATTTCTGCTTCATCAAGTGTGTGTGTGTGTGGGGGGGGGGGAGGCAGTGGTTAGCATGCTGGACAGCCTTGCCCTGCGGTGGGCGCCCCCCAGCATGCGTTCACATGGATTGCAAATTCTGCTACTGAATCAGGCCCTAAGTATCCAACTTGCCACAGCAGTCTCCCGCGATCCCTAACACTGCTACTGGTACTTACTACACCTGTGCAGCCTTCTGCACATACATGACCTGATGTCATACATGCACATGGACGCAGGGCATTAACTGCGTAGGATGGAGAGGGATCCGATCACTTCCCTATTTGCAACCCCAGACTTCCATCCCATAAGTAGGACCAGGGCTCCGGGAATCAATGTCATGTGGAGATGGCAATGGTTCCCACAGGCAAACTCTAAAAACATTCATTCGTTTTTGGGGTCTGCGGAATACTAGGCAGCCCTATTGGGCCCCTAATAACAAATGGGCTTATTACTTAAAACTAGAGATGAGCGCCTGAAATTTTTCGGGTTTTGTGTTTTGGTTTTGGGTTCGGTTCCGCGGCCGTGTTTTGGGTTCGAACGCGTTTTGGCAAAACCTCACCGAATTTTTTTTGTCGGATTCGGGTGTGTTTTGGATTCGGGTGTTTTTTTCAAAAAACACTAAAAAACAGCTTAAATCATAGAATTTGGGGGTCATTTTGATCCCAAAGTATTATTAACCTCAAAAACCATAATTTACACTCATTTTCAGTCTATTCTGAATACCTCACACCTCACAATATTATTTTTAGTCCTAAAATTTGCACCGAGGTCGCTGTGTGAGTAAGATAAGCGACCCTAGTGGCCGACACAAACACCGGGCCCATCTAGGAGTGGCACTGCAGTGTCACGCAGGATGTCCCTTCCAAAAAACCCTCCCCAAACAGCACATGACGCAAAGAAAAAAAGAGGCGCAATGAGGTAGCTGTGTGAGTAAGATTAGCGACCCTAGTGGCCGACACAAACACCGGGCCCATCTAGGAGTGGCACTGCAGTGTCACGCAGGATGGCCCTTCCAAAAAACCCTCCCCAAACAGCACATGACGCAAAGAAAAAAAGAGGCGCAATGAGGTAGCTGTGTGAGTAAGATTAGCGACCCTAGTGGCCGACACAAACACCGGGCCCATCTAGGAGTGGCACTGCAGTGTCACGCAGGATGTCCCTTCCAAAAAACCCTCCCCAAACAGCACATGATGCAAAGAAAAAAAGAGGCGCAATGAGGTAGCTGTGTGAGTAAGATTAGCGACCCTAGTGGCCGACACAAACACCGGGCCCATCTAGGAGTGGCACTGCAGTGTCACGCAGGATGTCCCTTCCAAAAAACCCTCCCCAAACAGCACATGACGCAAAGAAAAAAAGAGGCGCAATGAGGTAGCTGACTGTGTGAGTAAGATTAGCGACCCTAGTGGCCGACACAAACACCGGGCCCATTTAGGAGTGGCACTGCAGTGTCACGCAGGATGTCCCTTCCAAAAAACCCTCCCCAATCAGCACATGATGCAAAGAAAAAGAAAAGAAAAAAGAGGTGCAAGATGGAATTGTCCTTGGGCCCTCCCACCCACCCTTATGTTGTATAAACAAAACAGGACATGCACACTTTAACCAACCCATCATTTCAGTGACAGGGTCTGCCACACGACTGTGACTGATATGACGGGTTGGTTTGGACCCCCCCAAAAAAGAAGCAATTAATCTCTCCTTGCACAAACTGGCTCTACAGAGGCAAGATGTCCACCTCATCATCACCCTCCGATATATCACCGTGTACATCCCCCTCCTCACAGATTATCAATTCGTCCCCACTGGAATCCACCATCTCAGCTCCCTGTGTACTTTGTGGAGGCAATTGCTGCTGGTCAATGTCTCCGCGGAGGAATTGATTATAATTCATTTTAATGAACATCATCTTCTCCACATTTTCTGGATGTAACCTCGTACGCCGATTGCTGACAAGGTGAGCGGCGGCACTAAACACTCTTTCGGAGTACACACTTGTGGGAGGGCAACTTAGGTAGAATAAAGCCAGTTTGTGCAAGGGCCTCCAAATTGCCTCTTTTTCCTGCCAGTATAAGTACGGACTGTGTGACGTGCCTACTTGGATGCGGTCACTCATATAATCCTCCACCATTCTATCAATGTTGAGAGAATCATATGCAGTGACAGTAGACGACATGTCCGTAATCGTTGTCAGGTCCTTCAGTCCGGACCAGATGTCAGCATCAGCAGTCGCTCCAGACTGCCCTGCATCACCGCCAGCGGGTGGGCTCGGAATTCTGAGCCTTTTCCTCGCACCCCCAGTTGCGGGAGAATGTGAAGGAGGAGATGTTGACAGGTCGCGTTCCGCTTGACTTGACAATTTTGTCACCAGCAGGTCTTTCAACCCCAGCAGACTTGTGTCTGCCGGAAAGAGAGATCCAAGGTAGGCTTTAAATCTAGGATCGAGCACGGTGGCCAAAATGTAGTGCTCTGATTTCAACAGATTGACCACCCGTGAATCCTTGTTAAGCGAATTAAGGGCTCCATCCACAAGTCCCACATGCCTAGCGGAATCGCTCCGTGTTAGCTCCTCCTTCAATGTCTCCAGCTTCTTCTGCAAAAGCCTGATGAGGGGAATGACCTGACTCAGGCTGGCAGTGTCTGAACTGACTTCACGTGTGGCAAGTTCAAAGGGCATCAGAACCTTGCACAACGTTGAAATCATTCTCCACTGCGCTTGAGACAGGTGCATTCCACCTACTATATCGTGCTCAATTGTATAGGCTTGAATGGCCTTTTGCTGCTCCTCCAACCTCTGAAGCATATAGAGGGTTGAATTCCACCTCGTTACCACTTCTTGCTTCAGATGATGGCAGGGCAGGTTCAGTAGTTTTTGGTGGTGCTCCAGTCTTCTGTACGTGGTGCCTGTACGCCGAAAGTGTCCCGCAATTCTTCTGGCCACCGACAGCATCTCTTGCACGCCCCTGTCGTTTTTTAAAAAATTCTGCACCACCAAATTCAAGGTATGTGCAAAACATGGGACGTGCTGGAATTTGCCCATATTTAATGCACACACAATATTGCTGGCGTTGTCCGATGCCACAAATCCACAGGAGAGTCCAATTGGGGTAAGCCATTCCGCGATGATCTTCCTCAGTTGCCGTAAGAGGTTTTCAGCTGTGTGCGTATTCTGGAAAGCGGTGATACAAAGCGTAGCCTGCCTAGGAAAGAGTTGGCGTTTGCGAGATGCTGCTACTGGTGCCGCCGCTGCTGTTCTTGCGGCGGGAGTCCATACATCTACCCAGTGGGCTGTCACAGTCATATAGTCCTGACCCTGCCCTGCTCCACTTGTCCACATGTCCGTGGTTAAGTGGACATTGGGTACAACTGCATTTTTTAGGACACTGGTGAGTCTTTTTCTGACGTCCGTGTACATTCTCGGTATCGCCTGCCTAGAGAAGTGGAACCTAGATGGTATTTGGTAACGGGGGCACACTGCCTCAATAAACTGTCTAGTTCCCTGTGAACTAACGGCGGATACCGGACGCACGTCTAACACCAAAATAGTTGTCAAGGCCTCAGTTATCCGCTTTGCAGTAGGATGACTGCTGTGATATTTCATCTTCCTCGCAAAGGACTGTTGAACAGTCAATTGCTTACTGGAAGTAGTACAAGTGGGCTTACGACTTCCCCTCTGGGATGACCATCGACTCCCAGCGGCAACAACAGCAGCGCCAGCAGCAGTAGGCGTTACACGCAAGGATGCATCGGAGGAATCCCAGGCAGGAGAGGACTCGTCAGAATTGCCAGTGACATGGCCTGCAGGACTATTGGCATTCCTGGGGAAGGAGGAAATTGACACTGAGGGAGTTGGTGGGGTGGTTTGCGTGAGCTTGGTTACAAGAGGAAGGGATTTACTGGTCAGTGGACTGCTTCCGCTGTCACCCAAAGTTTTTGAACTTGTCACTGACTTATTATGAATGCGCTGCAGGTGACGTATAAGGGAGGATGTTCCGAGGTGGTTAACGTCCTTACCCCTACTTATTACAGCTTGACAAAGGGAACACACGGCTTGACACCTGTTGTCCGCATTTCTGGTGAAATACCTCCACACCGAAGAGCTGATTTTTTTGGTATTTTCACCTGGCATGTCAACGGCCATATTCCTCCCACGGACAACAGGTGTCTCCCCGGGTGCCTGACTTAAACAAACCACCTCACCATCAGAATCCTCCTGGTCAATTTCCTCCCCAGCGCCAGCAACACCCATATCCTCCTCATCCTGGTGTACTTCAACACTGACATCTTCAATCTGACTATCAGGAACTGGACTGCGGGTGCTCCTTCCAGCACTTGCAGGGGGCGTGCAAATGGTGGAAGGCGCATGCTCTTCACGTCCAGTGTTGGGAAGGTCAGGCATCGCAACCGACACAATTGGACTCTCCTTGTGGATTTGGGATTTCGAAGAATGCACAGTTCTTTGCTGTGCTGCTTTTGCCAGCTTGAGTCTTTTCATTTTTCTAGCGAGAGGCTGAGTGCTTCCATCCTCATGTGAAGCTGAACCACTAGCCATGAACATAGGCCAGGGCCTCAGCCGTTCCTTGCCACTCCGTGTCGTAAATGGCATATTGGCAAGTTTACGCTTCTCCTCCGACAATTTAATTTTAGGTTTTGGAGTCCTTTTTTTTCTGATATTTGGTGTTTTGGATTTGACATGCTCTGTACTATGACATTGGGCATCGGCCTTGGCAGACGACGTTGCTGGCATTTCATCGTCTCGGCCATGACTAGTGGCAGCAGCTTCAGCACGAGGTGGAAGTGGATCTTGATCTTTCCCTAATTTTGGAACCTCAACATTTTTGTTCTCCATATTTTAATAGGCACAACTAAAAGGCACCTCAGGTAAACAATGGAGATGGATACTAGTATACAATTATGGACTGCCTGCCGAGTGCAGACACAGAGGTAGCCACAGCCGTGAACTACCGTACTGTACTGTGTCTGCTGCTAATATAGACTGGTTGATAAAGAGATAGTATACTCGTAACTAGTATGTATGTATAAAGAAAGAAAGAAAAACCACGGTTAGGTGGTATATACAATTATGGACGGGCTGCCGAGTGCCGACACAGAGGTAGCCACAGCCGTGAACTACCGCACTGTACTGTGTCTGCTGCTAATATATAGACTGGTTGATAAAGAGATAGTATACTCGTAACTAGTATGTATGTATAAAGAAAGAAAAAAAAACCACGGTTAGGTGGTATATACAATTATGGACGGGCTGCCGAGTGCCGACACAGAGGTAGCCACAGCCGTGAACTACCGCACTGTACTGTGTCTGCTGCTAATATAGACTGGTTGATAAAGAGATAGTATACTCGTAACTAGTATGTATGTATAAAGAAAGAAAAAAAAACCACGGTTAGGTGGTATATACAATTATGGACGGGCTGCCGAGTGCCGACACAGAGGTAGCCACAGCCGTGAACTACCGCACTGTACTGTGTCTGCTGCTAATATATAGACTGGTTGATAAAGAGATAGTATACTCGTAACTAGTATGTATGTATAAAGAAAGAAAAAAAAACCACGGTTAGGTGGTATATACAATTATGGACGGGCTGCCGAGTGCCGACACAGAGGTAGCCACAGCCGTGAACTACCGCACTGTACTGTGTCTGCTGCTAATATAGACTGGTTGATAAAGAGATAGTATACTCGTAACTAGTATGACTATAAAGAAAGAAAAAAAAACCACGGTTAGGTGGTATATACAATTATGGACGGGCTGCCGAGTGCCGACACAGAGGTAGCCACAGCCGTGAACTACCGCACTGTACTGTGTCTGCTTCTAATATATAGACTGGTTGATAAAGAGATAGTATACTCGTAACTAGTATGTATGTATAAAGAAAGAAAAAAAAACCACGGTTAGGTGGTATATACAATTATGGACGGGCTGCCGAGTGCCGACACAGAGGTAGCCACAGCCGTGAACTACCGCACTGTACTGTGTCTGCTGCTAATATAGACTGGTTGATAAAGAGATAGTATACTCGTAACTAGTATGTATGTATAAAGAAAGAAAAAAAAAACACGGTTAGGTGGTATATACAATTATGGACGGGCTGCCGAGTGCCGACACAGAGGTAGCCACAGCCGTGAACTACCGCACTGTACTGTGTCTGCTGCTAATATATAGACTGGTTGATAAAGAGATAGTATACTCGTAACTAGTATGTATGTATAAAGAAAGAAAAAAAAACCACGGTTAGGTGGTATATACAATTATGGACGGGCTGCCGAGTGCCGACACAGAGGTAGCCACAGCCGTGAACTACCGCACTGTACTGTGTCTGCTGCTAATATATAGACTGGTTGATAAAGAGATAGTATACTCGTAACTAGTATGTATGTATAAAGAAAGAAAGAAAAACCACGGTTAGGTGGTATATACAATTATGGACGGGCTGCCGAGTGCCGACACAGAGGTAGCCACAGCCGTGAACTACCGCACTGTACTGTGTCTGCTGCTAATATAGACTGGTTGATAAAGAGATAGTATACTCGTAACTAGTATGTATGTATAAAGAAAGAAAAAAAAAACACGGTTAGGTGGTATATACAATTATGGACGGGCTGCCGAGTGCCGACACAGAGGTAGCCACAGCCGTGAACTACCGCACTGTACTGTGTCTGCTGCTAATATAGACTGGTTGATAAAGAGATAGTATACTCGTAACTAGTATGTATGTATAAAGAAAGAAAAAAAAACCACGGTTAGGTGGTATATACAATTATGGACGGGCTGCCGAGTGCCGACACAGAGGTAGCCACAGCCGTGAACTACCGCACTGTACTGTGTCTGCTGCTAATATAGACTGGTTGATAAAGAGATAGTATACTCGTAACTAGTATGACTATAAAGAAAGAAAAAAAAACCACGGTTAGGTGGTATATACAATTATGGACGGGCTGCCGAGTGCCGACACAGAGGTAGCCACAGCCGTGAACTACCGCACTGTACTGTGTCTGCTGCTAATATAGACTGGTTGATAAAGAGATAGTATACTACTAATATTATATATACTGGTGGTCAGGTCACTGGTCACTAGTCACACTGGCAGTGGCACTCCTGCAGCAAAAGTGTGCACTGTTTAATTTTAATATAATATTATGTACTCCTGGCTCCTGCTATAACCTATAACTGGCACTGCAGTGCTCCCCAGTCTCCCCCACAATTATAAGCTGTGTGAGCTGAGCACAGTCAGATATATATATACATTGATGCAGCACACTGGGCTGAGCAGTGCACACAGATATGGTATGTGACTGAGTCACTGTGTGTATCGTTTTTTTCAGGCAGAGAACGGATATATTAAATAAAACAAACAACTGCACTGTCTGGTGGTCACTGTGGTCGTCAGTCACTAAACTCTGCACTCTCTTCTACAGTATCACAGCCTCAGGTCAATCTCTCTCTCTCAACCCTAATCTAAATGGAGAGGACGTCAGCCACGTCCTCTCCCTATCAATCTCAATGCACGTGTGAAAATGGCGGCGACGCGCGGCTCCTTATATAGAATCCGAGTCTCGCGAGAATCCGACAGCGTCATGATGACGTTCGGGCGCGCTCGGGTTAACCGAGCAAGGCGGGAGGATCCGAGTCTGCTCGGACCCGTGAAAAAAACATGAAGTTCGTGCGGGTTCGGATTCAGAGAAACCGAACCCGCTCATCTCTACTTAAAACATGTGGAAACTAGTGTTTCGGCATGTGTAACGGGCCCAGTAGTGATAATGAAAAGGCCCTTAGTATTGTACTGTATCTTGTGATCATTTTAGTCTGAGAAAAGCTGATATTTGTAAATAAATAAATGATACAAATTATTATTATTATTATTATTATCCTTTATTTATATGGCGCCACAAGGGTTCCGCAGCGCCCAATTACAGAGTACATATGCACATAATCAAAACAGGAAAACAGTGACTTACAGTTGAAGACAATATAGGACAAGTACAAGGTAACTAAGCATAACTACACCAGTAAACAACATAGAGATAAGTTCCAGGTGGCCAAAAAACTGCGGGATTTGGGCAGTTGAGGATTATTAAAGTAAGAAAAGGATAAGCACATGAGGGAAGAGGGCCCTATTCATGAGAGCTTACATTCTGAGGGGAGGGGTAGACAGACAGGGGTGACAGATGGGGTACATAGAGAGCATAGAATAGAGGGTTAGGATGAGATTTGGCTGGGTTTGGTGAAGAAATGGGTCTTAAGAGCCTGTTTGAAGTTTTGTAGAGAGGTGGAGAGTCTGAGGGGGAGAGGTAGGGAATTCCAGAGTAAAGGAGCAGCACGTGAAAAATCTTGGAGGTAGGAGTGAGAGGAAGTAATCAGTAGTCAGGAGAGTCAGCGTGCATTAGCAGAGCGAAGAGGACGGGTGGGAGAGTAAAGGGAGATAAGGTCAGAGATGTAAATGGGAAAGGAGTGGGTGAGTGCTTTGTAAGTGAGTGTGAATTGGATTCTGAAAGGGAATGGCAGTATGTACTAACTTTGTGGTGTACGTCCCGCAACACATCACCAGACATCACACCGATACTAATCGTATACAGATGTAACCATGCTCATCCACCACTATAGCTGGTGTTACCCTCCATGTCGGAGCCCCGGCAAAAGAAGCTTTAGTACACTTGGAAATGTGGTGAAAATCACCAAAACTGTGCTTTTAACGCATTTCTGCTTTAATACATCCCGTCCGGAGAGTATTACTGATGGGAGTGAAAGCTTTTTATGCACACAAGTGGGTGAAATTACGCACTTATTCCTTACAACATATAACATATTTTGACAATTTACACTGAATATAAAAGATTTGAAGTACAGTTATATAAAGTAACACAGCCCTAACATTACGGTAACATTTTTCACAATATGTGTCAAATATCTCACATTTGCATTTTTGAGAAATCAACATTATGACAAATTGGAAGACTGCATTGTATTTTCGTCTTGGTTGTACAAAGCTGTCGCTTGGTCTTTAAGAGTAATAGCGACACCAGGAGGACATAAGCAGTAATACACTCTTTATTTATTGGCTATACATGAAAGGTCCATCATGGATGCAAAGATGCAGTGCCTGTTATTCGTGCATACTTACCTATCTCCTATATTTTATTGAAGCTTGGCCTGAAAACATGGCCAATGTTATTGATTTTACTTTTTGGCTCTAGTATGTTATTTGTACTTAAGATTTGGAACTAGATTTTTACTGGTATATAAAAGTACGTATAGAAAGTACCTATGCTCCTCAGCGGCTTCCAGATGTGAAGACTGGACGAGTAACTATAACCTGAATTTTAATAGATTTGTTTTTTTAATTGCGAGTGATTAGAGATGTAGATATTCATTCTGTAGAGTAGAATTATTTTGGGATTTTACATTAATGCAGTGGTGGCAGTCGAAAAAACTTCTTAGTGGTACTGTGTGCACGCGCCAAACAATGGGTGTGGCCACATGCCACATGGGGCGTGGCCAATGAAAATGGGGGTGTGATGCACATATGGGGGCTAGATACACATATGACACCAATAGTGCCAGATTCACATGCCCCCACAATGCCAGATATGCTCACATAGTGCCAGATACACATATGCCCCCACAGTGCCGCTATGCCCCCACCGTGCCAGACACACATATGCACCGAGCATTGCCAGATATGCTCCTACAGTGCCTGATATGCCCCCACAGTGCCAGATATGCCTTCACAGTGCCAGATATGCTCCTACAGTGCCAGATACAAATATGCCCCCACAGTGCTAGATACACAAATGCCCCCACAGTGCCAGATACGCCCCCACCGTGCCAGATACACATATGCACCGAGCATTGCCAGATATGCTCCTACAGTGCCTGATATGCCCCCACAGTGCCAGATACACAAATGCCCCCACAGTGCCATATACACAAATGCTCCCACAGTGCCATATACACATATACTCCACAGTGCCAAATACACATATGTCCCACAGTACCAGATGCACATATGCCCCACAGTGCCGGATACACAAATACCCCACAGTGCCAGATACACAAATGCCCTCACAGTGCCAGATACGCCCCCACCGTGCCAGATACACATATGCACCGAGCATTGCCAGATATGCTCCTACAGTGCCTGATATGCCCCCACAGTGCCAGATACACAAATGCCCCCACAGTGCCATATACACAAATGCTCCCACAGTGCCATATACACATATACTCCACAGTGCCAAATACACATATGTCCCACAGTACCAGATGCACATATGCCCCACAGTGCCGGATACACAAATACCCCACAGTGCCAGATACGCCCCCACCGTGCCAGATACACATATGCACCGAGCATTGCCAGATATGCTCCTACAGTGCCTGATATGCCCCCACAGTGCCAGATACACAAATGCCCCCACAGTGCCATATACACAAATGCTCCCACAGTGCCATATACACATATACTCCACAGTGCCAAATACACATATGTCCCACAGTACCAGATGCACATATGCCCCACAGTGCCGGATACACAAATACCCCACAGTGCCAGATACGCCCCCACCGTGCCAGATACACATATGCACCGAGCATTGCCAGATATGCTCCTACAGTGCCTGATATGCCCCCACAGTGCCAGATACACAAATGCCCCCACAGTGCCATATACACAAATGCTCCCACAGTGCCATATACACATATACTCCACAGTGCCAAATACACATATGTCCCACAGTACCAGATGCACATATGCCCCACAGTGCCGGATACACAAATACCCCACAGTGCCAGATACACAAATGCCCCACAGTGCCAGATACTCATATGCCCCACAGTGCCAGATACACATATCCCCCCCCCCCCCCGTGCTGCTCACCACTGCTGTTTTTGCTGTCACTGCTGTGTGAGGGCAGGAGAGCGCAGCGCGCATCTCTCCTGCCCCTCAATGCTAAGTGAAGTCCGGTCTCCGGCGGCGTGTATCTCAAATGAGGCGCTGGTTCTTTAGCCAATCAGAGCTCATAGACCGGCATCCAATCAGGAGCCGCGGCTGCCGGTCCGCGAGCTCTGATTGGCTTATGAACCAGTGCCTCATTTGAGATTCACGCCACTGCCGCCAGAGACCGGACTTCACTGAGCATTGAGGGACAGGAGTAGCGCACGCTGCGCTCTCCTCCCCTTACACAGCAGCGGCTGCAAGCTTGGCAGTCGGGCTGGCGGTACTGCGTATCAGCTGGCAATTTCTTACCAGTACGCAGGACTGCCCTGTACCGCCATACTTGCAGCACTGCATTAATGTACAGCTTACTGTATGCCATAATCTTTTTTAGGTATTTAATTTAATATAATATATTGATGTACGTTTTACTTGACTAATTTTAGTTTTCATATCTAACTATTGCAATACTGCCTAGTACCTGATCTATCTGCAATTCTGAATTGTTTTGCCCCATACCCCGATACAGTATGGGGGATATTCAGAGATGGATGCAGATCTTGCTTCCCGCAGCAAAATCTGCGTTCATCTACTCACATGCATGTAGGTGGAGCCACCCGCGATGCATACGCAATTTAATTGCAGACGCATCGATTTAAGGTTGACCCCTGGCTGGTAGTCTGACAACATTTTTTGGATAGGAGCGGCTGCATGTGATGTCACGCAGCTGCCCCGAAAACAGTCTGGACAAGCCTGTGTTGTCCGGACCGTGCTCATATAACACTGCAATAACACCCCCCCTTCCTGCCTATGGCTACCGCTGTCAATCACCTTACGGCAATGGGCTGTGTCCAGGTCTGAGTCAGTAGCGGATCTTGCCACGGGCAAGCAGGACTTTTGCCCGGGGCGCCGCCTTCCGGAGGGCACCGGCGCCATCCAGAGGGCGCCACACCATGGCAAGATCCGCTGCTGCTGTGCCCCCCGCTGCCGGTCTGTCCCGCTGCCCCCCGCTGTGAAGGGAACTAGACGCGTAGCGTCTAGTTTCCCTTCGTGAAGAGTACCTTTACTGTACATCGCGCACCGCACATAATTTCAGCGGCGCTACTACTGTACAGGGGGCGTAACTGACCACGCCCCCTGTATGAAGCCACGCCCCATTGCCCGCCCGGGGTGCTGAAAGCGCTCGAACCGGCCCTGGTCTGAGTAGACCCCTTTGTCACTTTCAGCTGCTGTTATGCAAGTACAAGGGCACTTATATTATTCTGTATACAGTATTCTGCATTGTGTATAATCAGTGTAATTTTATAATGTCATACATAGATCATGGGCACAGGGTGTGGTGCGGTGCAGAGTAAAGTCCAGCAGAGATTAGACAGAGGGGGTAATTCAGACTACATCACTGCAGGGGCAGTGATCGCAGTCTGAATTACTTTGTGGAGTGCGCACATGTAGCGTCCACACTTTGCGTCCGCACCCCGGGAGCCCAGTGAGATGCTATCAGCATCACAAGTCTGCGTTTGCCTCTGCCTGATTGACAGGCAGAGATGGTCGCAGGGCGGGAGGGGCGTGCCAACGACATTAGAACGCAGTTGACGGGGCGCGGTCCGGATAATGGAGATGTGTCCGGACCGTTGATGGGGGGGGGGGGGTGCGACCGCGGCGGTTGCATGACATCACACGCAGCTGCTGCAACCCGGGACGCGGCGGTTAGTGGCCTGCCAGCGCGCAGGAGCTGTGCTGGCAGGGAGTTACTCATCAGGTACAAAAGCATCACTGCCGTACGATGCATTTGTACCTGTGCGGGGGGCGGGGGGAGGGGGGGAGGGGGAAGGGGGGGAGTAGGACTGACATGCGGGCTGTGAATCTGATCGTAGATGTGCTAAACTTAGCACATCTACGATCAGATCTGAATCAGGCCCACAGTCAGTAGCATCATTACACACTGCTGTGTTGCTGACATTGCAATTTTCACATTAACAACTAACAAGGGTGGTCATTCCGAGTTGATCGCAGCCAGCAACGTTTTGCTGCTGCGATCAACTAGCCCACACCTATGGGGGAGTGTATTTTAGTATAGCAGGGCTGCTATCGCTTGTGCAGCCCTGCTAAGCTAAAAAAATTTCAAGCAAAACTAGACTAGGCCTATACCTACTTACCCTGTGCGATGGATCCAGCGATGATGGGCTCGGCTTTGACGTCAATCCTCCGCCCTCCGTTCTGCTGGACACGCCTGCGTTATACTCGCCACTCCCCAAAAACGGCTCCAAACGGTCCGGATCCGCCCTGGCACGCCTTCTTCCTGTCAATCTTCTTAGCTTTGTAAGTCACGATGTAACCCGGCGACCCCCGTCGCTGGGCAACGTCACGCACTGCGCCTGCCACGCATGCGCATTCCGCACCCGTTCGCACCGCAGCGAACGGGTCGGAATGACCCCAATGTATTCTGCCTTATGGATATGAATCTTACATATATTATATTACTACTCCTGTCTAACTAATGTAATGCAATTAATGTTACTTGTTATTTTCAGAATTAACATTGCAAACCCACTATTGCCACATATACAATTAACACAATACAATTAACACATCCGGGAGATATTATGGCTCCGGATGTCACAGCTGTGAAACTAACTTATACAGTGAGTTATTTTGTAGAGAATGTACGGAGCACTTTGAGAAAAGTGATATTATGATTATGAATTGTAATCTTCTTTATAAACATACTTATTTTCAACCATAAACAACATTTATTTTCAACCACATGTTTCATATATACTGTATAAATATCATACATATATGCTACCTCCCAACTGCCCTGATTTTCGCGGGACAGTCCCGTTTTTTGGGACTGTCCCTCCCACGGTCCGCAGTGTCCCGCATTGGGGAGGGGCAGTTGGGAGGCTCCTGTCACTCGCTGCTCTGCTTAGTGCAGAGCAAGGTAGCGATGAATAGACGCTGTGCACATGTGCGTCTATTCCCGGGAGACAGAGGGACTGGGGGCATGGTCAGCAGCTCGCAGAGCGCTGGGCAAACCCTCACTGTGACTAAAATGGGAGGCGTGGCCCGCGGTTGCAGCATCCCTGCAAAGCCACTCCCCCTTTCCCACAGGCCATGCCCCTTTTGGCGCCGCGTGAATCCGCAACACGGAGGGTCCCGATTTCCCTCCCGTGGATGTTGGGAGGTATGTATATGTGATGTAAATCTGGGTACACACTGGACGACCTCAGCTAGTTAGCAATCAGCACTAAATCGCTGATTGCTAATTATGGGAGATTGCTAGTGCATACACACTGAACGATATCGACGTACAATATCGTTCAATGACGTCATCCCCTTTACTCCTCGAACATGCAGCTCAAAGATATTGGGGGTAATTCCAAGTTGATCGCAGCAGGATTTTTGATAGCAATTGGGCAAAACCATGTGCACTGCAGGGGAGGCAGATATAACATGTGCAGAGAGAGTTAGATTTGGGAGGGTTATTTTAATTCTGTGCAGGGTAAATACTGGCTGCTTTATTTTTACACTGCAATTTAGATTGCAGATTGAACACACCACACCCAAATCTAACTCTCTCTGCACATGTTATATCTGCCTCCCCTGCAGTGCACATGGTTTTGCCCAATTGCTAACAAAAATCCTGCTGCGATCAACTTGGAATTACCCCCACTGTTAACATTGAGCTGTATGTTCGGTAGATGATGGATGGACGATAACGACCCGCGGGTGCGCGCATCATTCTTCGTTCATCCATACACACTGGACGATATGAACCTATATATCGATCATATCGTATCGTTATCTTTCATATCATTAATTCATATCTGCAAGTGTGTATGCGGCTTATCAGTTCATATACATTTGAACAACACTATATACACTTACAAACACATTGCACCTGCTTAGTGGTTCTCTACTCCAGTCCTTAAGTACCCCCAACAGGTCATGTTTTCAGGATTTCTGTCTGTGTGTAAGCAGGTGAGATAATTACTGACCCAACTAAATAGATAAACTCCCCTGTGCACGATTAAAGAAATCCACAAAACATAACCCGTCGGGGATACTTGAGGACTGGAGTTGAGAACCCCTGCACTAACTGAGCAGTGTCTGGTGTGTATCTGCAATAATGATAGAACTTGTCTTAAACTTAGTTATAGTCTGCTTCTTTTCTGGTTTTAGCAGTTGCTGTCCAAGAGCCTAATTCAGAGCTGATCGCTGCAACGGCACTGATTGCACCCTGAAGCCCACTGTCTTCTGCACACGCGCATCTCACTGGTGCAATCTTCTCTGCCTGATTGACAGAGACTAATGACTCTGCCCTAATGAGTCTGATGAGGGGGTGGGGCCTGTTGAGGGGGCGGGATCCCTCCTCATAGGTTCTGATTGTACTAAATTGCGCCCTTCCTTGCGTCTTTTGCTGCCGTTGAGTCTGAGACCAGGAGCAGATTGGGAACTAAAAATGTCCCTTTAAAATTTTGTAGCCATGGGCAGCACAAGAGGTATAACATACCATGTAGCCATGGCAGCATCGCTGGATGGCAGAGTTACTGTACTGCAGAGATGGAATAACAGAATGAATGGGGACAATGCAGTGTACTGAGTGCGGTGCGCTGCCTGTCATGTGAGGGGTGGCGCCACATGACAACACACAAAACAGGCCCCACAGACATGTCGGCCCACCAAGAATCTTCCTGGTGAGCCCTATGGCCAATCCACCCCTGTCTGGACCTATTACTTTGTAATATATTGTTTGTACAGTATGTTTTATATTGTTTCTTAGAATTAAGAGCTGGATCCCTGGACATTCCTTAGGAAGCCTAAACCGCTACCTAAAGCATTGCAAGACCTTACACAACCTCTTTTTCAATCCAAGATGGCTGGAGTGAAACTGCTGTGTCCAAATAGAGCAGTTTCACATTGGCTATCTTGGATTCAAAGTTAGGCTGCCAGCTAAGTTGTGGGGAGGACAGAAAAGCAAGGACCGTCGCCCCTGTAGGGAGTAAGATAGGATGGCTATACTATATCCTAGGGGAAAGTAGTTCCTGTGTCTCGGGGAAAGGAGGGTGTTGTTGACCACAGCTTGCCGTCAGCTTGCACGCGCCTATAACTGTTTGGAGGATGTACTGTATAAACCTTGAAGAATGATAAAGTGGAGAGAGATAAAGTACCAAACAGCTCTTAACTGCCATGTTACCGCATGTGTTTGAAAAACGTCAGGAGCTGATTGGTTGGTACTTTATCTCTCTCCATGGTTTAGTACATCTGCCCCTAAATCATTAATGTACACAAAGCTCCATTGCTGCAGCATAGCCCCATGTATGGTTAAAATTAAAATATATCTTATGACAATAATGTTGTTTTAGGAGTGGTAGAGGTGTTTATCAAGAAACATGTATTTAATACAGTATGCAGTTTAGTTCTGCCAGTTATGTAAAACCTCAGAGTATTAAATAATATTATATTCACAAAATAATTTATGCTTTGGCATGCTGCTTGAAAAAAAAAAAAAAAAAAAAAAGATAAAAAAGATAAGTAATTCCCACCGTGACATGATCAATAACTATAATTATAACATGCTAAAAGCTTTTCATTAACATTGTTACATGTGTATCATTTATAATTTTTTTAAAAAAATCAGCCAAGTATTATATATCACATATTGCTGTGAAACCAGCACGATGCGCACATAAAATTATTGTCTAATTACTGTCTTCCCAGAATGGTAACTGTAAGGCTAGATAGACTGTGCAGGCAATCTTGACTATCTAGTGTACTATCTAGTACAAAGTATAGTCAAAATTGGAACTTAGTCAAAATCGTACACAGACAAAGGCCCTCATTCCGAGTTGATCGCTAGCTGCCGTTGGTCGCTGCATAGCGATCAGTTAAAAAAAGGGCAAAACTGCGCATGCATATGCACCGCAATGCACATGCACGGCGTACGGGTACAAAGAGCATTGTGGTTTTGCACAGGTTCTACCAACGCTTTCAGTCGCACAGCTGATCACAAGGAGATTGACAGGAAGAGGGAGTTTGTGGATGGCAACTGACTGTTTTCTGGGAGTGTTTGGAAAAACGCAGGCGTGGCCGGGCGTTTGCTGGGCGGGTATCTGACGTCATTACCGTGTCATTCGTCGCAGCAATCATCGCACAGGATAAGTAACTATAGGGCTGGTCTTGTTTTGCACAAACTATGTTTGCAGCCGCTCTGCTGCACAGGCGTTCGCACTCCTGCAAAGCAAAAATACACTCCCCCGTGGGCGGCGACTACGTGTTTGCACGGCTGCTAAAAGTAGCTAGCGAGCGATCAACTCGGAATGAGGGCCAAAATCTCAAGCACAGAGAGTCAAAATCTGTACTATCTGTGCTATCTGGGCTCTGGGGGAGTTCAAGGGAAGTCGCATAGTCAAAATCGGACATAGCAAGGATCTCACCGTGTGTACACACCTTAAGATCTGACTATCTAGGTCGGATAATGAGCTTAATATTAGCATCAATACTTGATATAGATTACTTGGCTGATTATAACAATTTTTTATATACTTCTTACAATGTTAATGAAAAGCTTTTTACATTTTATATTTATTGTTCACGTCTTGGTGTGAACTCTTGACACATCAACTTATATTTTAACATGTGTATAGGGTAAATCTGTTTTTTTTTTTTTTAATCTTGGTCAGTTTGGGCTTTGACCTTCTTTTGGTTTCTGCAGCTTTTCGTATATTTGATTACTGTACATAAGTAATTATAAATATTGAATTTCCGTTAATCAATTTAATTCATTTTGATCAGTGTCTGACGGTTCTTGAGGTTTTAAAAAAATGTGAACTTTTTAGTAGGGATGAGCGGGTTCGGTTCCTCGGAATCCGAACCCGCCCGAACTTCATGCTTTTTTACACGGGGCCGAGCGACTCGGATCTTCCCGCCTTGCTCGGTTAACCCGAGCGCGCCCGAACGTCATCATCCCGCTGTCGGATTCTCGCGAGGCTCGGATTCTATCGCGAGACTCGGATTCTATATAAGGAGCCGCGCGTCGCCGCCATTTTCACACGTGCATTGAGATTCATAGGGAGAGGACGTGGCTGGCGTCCTCTCCGTTTATAGAGAAGAGAGTGAGACAGTAGAGAGAGACACAGTAGTAATTTTGGGGAGCATTAGGAGGAGTACTAGTTACTTGCTGAAGTGATAGATAGTGTGACTGTATATTATCTGACTTGTGGGGGAGACACTGACAGTGGGGAGCAGTTAGAGTCTGATAGCAGGACTCAGGAGTACATATAACGTACAGTGCACACTTTTGCTGCCAGAGTGCAACACTGCCATTGTGACCACACTGACCACCAGTATAATATATATTGTGATTGTCTGCTTAGGAGTACTACTTGCAAGTTGCTGATAGTGTGACCAGTGACCTGACCACCAGTCACCACCAGTTTAATATATATATATATATATATATATATATATATAAAATTGTATATAATATATATATAATATTGTATACCACCTACCCGTGGTTTTTTTCTTTTCTTTCTTCTTTATACATACTACTATAGTAGCTTACTGTAGCAGTCTGCGGTGCTGCTGAGCTGACTGTGTCCAGCAGGTCCGTCATCAGTCATTACATAATAAATATATATACCTGTCCGGCTGCAGTACTAGTGATATTATATATATATATATATATTGATTTCATCTCATTATCATCCAGTCTATATTAGCAGCAGACACAGTACGGTAGTCCACGGCTGTAGCTACCTCTGTGTCGGCAGTCGCTCGTCCATCCATAATTGTATACCACCTACCCGTGTTTTTTTCTTTTTTCTTTCTTCTTTATACATACTACTATAGTAGCTTACTGTAGCAGTCTGCGGTGCTGCTGAGCTGACAGTGTTCAGCAGGTCCGTCATCAGTCATTACATAATAAATATATCTACCTGTCCGGCTGCAGTACTAGTGTGATATAATATATATTGATTTCATCTCATTATCATCCAGTCTATATTAGCAGCAGACACAGTACGGTAGTCCACGGCTGTAGCTACCTCTGTGTCGGCAGTCGCTCGTCCATCCATAATTGTATACCACCTACCCGTGGTTTTTTTCTTTTTCTTTCTTCTTTATACATACTACTATAGTAGCTTACTGTAGCAGTCTGCGGTGCTGCTGAGCTGACAGTGTCCAGCAGGTCCGTCATCAGTCATTACATAATAAATATATATACCTGTCCGGCTGCAGTACTAGTGATATTATATATATATATATATATATATATTGATTTCATCTCATTATCATCCAGTCTATATTAGCAGCAGACACAGTACGGTAGTCCACGGCTGTAGCTACCTCTGTGTCGGCAGTCGCTCGTCCATCCATAATTGTATACCACCTACCCGTGTTTTTTTTTTCTTCTTTCTTCTTTATACATACTACTATAGTAGCTTACTGTAGCAGTCTGCGGTGCTGCTGAGCTGACAGTGTCCAGCAGGTCCGTCATCAGTCATTACATAATAAATATATCTACCTGTCCGGCTGCAGTACTAGTGTGATATAATATATATTGATTTCATCTCATTATCATCCAGTCTATATTAGCAGCAGACACAGTACGGTAGTCCCAGTACGGTAGTCCACGGCTGTAGCTACCTCTGTGTCGGCAGTCGCTCGTCCATCCATAATTGTATACCACCTACCCGTGGTTTTTTTTTTCTTTCTTCTTTATACATACTACTATAGTAGCTTACTGTAGCAGTCTGCGGTGCTGCTGAGCTGACAGTGTCCAGCAGGTCCGTCATCAGTCATTACATAATAAATATATCTACCTGTCCGGCTGCAGTACTAGTGTGATATAATATATATTGATTTCATCTCATTATCATCCAGTCTATATTAGCAGCAGACACAGTACGGTAGTCCACGGCTGTAGCTACCTCTGTGTCGGCAGTCGCTCGTCCATCCATAATTGTATACCACCTACCCGTGGTTTTTTTCTTTCTTTCTTCTTTATACATACTACTATAGTAGCTTACTGTAGCAGTCTGCGGTGCTGCTGAGCTGACAGTGTCCAGCAGGTCCGTCATCAGTCATTACATAATAAATATATATACCTGTCCGGCTGCAGTACTAGTGATATTATATATATATATATATATATATATTAATTTCATCTCCTTATCATCCAGTCTATATTAGCAGCAGACACAGTACGGTAGTCCACGGCTGTAGCTACCTCTGTGTCGGCAGTCGCTCGTCCATCCATAATTGTATACCACCTACCCGTGGTTTTTTTTTTCTTTCTTCTTTATACATACTACTATAGTAGCTTACTGTAGCAGTCTGCGGTGCTGCTGAGCTGACAGTGTCCAGCAGGTCTGTCATCAGTCATTACATAATAAATATATATACCTGTCCGGCTGCAGTACTAGTGATATTATATATATATATATATATATATATATATATTAATTTCATCTCCTTATCATCCAGTCTATATTAGCAGCAGACACAGTACGGTAGTCCACGGCTGTAGCTACCTCTGTGTCGGCAGTCGCTCGTCCATCCATAAGTATACTAGTATCCATCCATCTCCATTGTTTACCTGAGGTGCCTTTTAGTTGTGCCTATTAAAATATGGAGAACAAAAATGTTGAGGTTCCAAAATTAGGGAAAGATCAAGATCCACTTCCACCTCGTGCTGAAGCTGCTGCCACTAGTCATGGCCGAGACGATGAAATGCCAGCAACGTCGTCTGCCAAGGCCGATGCCCAATGTCATAGTACAGAGCATGTAAAATCCAAAACACCAAATATCAGTAAAAAAAGGACTCCAAAATCTAAAATAAAATTGTCGGAGGAGAAGCGTAAACTTGCCAATATGCCATTTACCACACGGAGTGGCAAGGAACGGCTGAGGCCCTGGCCTATGTTCATGGCTAGTGGTTCAGCTTCACATGAGGATGGAAGCACTCAGCCTCTCGCTAGAAAACTGAAAAGACTCAAGCTGGCAAAAGCACCGCAAAGAACTGTGCGTTCTTCGAAATCCCAAATCCACAAGGAGAGTCCAATTGTGTCGGTTGCGATGCCTGACCTTCCCAACACTGGACGTGAAGAGCATGCGCCTTCCACCATTTGCACGCCCCCTGCAAGTGCTGGAAGGAGCACCCGCAGTCCAGTTCCTGATAGTCAGATTGAAGATGTCAGTGTTGAAGTACACCAGGATGAGGAGGATATGGGTGTTGCTGGCGCTGGGGAGGAAATTGACAAGGAGGATTCTGATGGTGAGGTGGTTTGTTTAAGTCAGGCACCCGGGGAGACACCTGTTGTCCGTGGGAGGAATATGGCCGTTGACATGCCTGGTGAAAATACCAAAAAAATCAGCTCTTCGGTGTGGAAGTATTTCACCAGAAATGCGGACAACATTTGTCAAGCCGTGTGTTGCCTTTGTCAAGCTGTAATAAGTAGGGGTAAGGACGTTAACCACCTCGGAACATCCTCCCTTATACGTCACCTGCAGCGCATTCCTAATAAGTCAGTGACAAGTTCAAAAACTTTGGGCGACAGCGGAAGCAGTCCACTGACCAGTAAATCCCTTCCTCTTGTAACCAAGCTCACGCAAACCACCCCACCAACTCCCTCAGTGTCAATTTCCTCCTTCCCCAGGAATGCCAATAGTCCTGCATGCCATGTCACTGGCAATTCTGACGAGTCCTCTCCTGCCTGGGATTCCTCCGATGCATCCTTGCGTGTAACGCCTACTGCTGCTGGCGCTGCTGTTGTTGCTGCTGGGAGTCGATGGTCATCCCAGAGGGGAAGTCGTAAGCCCACTTTTACTACTTCCACCAAGCAATTGACTGTCCAACAGTCCTTTGCGAGGAAGATGAAATATCACAGCAGTCATCCTGTTGCAAAGCGGATAACTGAGGCCTAGACAACTATGTTGGTGTTAGACGTGCGTCCGGTATCCGCCGTTAGTTCACAGGGAACTAGACAATTTCTTGAGGCAGTGTGCCCCCGTTACCAAATACCATCTAGGTTCCACTTCTCTAGGCAGGCGATACCGAGAATGTACACGGACTTCAGAAAAAGACTCACCAGTGTCCTAAAAAATGCAGTTGTACCCAATGTCCACTTAACCACGGACATGTGGACAAGTGGAGCAGGGCAGGGTCAGGACTATATGACTGTGACAGCCCACTGGGTAGATGTATGGACTCCCGCCGCAAGAACAGCAGCGGCGGCACCAGTAGCAGCATCTCGCAAATGCCAACTCTTTCCTAGGCAGGCTACGCTTTGTATCACCGGTTTCCAGAATACGCACACAGCTGAAAACCTCTTACGGCAACTGAGGAAGATCATCGCGGAATGGCTTACCCCAATTGGACTCTCCTGTGGATTTGTGGCATCGGACAACGCCAGCAATATTGTGTGTGCATTAAATATGGGCAAATTCCAGCACGTCCCATGTTTTGCACATACCTTGAATTTGGTGGTGCAGAATTTTTTAAAAAACGACAGGGGCGTGCAAGAGATGCTGTCGGTGGCCAGAAGAATTGCGGGACACTTTCGGCGTACAGGCACCACGTACAGAAGACTGGAGCACCACCAAAAACGCCTGAACCTGCCCTGCCATCATCTGAAGCAAGAAGTGGTAACGAGGTGGAATTCAACCCTCTATATGCTTCAGAGGTTGGAGGAGCAGCAAAAGGCCATTCAAGCCTATACAATTGAGCATGATATAGGAGGTGGAATGTACCTGTCTCAAGCGCAGTGGAGAATGATTTCAACGTTGTGCAAGGTTCTGCAACCTTTTGAACTTGCCACACGTGAAGTCAGTTCAGACACTGCCAGCCTGAGTCAGGTCATTCCCCTCATCAGGCTTTTGCAGAAGAAGCTGGAGGCATTGAAGGAGGAGCTAAAAGGGAGCGATTCCGCTAGGCATGTGGGACTTGTGGATGGAGCCCTTAATTCGCTTAACAAGGATTCACGGGTGGTCAATCTGTTGAAATCAGAGCACTACATTTTGGCCACCGTGCTCGATCCTAGATTTAAAACCTACCTTGGATCTCTCTTTCCGGCAGACACAAGTCTGCTGGGGTTCAAAGACCTGCTGGTGACAAAATTGTCAAGTCAAGCGGAACGCGACCTGTCAACATCTCCTCCTTCACATTCTCCCGCAACTGGGGGTGCGAGGAAAAGGCTCAGAATTCCGAGCCCACCCGCTGGCGGTGATGCAGGGCAGTCTGGAGTGACTGCTGATGCTGACATCTGGTCCGGACTGAAGGACCTGACAACGATTACGGACATGTCGTCTACTGTCACTGCATATGATTCTCTCACCATTGAAAGAATGGTGGAGGATTATATGAGTGACCGCATCCAAGTAGGCACGTCAGACAGTCCGTACTTATACTGGCAGGAAAAAGAGGCAATTTGGAGGCCCTTGCACAAACTGGCTTTATTCTACCTAAGTTGCCCTCCCACAAGTGTGTACTCCGAAAGAGTGTTTAGTGCCGCCGCTCACCTTGTCAGCAATCTGCGTACGAGGTTACTTCCAGAAAATGTGGAGAAGATGATGTTCATTAAAATGAATTATAATCAATTCCTCCGTGGAGACATTGACCAGCAGCAATTGCCTCCACAAAGTACACAGGGAGCTGAGATGGTGGATTCCAGTGGGGACGAATTGATAATCTGTGAGGAGCGGGATGTACACGGTGATATATCGGAGGATGATGATGAGGTGGACATCTTGCCTCTGTAGAGCCAGTTTGTGCAAGGAGAGATTAATTGCTTCTTTTTCGGTGGGGGTCCAAACCAACCCGTCATTTCAGTCACAGTCGTGTGGCAGACCCTGTCACTGAAATGATGGGTTGGTTAAAGTGTGCATGTCCTGTTTATACAACATAAGGGTGGGTGGGAGGGCCCAAGGACAATTCCATCTTGCACCTCTTTTTTCTTTCATTTTTATTTGCGTCATGTGCTGTTTGGGGAGTGTTTTTTGGAAGGGCCATCCTGCGTGACACTGCAGTGCCACTCCTAGATGGGCCAGGTGTTTGTGTCAGCCACTAGGGTCGCTTATCTTACTCACACAGCTACCTCATTGCGCCTCTTTTTTTCTTCTTTGCGTCATGTGCTGTTTGGGGAGTGTTTTTTGGAAGGGCCATCCTGCGTGACACTGCAGTGCCACTCCTAGATGGGCCAGGTGTTTGTGTCGGCCACTAGGGTCGCTTATCTTACTCACACAGCTACCTCATTGCGCCTCTTTTTTTCTTCTTTGCGTCATGTGCTGTTTGGGGAGTGTTTTTTGGAAGGGCCATCCTGCGTGACACTGCAGTGCCACTCCTAGATGGGCCAGGTGTTTGTGTCGGCCACTAGGGTCGCTTATCTTACTCACACAGCTACCTCATTGCGCCTCTTTTTTTCTTCTTTGCGTCATGTGCTGTTTGGGGAGTGTTTTTTAGAAGGGCCATCCTGCGTGACACTGCAGTGCCACTCCTAGATGGGCCAGGTGTTTGTGTCGGCCACTAGGGTCGCTTAGCTTAGTCATCCAGCGACCTTGGTGCAAATTTTAGGACTAAAAATAATATTGTGAGGTGTGAGGTATTCAGAATAGACTGAAAATGAGTGGAAATTATGGTTTTTGAGGTTAATAATACTTTGGGATCAAAATGACCCCCAAATTCTATGATTTAAGCTGTTTTTTAGGGTTTTTTGAAAAAAACACCCGAATCCAAAACACACCCGAATCCGACAAAAAAAATTCGGTGAGGTTTTGCCAAAACGCGGTCGAACCCAAAACACGGCCGCGGAACCGAACCCAAAACCAAAACCCGAAAAATTTCAAGTGCACATCCCTACTTTTTAGGTAAAAATTCAGATAGATTACAATCCGCTTCAACAAATATGACTACCAAAATGTAGATTCAGTTGAATATTTTTCCCACTTTAGAGCAGCATGTTATGGTTAGATACACATATTGCACAAACGTCTCATGTTTTCCCTTATTTGACAACCTTTACGTGTGCAATGCTTACAAAAGCCGCACATGACAGAGACTGATATTGACTAAGACTGTGGATAGGATGTAACCACGCGTTTGTCTAAAAATGTGTTTCTTCTTTCAGGAGATAGCGCTTACCCCGTCTCCTCTCTCCTATCCAACCACAGAGCAGCAACTGGCATACACTTTGGCATATGCCTTCACCCAACATGTTGTAGAATAAACATTTGGGAGCTGATTCTCAATTGGAAGAATTGCTGATGTTGATTGCAGGTGAGTAATTTTTTCTTCTGTGCATGCATCAAAAGCTAGGCACACGCCACCCGATATATCGGCTGTACAAGCTAAAGGCCGATATATCGTGAGCCCATTGGCAGTGTACCCTCGATATGTCTGTCTAGCACAGCCGATGGTCAATATATTTGCAGGCAAATTGTTCTTCCTGGGGCAAACACTACTACATAAGTGTCCCTACATCTCAGACACAGGACAGCCATGTTGATTGAGGGGCTTAATACTGTAATTCAAATCACAGCACTCCCAAATTTTCATCCTGAGCAGGCCCTGCCCCTGAACATGTGATGTCATGACTTCATGCCATGGGTGCAAGGCAGAAGAATAGCAGCGCTTGGAGTCTCCTAATATGCTTCCGGTGGCTGTACAGGCTGTAACGCGCATGTTTGGAGTATCCACACAAGAGAATATGGTATTTACTTTATAATCTCTTTGGAGGACATTTACTAAGCAGTGATAAGAGCGGAGAAGTGAGCCAGTGGGGAAGTTGCCCCATCAACCAATCAGCAGCTCTGTATAATTTTATAGTATGCAAATTATAGATGTTACTTCAGTGCTGATTGGTTGCCATGGGCAACTTCTCCACTGGCTCACTTATCCGCTCTTATCACTGCTTAGTAAATGTCCCCCTTTATTTTATACTAGCCGTAAATGTACGTTATAGGTGGAGTTGGGTGTATGCACCTGACATATGGCCCAAATGCTACAGTCTTGAGCTGAATGTAAATGTCTACACATTTGAATGCAAATATGCATTGTAGGGGTCTATTTACTAAGCTCTGGATGGAGCTTAGTAAATAGATCCAAAAACAAAGGTGTTGGATTTTAGGAAGGCTGATTTTGTAGGGATGGGAAAATGTGTAAGCGATTCTTTGGCAGAGTGGAGGAACTTGGAAATAGTGCAGGAGAGGTGGGAAACATTCAAATGTGCAATATTGAAGGCAACAGACCTTTGTATCAAAACTGTTAGGAAAAACACAAGGAAAAGGAAGCCAGTGTGGTTTGCAAAAGAAGTAGCAAATATTGTGAGAGCAAAAAAGATGGCTTTTAGGAAATATAAGCAGACACAAAATAATGAAGACAAAAAGATATATCTTGTTAGACAGAAGGAGACAAAGAAGGTAATCAGATGTGCAAAGGCACAAGCTGAGGAGAAAATGGCCCAGTCAGTGGGTAAAGGAGGCAAAACTTTTTTTAGGTATATAAGCGAAAAGAGAAAAACAAAAGGCGGAATTATAAAACTAAAGACGGACACTGGGAGTCTTGTTGAAGGAGACAATTTAATAGCAGATCATCTTAATGATTATTTTTGCTCAGTATTTACTACTGAAAGAGAGGGGAAGGGGCCACAGTTAAGTTGCAGGGATATTCAGGAAAATGAAACAAGTACATTTACAGAGGAGAAGGTCCTAACAGAACTCTCAAAGCTGAAAGTGGACAAATCTATGGGGCCAGATGGGATACATCCAAGGATATTAAAAGAACTTAAAGAGGTGCTGGTAGCACCATTGACAGAATTATTCAACCAGTCATTAGCTACAGGAGAAATTCCAGGGGACTGGAAAAGAGCAAACGTAGTCCCACTGCACAAAAGTGGAAGCAAGGAAGAGGCAAACAACTACAGACCAGTGAGTCTTACATCAGTAGTAGGGAAATTGATGGAAACACTCTTAAAAGAAAGAGTTGTAGATTATCTCAAATCCGGCAATTTACTGGATCCCAAACAGCATGGATTCACTGGGGGGAGATCATGTCAAACAAATCTTATTGACTTTTTTGATTGTGTGACTAAAGTGATGGATAAAGGTGGAGCCATGGATATAGCTTATCTAGACTTTAGTAAGGCTTTTGACACAGTTCCACATCGCAGACTGCTAAATAAACTTGAAAGTTTGGGATTGGATATTAGGATTATTGAATGGATAAGATCTTGGTTGAAGGATAGAAAACAGAGAGTTGTGGTAAATGGAGTGCATTCACAGGAGGGAAATGTTACCAGTGGAGTACCCCAGGGATCTGTACTTGGACCAGTGCTTTTTAATATCTTTATTGGTGACATTGCAAATGGCATTAAAGGGAAAGTATGCCTTTTTGCAGATGACACAAAGGTATGTAACAGGGTAGACACACCAGGTGGGGTAAAACAAATGATTGAGGATCTAGGTAGACTAGAGGAATGGTCAAGAGTCTGGCAATTACAGTTTAATGCCAAAAAATGCAAAATCATGCACTTGGGTCTCAAAAATCCTAAAGCTAAATACAGTATTAATGGCACTATACTGGAAACTACTGAGGAGGAAAGGGATCTAGGAGTCACTATTTCAGATGACTTAAAAGCAGGTAAGCAATGTAACAAGGCAATGAGGAAGGCTAGTCAGATGCTTGGCTGCATTGGGAGAGGAATCAGCAGCAGAAAGAAAGAAGTAATAATGCCACTGTATAGGTCATTGGTACGGCCTCATCTAGAATACTGTATTCAGTTCTGGAGGCCATATCTTCAAAAGGATATAATACATTAGAAACTGTACAAAGGAGGGCAACTAAAATGGTGCATGGCCTACATCACAAAACATACCCAGAAAGACTAAGAAATCTCAATATGTATAGTTTGGAGCAGAGAAGGGAAAGGGGGGACATGATAGAAACTTTCAAATATATGAAGGGTTTTACAAAGTCCAGGAGGGAAACATTCTCCAAATGAAGAGAAGCAAAAGGACATGAGGACATGCACTGAGACTGGAGGGGGGGAGGTTCAGGGGAAATTTGCGGAAAAATTATTTCACAGAAAGGGTAGTGGACAAGTGGAATAGCCTCCCATCAGAGGTGGTAGAGGCTAAGACAGTAGAGCAATTTAAACATGCATGGGATAGACATAAGGATATCCTTACAAAGAAATAAGGATCAAATAAGGTTACTGATAAAAAATAATATAAAAAAAACAACAACAAATTCTATGGAGATATAGTGAATGGAGATAAAGTACCAGCTCCTAACTGTCATTTTTCAAACCCAGCCTGTGAAATTGCAGTTAGACAGTAATTGGTTGGTACTTTATCTCTGTCCACTTTATCTCCATCCAAGGCTTAGTAAATAGACATCTCAGTCTTCTGTGTACATTTGAAGAGTCGTCCCTGCATGAGGTCCAATATCAGTGGCATATCATGCACACATAGAAATGAAATGAGAGTATCAACTGTGCTTGAATTGGGTATACGCGCAGAAGAGAGCCGTCATGTGTGAGAGTCATGGGGGTATAGCTAGAGTTGCGTCCTATCCTGAGTACTTGTTTGCCAAGCGGATGAATCTCTTGCACTGATCCTAGTGTACGTGTAAGTCCCCATACTAGCAGGATGGCTACATCTACAAACGGAAATCAGTGGGCAGCGCGATACATCTACATACAGAGATGAGTGCGACCCAGGCCCATTGTGTAGGCTATGGAGTAAATTTACTAAGGTGGGAGGTTTTTTTTTTTAGAACTGTTGCTCATAGCAACCAATCAGATTCTACTTAACATTTATCTTAAGATAGAATCTGATTGGTTGTTATGGGAAACATCACCAGTTCTAAAAAAAACTCCCACCTCAGTAAATTTACCTGTATGTGTCCAGTTTTAGGGCTAGTGTTAGGGCATTGTTGACATTATATCCATTTCAACATTTTGACAAAGGTCACGACAACATATTACAGCAAACCACCACAATTGTGCATCTCAGCGATCACATCAATATACTAACATTACTGTACTGAGAATGTCATATGCAGCCCTGTTCTAGACTGTTTCATTGCATCATTACTTAATTGTGTTGGCGTTTTGGAAATATCGGCTATTTTCTCTTAGGCAGTCATTTTTAAATATTTTTTTATTATCCCCTGATAGCGCAGAATAAGGTAACACACACAACGGTGTGCCATTGAAAAGCACTGAAGCTTAATGACAAATTCCCTTTGATATTTGATCCCTGTAGTGTGTTGTTTAATTAATCACCCAGAACGAATAATACCCATAACTAATTCTTAATAAATGGCCCCTTGGGAATATATTTATCCTATTACCTATGTATTTAAATGGCAAAAAAATAATTAGCTTCCGTGGTTTATTTACAGGACTATTTCATATTTGGCTTTACATTCTGTTCCCATTTTATTATGTGCGTGAAATACATTTCACAGCAAATTAGATCTTGCTTTCATTCCTGATATTGTCTGCTCCTACAGTACTTTAATGCTTTGCAGGATTCCTCCATTAATCCAGTTTCCCATGTTCCTTCATTTACTCATTATAAAAGAAATACATATTTACTGTTGACTCGATTTAATCTTAGATGTCGTACAGCTTTGTTTTTTTTATGAAATTGCACTTTGTTAATCTTCTTATCCAATTTTCTCTTAGTATAAAAGCTCACTCATCAGAAAATCTGACGGCTTTCAGATGAGTCTCTTAAACTTAAAAGTATTGTTTTAATTTTGATACATTTAAAAAAAGTTTTTTGTGGATATGGTTTTTGGAAAATATATTTGTGTCTATGTACATAAATTAATCTACAGTATATACTGTACCAGTGGTTCTCAAACCTTTTTGAATCACGGTGCCCTAGAGAATCAGATTTTTTTCATGGCACCCTTAGGCCAAAAGTTTCTTATGGAGAAATTTAGAAGAAATATAAACACAATTTACTTAATTTAATATGTCAGCCTTAGGTTCAACTGTGTGGTGAGGGACAAGATTTGCTTAAGTTTGTCCACATAGGTTACGATTGGCAGTCAGCAGCACTGGTTTTGCCTATCACATTGACCATAAATAATTTGAATTGGTCCTGGACCACCGACCTGAGGCACCCCTGCAAGGGTCCCATGGCACACAGTTTGAGAACAACTAGTATATACCCTGGACAGTGGCGTGCACTGGGGCCCGCCACTGTCAAGGGGCCCAAAGTCAGCGCGGCATGTAATGAGTCAAACTTACTCATTACATGCCACCTGCCACTGTGTGCTGCGGGCCACCGCCGCAAGCCAAGGAGAACAGCACAAGGACGCAGCGGCCACGGGGGGGAAGGAGGAGGAGGGAGGCGTAGCAGCACAGTGTAATTGGTGGAGGCGCTGCTGCAGCTGTCCCTCTCCTTCCACATAGGCTGGCCACTGCTGTGAATGCTGGGATGCCTTTTTCCTCATCACAGTGGCAGCGGCCAGCCTATGTGGAAGGAGAGGGACAGCAGCAGCGGCGCCTCCACCAATTACATTGCGCTGCTGTGGCTCCCGATTCCCCCTCCCTCCTCCTCCTTCTCCCCTGCCCGGGATCTGCCTGACTGCCTGCACCGAGGAGCATGACTGCCAGCGGAGACAGTAAGTATAATCTATTCTATCTATCTATCTATCTATCTATCTATCTATCTATCTATCTATCTATTCCTAAAAAAAAGGGGATGCTGTCTGACGTAATGTGTAAAAAGGGGACGCTGTCTGCTGTAATGTGTAGAAAGGGGATGCTGTCTGCCGTAATGTGTAAAAAGGGGATGCTGTCTGCCGTAATGTGTAAAAAAGGGGATGCTGTCTGCTGTAATGTGTAAAAAGGGGATGCTGTCTGGCGTAATGTGTAAAAAAGGGGATGCTGTCTGCCGTAATGTGTAAAAACAGGATGCTGTCTGCCGTAATGTGTAAAAACGGGATGCTGTCTGCCATAATGTGTAAAAAGGGGACGCAGTCTGCCGTAATGTGTAAAAGGGGCTCTACCTGGTGTAGTGGTGCTACTGTGCGGCGTAATTTGAATAATGGAGACTACTGTGCAGCTTTATATGAATTGGTATTATTTTGTGGCCGCACCCCTTCCCCATGAAGCCACGCCCCTATATTTTTGGCACGCGCCTATGGCATGCACTGCCCCTGTTTTACATAGAGGGCGGGGGGCTCCGATGCCGTTTCTTGCACACAGCACTAAAATGTCTAGTTACGGCACTGTTGCTAGGTATCCATTTACCTGGCCCTGAGCAGGTCCCCCTCACCAGATCCTCTACAGGGGTGAGGGGGTGGACTTGGAAGGGATGAGGGGTGGGGGTCAAACCATTTTGTTGCACCTCGACCCACCGCTTACTAGTACCTCCACTGACCCTGGATAATTCAAGACATTGTCACATTTTAACTTCATGAAGTTAAGGTCAACATCCAGGAAACATTTGATCAAATATTCTTAGGGATTTTTGAAAGAAACTTCAAATTGAAATTTTAATACGTATCTAGTAGTCTGGCTGCCCCTGGCAATGTGAAGGACTTGACAACTAAAACTCATACTCAGCTGCGATGCGACATCATGACATGACCCATCACTTCTCTGCCACAACATCATGGAAGCTCTGTGACAGCCCGAATCCAGGAGCTCAGAGTAAAAGACAAAGCTGAGGTAATTTGTGGAAATCCTTCTCTGATGTCAGACAGCTGTAAGCCCCCCAGGGGTTATCATTTTATATTTGTGCATAGGTGAGTTGTGCACTCCCTTGACCAAATCCCCTTGAAAATGCCATCCTGGCCATTCGGTAAATATGACCCTGTCTCCTAGGCATGGGCATACCTATAATAGATGCAATTTCCTGGGGAGGCCCACAACGCATACCCAGCACCCAAACATCAGATTTACCTTTCCGGCATCAGCGCTGCAGAAATCACCAGGGCAATGGCGTGGTCACCAATCTCCTGAAGATCTGTGCACGGGCAGTAGAGAAATAACAGGGAACATAAGCCCAGATGGGGTTGGAGGTGCTATTACTACTGCTTACATAGAAGCAGCAGAGATAGCACTAATATGGTAATGCAGTAGGGGGCATCACGCTTCCTGCTGCATTAATGATACGAATTGCGTCCAAGGTGTTTTGTTCATATGTCTGTAAATCCAGTCATAAGGATACAGACATGTGAGTTCACTGCTGTGCTGTTTTATTCCATCATCAACTCCAGGCATAATGCACACTGGATCACCCACTTCCCAGCATCCCCCTGGTCCTAGGGACCATCACTGAAGATTCAGGCTTACACATATTATTAGTAAGGGAGTGTCTACAAATATTAAGCATTCTAATACACTAACATCACGTATTCTTTTCTTTAAAGATAAGTCCTGTACGCTTCAATGCAACAATTAACAACATCATATTAAGAACATCATCTAACATGTTTCAATGAGTCTCTCAGGTCTGCGTATTTCCCTTTTGGGTCTTTTATACACAGTCTGTGTTTCATCGACCATGTTGGACCTTTCTAGAATCGTGGTTTGTTCACCATTATCAGGATCATCATACATGTCAGATGAAGGGTATTCTTCAGTCATGTTGTCTCCATTATGGTTAGGTTGAGATCTTAAATCCATCCAATTTCTTCTTACTTCCGTTCCACGCTCTGTACGTATAGTATAAGATCTTGGTGCTATTTGTGCTTGCACAATACCTTTCTGCACCCAAATACCTTTCTCGTGATCTCTGAGACGGACTTGGTCACCCGATTTTAGATCAGATAAGCTTTTTGTTCGCCTGTCATGGAACAGTTTCTGTTTCGCCTGTTGACGTTCCTTACTCAGTCTGACCAACGCTGAGTTATGTGTATTAAGCAGTTCATCATGTATCAGGAGATTTGCTCTAATCCTCCTTCCCATCAGCATTTGTGCAGGAGAAAGTCCATTCTGTAAAGGTGTACTGCGGTAGATTAAAAGACTGTTGTAGAAATCTTCTTTACCTTCTTGAGCTTTTTTCATGAGACTCTTTACAGTTTTTACTGAACTTTTTACCAACCCATTTGAGCGTGGATAGTGGGGACTTGACGTAGTATGGACAAATTCCCACTCATCAGCAAATTGTCTAAATTCAGCACTGGAAAACTGAGGACCATTGTCAGTGAACACTTCCATAGGAACACCATGCCTTGCAAAGATTGACTTCATGCAATTGATTACGGCTTTACTAGTAGTTGTATGTAGTGTCTTCACCTCAGGGTAGTTAGAGTAATAATCAGTCACAACAATGTACGTTTTCCCATGACAATCAAACAAATCTTTCGCCAACTTTCTGGTATGGTCTCTCTGGCACTGCGTGAGGACTCAGTGGCTCAACTTGTTGTTTCGGTCTATACGTAAGACATAACTCACATGTAGCTGTAGTCTGTGCTATGTCTTGGTTCATTCTTGGCCAATACATAACTTCACGCGCTCTCCGCTTACATTTTTCTTCTCCTAAGTGGCCTTCATGTATCTTGCACAGCATAGTTTTTCTTAGTCGTGCAGGTATGACAAACCTATTGCCTTTGTAAATAATACCATCAACAACTGTAAGGTCACTTCGGTACATCCAATAATCATGGATAGACAGCGGGCACGCATGTTTTTCTGCTGGCCAACCTTTCAGAATGATATCTTTCAACACTTTCATTGTGTCATCTGTCTCAGTTTCTTTCCTAATCTGTTCTTGTCTTGCAAGAGACACTGGTAGAGAAGCTACGATCAAATTAACATAGGCTTCTCTCTCTTCATCCATCAGACTTTTGGAACCTTCACTTTTGTCCACAGCACGAGAAAGTGTATCAGCAATGTACATGTATTTGCCGGGACAGTACAGCAAGTGTACATCATATTTCTGTAGTCTGATAAGCATTCGTTGAATTCTCATGGGACAGTCATGTAATGATTTAGTCATGATAGCTACGAATGGCTTGTGGTCAGTTTCCACTGTAAATGTTTGACCATACACAAACTGATGAAATCGCTCACATGCATATGTGATCGATAGAAGTTCTTTTTCTATCTGAGCATACCTTGTTTCAGCACTTGTCAGTGCTCTTGATGCATAGATTATTGGTTGCCATGTATCCTCATGTTCTTATAACAGCACTGAGCCTAGGCCAAATTGCGAAGCATCTGCTGAAATTCTTATTCTTTTCGCAGGATCAAAGAATTTTAGCACTGGTTGCTCTGTAATGATCTGTTTCAAGTTTTGCCAACTTTCTTCTTGTTCATCTGACCACATCCACTCGTTATCTTTGTCCAACAACTATCTAAGAGAGGCTGTTTGTTCAGAGAGTTGAGAAATAAACTTTCCTAAGTAAGTAATCATTCCTAGGAATCCTCTGACGTCGTCTTTGTTGTTAGGACGTTCCATGTTCACTATGGCTGATATTTTCCTTGGGTTTGGTTTTACACCTTGATCCGAGACCATGTCACCCATAAAGGTAAGTGTATTCATGCCAAATTCAAATGTGTCCTTGTTTAGCTTTAGATTCACTTTCTTGACAAGTTCCATTACTTGTCTCAATCTAGAATCATGTTCTTCCTTTGTAGATCCCCAGACAATAATGTCATCCATCATTGTTTCAACACCTGGAATATGTTCAAAAATCATGTGTATCTTTTTGTGATATACTTCTGGAGCAGACAATATTCCATATGGTAGTCGAAGAAATCTGTATCGACCTTCTGGTGTATTAAATGTACAAAGCTTTGAGCTGGCCTCATCTAGCTTTATTTGCCAGAATCCTGAAGATGCGTCCAATTTACTGAACCATTTTGCTCCCGCAAATTGCGACATGATTTCATCTCTGGTTGGTAGTTTGAAATGTTCTCGTTTAATAGCTTTGTTTAAATCTCTGGGGTCTAGACATATTCTGAGTTGTCCATTTTTCTTTTCAACAATTACTAAGAAGCTTACCCATTCAGTAGGCTCATCAACTTTCTGTATCACACCCAAGGCTTCCATGCGATTTAACTCTTGTTTCAGTTTTTCTCTCAGCGCAAACGGCACTTTTCTACAGGGGTGTATCACTGAAGAAACTTGCGTGTCTATATTTATTTTATGCTCTCCAGGCAAACAACCTAGACCTTCAAACAAGTCTTGTATTCTGTAAACATCGATTTGCAGTCATCTTCTACTTGTGATGTCACCATAAAAACTTTCTTTAGCAAGCTTAGTTTCTCACAGGAACTTAATCCGAAAAACGGTTGCACATTTTTATCCACAAACAGTAGAGATGTTTTAAACTGTTGTCCCTTATATTTCAGTGTCACTAAGCATGTACCTTTCACAGGAATTTCCTCCCCAGTGTATCCTGTAACTTTCACTTTGGCTGGATGAATTTTAGGTTTTGCTCTTAAAGTCTTATAGTCTTGAAATGATATTAAATTCACCTGCGTGCCAGTATCAAGCTTAAAGGGAATTTTAATCTCGTTCACAGTTAAAGGGACAATCCATTCTTTCTTATCTGCACTGCAAAGTTCAATGCAATCCATAAAGACTTCCTCTGTTTGTTTAACAGCATGCACTTTGGTTGTTTCACTTTTCATTTTACAGCATTTGGCAAAGTGATTTAGTCTACCACATTTCATGCAGGTTTTACCATAAGCAGGGAGCATTTTAGGATTGTGAGCATTTCCACATCTACTACAAATTTCCTTATTAGACTGTGGCTTAGATGGCTTCATTCTTGAGAATGGAGGTTTGCTTGGCTGTCTTCTGCACTACATGTACAGCACCATCATGTGTAAAGTTTTGGCTTGAAATCTAGTTATTTCTGCAGATCTGCACATAGTCACTGCCTTTTCTAGTGTTAGGTCTTGCTCACTCAGCAATCTCTCTCTGAGTCCATTATCAGGTGTTCCACAGACAATACAATCTCTAATCACTGAATCCTTTAAATCACCTGATAATGTCAAATATTACCTTTAAACATAAGCAATATACTATTACGGACTAAGTACGCTATTGGCTCACAGAGTACCGTAAGGGTTCGCACTTAGCATAGCAGACGCTAGGCCGTGGGCGCGACGCACGAGCGACACGTACGCTCACAGACTCACGCTTAGTATCGAACACGCTAAAGGCGTCCCGAGTACCGTAATGCTACGCTATCGGCGTAGCGGATGCTGCGCCGTGCGAGTGAGACACGAGCGGCGCAGACGCTCACAGAATGACACACAGTAAACCTTGTTAACAACACACTGTAAGGGTATGCTTATACTCAAAACCTTAGCAATGTAATACTACAATGATGTAACGCTTATTAACCTTGATAATATGAAAGCTGTTTGAGCGATTGAGACGCTAAGAAAACCCTTTACAGTAACTAGTGAAAACACAAGACCTGGTTTGGATTTAAAAACCACTCCGGCTCTAACACCTTCGTGGATGATTCTTTAGAGTAAAAAGGGAAAAACAGTACAGCTTATACACTACAAAACTAACATCAAAATCTAAACAGACTAACAAGGAATAATATGAACAATAGCATACAATTACAAACACAAGCAAACAGAATGAGAATAAATGGCAAACACTAAGGATAATAAAATGGCTACAGAGAACAATATACATACGTGGGGATGATTCGCAAGCACGCCCTGGATCCAGCCCTCAGCATTCAATGAGAAAGCCTTTCAGAGAGAGTGAGTGACTGGCCCAGGCAATGGTGGTCCTTATATACACAGCATACAGTAACAATACAATGGTCCCTATAATCTCATTGTTCATTGGACACAGGAATGTGTCTCTGCATTATAACAAAAGGTCATAGGTGGGTTTGAACAGGTGGGCTGTGTCTTTCTCCAACTACTCAGGTGGGAGTTTTCTTCAGGATTCCCGCCGCATGGATAATGAACAGCAAATATAGTAAATGTCCATAAACTACTTTTGTACATAACTATACGCAGGAGCGAGCAATCTTTTCCTAACCAACACCGAAATGTTACCATTAAAATACTCTACAGCTGGATACTAGACACCACTGTTCAACCTTTATCTGACCCTTCCTATCATGCAAAGAGGGATCTCTTTGTCCAAGAACCGTTTAAACTAAACATACTTGCTGACATTGTTAAGGGGAATATTATCTATAAAACACACTATATGGGTTAAATATGTTGCGATCGAGTCGCTCGCTAGACGCTTACAAACTCCGCCGTTAATACACATCTCCATGCGCAGGAGACTTTGGAGCGTCACCTACGCAACCTGAGGGGATGCGTACGCACGGGGGAGTGGGTGCACGAGCAGCGGGCATGTGCATTGGGGTTAGTACAAGGCATGTGAATCATGATATTTTTCGACTTTGACACACCAAACTCACAGGTTTTACTGAGTGATTGCAGCTCTCTAACATACTGATCAAATCCATCTCCAGACTTCTGATCACATGTGAAAAACTTATATCTTTCATATGTCACATTTTTCCTTGGCACAAAGTAATCTTCAAACTTTTGCATTATAGAAGATAGCACCATATTCTGCCCCTCAGCAAACTGAAAACTATTATAAATGTCCAGCACATCCTCTCCTATCACATGGAGGAAAATGGATGCCTTAGTTTTGTCAGCCTCTGTAACAGCTCCACATGCAGATATATATTAAACCTTTGCTTAAATCTTTTCCAGTTTTCAGACAAGTTACCAGACATCAGCATGCCGGTTGGAGGAGCCAGTTTATCCATGGTTACTCACTGTTTGAAAAGAGGAGCACACGGCAGGCTTTGCAGACACTGAGTATCACAGCCTTACAGACTGCTGCAGGATTCTTTCACACTCTGAGAGCACTAGCAGTCCAAGTTAAACTTCTTCTGACACCGTGTTTTGTTCATATGTTTGTAAATCCAGACATAAGGATACAGAGACATGAGAGTTCACTGCTGTGCTGTTTTATTCCATCATCAACTCCAGGCACACTGCACACTGGACCACCCACTTCCCAGCATCCCCCTGGTCCTAGGGACCATAACTGAAGATTCAAGCTTACACATATTAGTAAGGGAGTGTCTACAAATATTAAGCATTCTAATACACTAACATCACACAAGGATCTTCCCCAGTACCATCAGGCGGCTTGAGGTAGCCATGGAGAGGCCTGTCGTAGAGCCCAGGAACCTGGCCTCTCTCCCCACCCCATGGAAGGTGGTGACGCGCCTCCGTTTTCACAAACAGAGCAAGCGCCCTCTTCAACTCCAGACTGACAGTTTGATGCCGTCCATGTGTCCTGTGTCGGTACTTTGTACATCAGGGAGCAACTCCCACCACATCTCAGTGAGCGCCCATGTGCACTAGACTCTGGCACAGTATCAGAGTTTAATCAGCAACTGTGCCGGTGAGAGAGGGGCTGTTCGCCCGCCCACTCTTCCTGTAACAAGGCAATGAGGAAGGCTAGTCAGATGCTTGGCTGCATTGGGAGAGGAATCAGCAGCAGAAAGAAAGAAGTAATAATGCCACTGTATAGGTCATTGGTACGGCCTCATCTAGAATACTGTATTCAGTTCTGGAGGCCATATCTTCAAAAGGATATTAATACATTAGAAACTGTACAAAGGAGGGCAACTAAAATGGTGCATGGCCTACATCACAAAACATACCCAGAAAGACTAAGAAATCTCAATATGTATAGTTTGGAGCAGAGAAGAGAAAGGGGCGACATGATAGAAACTTTCAAATATATGAAGGGTTTTAACAAAGTCCAGGAGGGAAACATTCTCCAAATGAAGAGAAGCAATAGGACACGAGGACATGCACTGAGACTGGAGGGGGGGAGGTTCAGGGGAAATTTGCGGAAAAATTATTTCACAGAAAGGGTAGTGGACAAGTGGAATAGCCTCCCATCAGAGGTGGTAGAGGCTAAGACAGTAGAGCAATTTAAACATGCATGGGATAGACATAAGGATATCCTTACAAAAAAATAAGGATCAAATAAGGTTAGTGATAAAAAAAAATAATATATAAAAAAAAAAAAGGGGCAGACTAGATGGGCCAAGTGGTTCTTATCTGCCGACAAATTCTATGTTTCTATGTTTCTATGTAACCCATGATCCTGGGTCTCCAGTGACTCTGTAATCCACCATTAATCAGGGCTTGTGTTTTAATTCCGATCAATCTGTTTGTTGACAAGTAGTTATCCTGGTGCCATTTTGGAAACAAGACACAATTTACATTATGCTTGCTCTGCACAGAACCCTGTCAAAGTTTAAAAAAAACATTTTTTTACATTTCTAATTGGTGCTGATCTAGTTGAATCCTGGCTGCTTCGAGTAAGTCTAAAGCACTTTAACATTCATCCACTGCTGTCACCTACGCAGGCCTTCTGCAAATGTAACAGGAATTTTGAGTTTACAGGAGATCTGTCCTCGGATAAACCCACTACATATTATATTCTATATTCTTCACTTTAGCTATCCGGCCTGAGTTGCTGCAGTAGTGTATGACAATTACAGTGTTTGTCTTAAAATAGTTGCACACTTTATGTAATATATATGTATATATATATATATATATATATATATATATATATATATATACATACATACATACATAGGTCTGAGGACATGGCTCCCTCCTACCTGGCAGGACTGCAAAAAAGGAGAAATAATCTCATTGTGTATTAGATCTCCTCCAAAAGTCAAACCGTTTATCATCTGTCAATGGGAACCTTTTCAAAATGCAACTCTTATGAGGAAAGAATCAATACAAGTGTTGGACTGATTACAGTGAATTGATTAGGGTTAATTAATTTTGGGGTCAGTGACCAACACTACTAAACAGCGTGTAAGGTATTGGATAATGTTTAATCATATTTACAATGACCGGAGAGGAATACATTATGGTGCTGGGGTATTAGTTTGTACTTTACAATAAAGTGACATTGCAAAGGTAGAGTTATTACTGTAATTGCATTTTTCATCCCCAGCCGTATGGAAGAAAAGACGTAAGCATACTGTATGCACATATACTTATTCGTACGCATCTTAAGCTGCCGACAGCTGTTTAGCACTAGCCTTTGCACCAGTGATGTCAGGAGTAAGTGTGTATATATATATACATACATAGGGCACATGATAGTGATGAGACGGCGCACAGACAGCGTTGATAGTAAATAAAACTCTCTCATTACCCTATTTGTATACAAGATAATAATATTTTAAGGTATCATATACACCGTGAGAATATTGTATTAACAGTTATCAATAATTGTGAAAACATCGTGAAAATGGACAGACAAATGTTATATTGCTGTGATATCATTAGTGTAACACCATAAGGGTAATCGTTCATTACAGTGTAGTCTTCTTGTCACTTTGTCTGCTCAATACTTTGCTGTTTTCACATTGTACAGCCCCATAATCATCCTATTGCACCATATTCACCTTATCAGCGACTTCTTGCATTTTTACTAATTATTTTTTTTGCCAATATACTAATTAGCTTCTCTCTCCCTCCCCCCCCCTCTCTCTCTCCCTCTCTCTCTCTCTCAATATATATATTAGGGTGCATCAAACGCCCCGACATTCGGAATGCTTGCTGTCCCTGTTCTTAAAATGTACCTTTTTAGCATAGGTCCACCTCCACACCCAAAAATTGTCTGTATTGTATTGTATTGTATTGTACTGTACTGTACTGTATTGTATTATACAAAACAACTAACTTTAGCAAAACGAAGCCAACTTTTGTATGTGTGCCATGAATGCGTGTCTTACATTGATTTAAGAACATAAGAACATAACAAAGAAAGGGAACAGCATGAAGCCTCATGGGCCTATCGTGGCTGTTCCCATCCAAATCATTAATCATTAATCAAATCATTAATCAAATCATTATTTCTTTTTCAGATAAAATAAATAGAAATTTATAGAAAATAAGATTTTACTTACCGATAAATCTATTTCTCGTAGTCCGTAGTGGATGCTGGGGACTCCGTCAGGACCATGGGGATTAGCGGCTCCGCAGGAGACAGGGCACAAAAATAAAGCTTTAGGATCAGGTGGTGTGCACTGGCTCCTCCCCCTATGACCCTCCTCCAAGCCTCAGTTAGGATACTGTGCCCGGACAAGCGTACACAATAAGGAAGGATTTTGAATCCCGGCTAAGACTCATACCAGCCACACCAATCACACCGTACAACTTGTGATCTGAACCCAGTTAACAGTATGACAAACGTAGGAGCCTCTGAACAGACGGCTCACAACAATAACAACCCGATTTTTTTGTAACAATAACTATGTACAAGTATTGCAGACAATCCGCACTTGGGATGGGCGCCCAGCATCCACTACGGACTACGAGAAATAGATTTATCGGTAAGTAAAATCTTATTTTCTCTGACGTCCTAGTGGATGCTGGGGACTCCGTCAGGACCATGGGGATTATACCAAAGCTCCCAAACGGGCGGGAGAGTGCGGATGACTCTGCAGCACCGAATGAGAGAACTCCAGGTCCTCTTTAGCCAGGGTATCAAATTTGTAGAATTTTACAAACGTGTTCTCCCCCGACCACGTAGCTGCTCGGCAGAGTTGTAAAGCCGAGACCCCTCTGGCAGCCGCCCAGGATGAGCCCACCTTCCTTGTGGAATGGGCCTTGACAGATTTAGGCTGTGGCAGGCCTGCCACAGAATGTGCAAGTTGAAATGTGCTACAAATCCAACGAGCAATCGTCTGCTTAGAAGCAAGAGCACCCAGTTTTTTGGGTGCATACAGGATAACAGCAAGTCAGTTTTCCTGACTCCAGCCGTCCTGGAAACCTATATTTTCAGGGCCCTGACAACATCTAGCAACTTGGAGTCCTCCAAGTCCCTAGTAGCCGCAGGTACCACAATAAGCTGGTTCAGGTGAAACGCTGACACCACCTTAGGAAGAAACTGGGGACGAGTCCGCAGCTCTGCCCTGTCCGAATGGACAATCAGATATGGCTTTTGTGAGACAAAGCCGCCAATTCCGACACTCGCCTGGCCGAGGCCAGGGCCAACAGCATGGTCACTTTTCATGTGAGATATTTCAAATCCACAGATTTGAGCGGTTTAAAATGTGATTTGAGGAATCCCAGAACTACGTTGAGATCCCACAGTGCCACTGGAGGCACAAAAAGGGGGTTGTATATGCAATACTCCCTTGACAAATTTCTGGACTTCAGGAACTGAAGCCAATTCTTTCTGGAAGAAAATTGACAGGGCCGAAATTTGAACCTTAATGGACCCCAATTTGAGGCCCATAGACACTCCTGTTTGCAGGAAATGCAGGAATCGACCGAGTTGAAATTTCTTCGTGGGGCCTTCCTGGCCTCACACCACGCAACATATTTTTGCCACATGTGGTGATAATGTTGTGCGGTCACCTCCTTCCTGGCTTTGACCAGGGTAGAAATGACCTCTTCCGGAATGCCTTTTTCCCTTAGGATCCGGCGTTCCACCGCCATGCCGTCAAACGCAGCCGCGGTAAGTCTTGGAACAGACCTGGTACTTGCTGAAGCAAGTCCCTTCTTAGCGGCAGAGGCCATGAGTCCTCTGTGAGCATTTCTTGAAGTTCCGGGTGCCACGTCCTTCTTGGCCAATCCGGAGCCACGAGTATAGTTCTTACTCCTCTACGTCTTATAATTCTCAGTACCTTGGGTATGAGAAGCAGAGGAGGGAACACATACACCGACTGGTACACCCACGGTGTTACCAGAACGTCCACAGCTATTGCTTGAGGGTCTCTTGACCTGGCGCAATACCTGTCCAGTTTTTTGTTCAGGCGGGACGCCATCATGTCCACCTTTGGTCTTTCCCAACGGTTCACAATCATGTGGAATACTTCCCGATGAAGTCCCCACTCTCCCGGGTGGAGGTCGTGCCTGCTGAGGAAGTCTGCTTCCCAGTTGTCCACTCCCGGAATGAACACTGCTGACAGTGCTATCACATGATTTTTCGCCCAGCGAAGAATCCTTGCAGTTTCTGCCATTGCCCTCCTGCTTCTTGTGCCGCCCTGTTTACGTGGGCGACTGCCGTGATGTTGTCCCACTGGATCAATACCGGCTGACCTTGAAGCAGAGGTCTTGCTAAGCTTAGAACATTGTAAATTGCCCTTAGCTCCAGTATATTTATGTGGAGAGAAGTCTCCAGACTTGATCACACTCCCTGGAAATTTTTTCCCTGTGTGACTGCTCCCCAGCCTCTCAGGCTGGCATCCGTGGTCACCAGGACCCGGTCCTGAATGCCGAATCTGCGGCCCTTTAGTAGATGAGCACTCTGCAGCCACCGCAGAAGAAACACCCTTGTCCTTGGAGACAGGGTTATCCGCTGATGCATCTGAAGATGCGATCCGGACCATTTTTCCAGCAGATCCCACTGAAAAGTTCTTGCGTGAAATCTGCCGAATGGAATCGCTTCGTAAGAAGCCACCATTTTTCCCAGGACCCTTGTGCAATGATGCACTGACACTTTTCCTGGTTTTAGGAGGTTCCTGACTAGCTCGGATAACTCCCTGGCTTTCTTCTCCGGGAGAAACACCTTTTTCTGGACTGTGTCCAGAATCATCCCTAGGAACAGCAGACGTGTCGTCGGAAACAGCTGCGGTTTTGGAATATTTAGAATCCACCCGTGCTGTCGTAGAACTACTTGAGATAGTGCTACTCCGACCTCCAACTGTTCTCTGGACCTTGCCCTTATCAGGAGATCGTCCATTTTCTTTGAAGAAGAATCATCATTTCGGCCATTACCTTGGTAAGGACCCGGGGTGCCGTGGACAATCCAACCGGCAGCGTCTGAAACTGATAGTGACAGTTCTGTACCACGAACCTGAGGTACCCTTGGTGAGAAGGGCAAATTGGGACATGGAGGTAAGCATCCCTGATGTCCCGGGACACCATATAGTCCCCTTCTTCCTGGTTCGCTATCACTGCTCTGAGTGACTCCATCTTGATTTGAACCTTTGTATGTAAGTGTTCAAATATTTCAGATTTAGAATAGGTCTCACCGAGCCGTCTGGCTTCAGTACCACAATATAGTGTGGAATAATACCCCTTTCCTTGTTGTAGGAGGGGTACTTTGATTATCACCTGCTGGGAATACAGCTTGTGAATTGTTTCCACTACTGCCTCCCTGTCGGAGGGAGACGTTGGTAAAGCAGACTTCAGGAACCTGCGAGGGGGAGACGTCTCGAATTTCCAATCTGTACCCCTGGGATACTACTTGTAGGATCCAGGGGTCCACTTGTGAGTGAGCCCACTGCGTGCTGAAACTCTTGAGACGACCCCCCACCGCACCTGAGTCCGCTTGTACGGCCCCAGCGTCATGCTGAGGACTTGGCAGAAGCGGTGGAGGGCTTCTGTTCCTGGGAATGGGCTGCCTGCTGCAGTCTTCTTCCCTTTCCTCTATCCCATGGCAGATATGACTGGCCTTTTGCCCGCTTGCCCTTATGGGGACGAAAGGACTGAGGCTGAAAAGACGTTGTCTTTTTCTCCTTTATACGGCAATACTTCCATGTGCCGTTTGGAATCTGCATCACCTGACCACTGTCGTGTCCATAAACAACTTCTGGCAGATATGGACATCGCACTTACTCTTGATGCCAGAGTGCAAATATCCCTCTGTGCATCTCGCATATATAGAAATGCATCCTTTAAATGCTCTATAGTCAATAAAATACTGTCCCTGTCAAGGGTATCAATATTTTCAGTCAGGGAATCCGACCAAGCCACCCCAGCGCTGCACATCCAGGCTGAGGCGATCGCTGGTCGCAGTATAACACCAGTATGTGTGTATATACTTTTTTGGATATTTTCCAGCCTCCTATCAGCTGGCTCCTTGAGGGCGGCCCTATCTGGAGACGGTACCGCCACTTGTTTTGATAAGCGTGTGAGCGCCTTATCCACCCTAAGGGGTGTTTCCCAACGCGCCCTAACTTCTGGCGGGAAAGGGTATACCGCCAATAATTTTCTATCGGGGGAAACCCACGCATCATCACACACTTCATTTAATTTATCTGATTCAGGAAAAACTACAGGTAGTTTTTTCACACTCCACATAATACCCTTTTTTGTGGTACTTGTAGTATCAGAAATATGTAACACCTCCTTCATTGCCCTTAACAAGTAACGTGTGGCCCTAAAGGAAAATACGTTTGTTTCTTCACCGTCGACACTGGAGTCCGTGTCCGTGTCTGTGTCGACCGACTGAGGTAAAAGGACGTTTTAACGCCCCTGACGGTGTTTGAGACGCCTGGACAGGTACTAATTGGTTTGCCGGCCGTCTCATGTCGTCAACCGACCTTGCAGCGTGTTGACATTATCCCGTAATTCCTTAAATAAGCCATCCATTCCGGTGTCGACTCCCTAGAGAGTGACATCACCATTACAGGCAATTGCTCCGCCTCCTCACCAACATCGTCCTCATACATGTCGACACACACGTACCGACACACAGCACACACACAGGGAATGCTCTGATAGAGGACAGGACCCCACTAGCCCTTTGGAGAGACAGAGGGAGAGTTTGCCAGCACACACCAAAACGCTATAATTATACAGGGACAACCTTTATATAAGTGTTTTTCCCTTATAGCATCTTAATATATATAATCATATCGCCAAATAAGTGCCCCCCCTCTCTGTTTTAACCCTGTTTCTGTAGTGCAGTGCAGGGGAGAGCCTGGGAGCCTTCCCACCAGCATTTCTGTGAGGGAAAATGGCGCTGTGTGCTGAGGAGAATAGGCCCCGCCCCCTTTTCGGCGGGCTTCTTCTCCCGTTTTTCTGAGACCTGGCAGGGGTTAAATACATCCATATAGCCCCAGGGGCTATATGTGATGTATTTTTTAGCCAGAACAAGGTATTCTCATTGCTGCCCAGGGCGCCCCCTGCAGCGCCCTGCACCCTCCGTGACCGCTGGTGTGAAGTGTGTGACAACAATGGCGCACAGCTGCAGTGCTGTGCGCTACCTCATGAAGACTGAAAAGTCTTCTGCCGCCGGTTTCTGGACCTCTTCACTTTTCGGCATCTGCAAGGGGGTCGGCGGCGCGGCTTCGGGACCGGACTCCATGGCTGGGCCTGTGTTCGATCCCTCTGGAGCTAATGGTGTCCAGTAGCCTAAGAAGCCAATCCATCCTGCACGCAGGTGAGTTCACTTCTTCTCCCCTAAGTCCCTCGTTGCAGTGAGCCTGTTGCCAGCAGGACTCACTGTAAAATAAAAAACCTAAAAACTTTTTCTAAGCAGCTCTTTAGGAGAGCCACCTAGATTGCACCCTGCTCGGACGGGCACAAAAACCTAACTGAGGCTTGGAGGAGGGTCACAGGGGGAGGAGCCAGTGCACACCACCTGATCCTAAAGCTTTATTTTTGTGCCCTGTCTCCTGCGGAGCCGCTAATCCCCATGGTCCTGACGGAGTCCCCAGCATCCACTAGGACGTCAGAGAAATAAAATAAAATAAATAGAAAAATAGAAATTAATAGAAATCTTTAATCTTCAGGGGCATGGTGGGCCACGTAAATATCATCTCAGATTCTTCAAAATTGGTATGCAATATATCCTTAACAATTAAAAAAAATGTAGCATGGGGACAAATCATTTTTCTTACTTTTAAAAATTCATGGGGCGTTTGATGCACCCTAATATATATATATATATATATATATATATATAGTTTACTAAATATAGATAGATAGATAGATAGATAGATAGAAACAGTGGCACTGTGATTGAAAAAAAAATACTTTAAGATGTCAGACACACACACACACACACACACACACACACACACACACACACACACACACACACACACACACACACACACACACGTGTGTGTGTGTGTGTGTGTGTGTGTGTGTGTGTGTATATATAGATAGATAGATAGATAGATAGATAGGTAGATAGATAGATATTTTTTTATAGATTGTAAGCTTGCGAGCAGTGCCTTCCTACCTCTGACTGTTTGTTATTATTACCCACACTTATATAAGTGTTTTTACTCTATTCTATGTAACGTGACTATATATATATATATATATATATATATATAAAATTTTATACAGTTCAATATTGGATGCTATTTGTTATATAAGTGGTACATCGTGGGAAATATACAAAATAAATGATTTCAATATATACAAGTGTCTTTAGTCTGTGAATGCACCTTGGCAATTGGGATGACAGCGCAAATAGTCATACAGTAGTTTCTCATCTTATGGATTAATGGGTAATGGGGAGTATTCTGCTTTCTAGTACTCATTTACATTTATTTGTGTCCTCACAGACACAAATTGACATATTGCTGCTAGGCATACATAGAAATATTTTGTTTTGATATAACAGAGTTTATAATTACATATGAGCGCCTGAACATACCAAAAAATCTATTACCCAGTTTTGTCTTATCACTGTCCACTTGTAAAGCGCAACGGAATTTGTTGCGCTATATAAGAAACTGTTAATAAATAATAATTTATATATACAAGTGATATTCCAAAGTGGAAGCGTTTGTGACAACAGCAAGTCAGCCACGAAGTGGAAGACCACATAAAATCAACGGGGTCAACGACTGCTAAGGTGCATGGTGCGTAAAAGTTGCCAATGCTCTGCTGATTCCATAGCTGAAAAGTTCCAAACTTCCACTGGTATTAATGTAAGCATAAAAACTGTGCGGCGGGAGCTTAATGGAATGGGTTTCCATGGCCGAGCAGCTGCATGCAAGCCTCACATCACCAAGTCCAACGCCAAGCGTCGGATGAAGTGGTGTAAAGCACAGCGACACTGGACTGTGGAGCAGTGGAAACGTGTTGTGTGGCATGATGAATCACGCTTCTCTGTCAGTCAGATGGACGAGACTGGATTTGGTGGATGCTGGGAGAACTTTACCTGCCTGACTACATCATGCCAACTGTGAAGTTTGGTGGAGGAGGGATAATGGTATGGGGCTGTTTTTCAGGGTTTGGGCTAGGCCCCTTGTCTCCAGTAAATGCATCAGTTTACCAAGACATTTTGGACAATGCTATGCTTTCAACTTTGTGGCAACAGTTTGGGGAAGGCCCTTTACTATTCAAACATGACTGTCAGTAGCGGATCTTGCCACGGGCAAGCAGGACTTTTGCCCGGGGCGCCGCCTTCCGGAGGGCGCCGCACCATGGCAAGATCCGCTGCTGCTGTGGTGCCCCCCGCTGCCGCGGCCCACTGTCCGCTGTGAAGGGAAACTAGACGCTACGCGTCTAGTTTCCCTTCCTGGAGAGGACCTTCACTGTAATGATGTGCGGTGCGCGTTGACGTCATCGCGCACCGCACAGCAAAGGTCCTCTCCACGAAGGGAACTAGACGCTTAGCATCTAGTTTACCTTCGTGGAGAGGACCTTTGCTGTGCGGTGCACGATGACATCATCGCGCACCGCACATCCTACAACAGTACAGGGGGCGTAACTGACCACGCCCCCTGTATGAAGCCACGCCACCTAATGCCGCCCGGGGCGCCAGAAGCCCCGGAACCGGCCCCGATGACTGTGGCCCAGTTCACAAAGCTATAAACTATAAACTATAAAGACATGGGGGCAGATGTATTAACAGTTAATTGCGTTAAGAAAAATTTAACTTTTCTATACTTTTTGCATTTTTTAAGTATCGTCTGAATGCATGTACGTTTTTAGATTTTCTTTTTCTTTTTTCCCCCGCTAAATTATACTTTTGAATTTTTTTTTTTACTTTTCCAACCTCTATTGAAAATTAATGGGAACCTTATGTATCATTGGTTTTTCGTGTAAATTGTCTGAAACTTTTCATAACTATGTTTCGCCAGCTTCTACTGGCGAGTTTTGCAATAGGCAATGATTGTATTTGTAGTTACACCTGTAAAATGTGTTTTTTACCAAAGGTATATGCTTAAATCATAATTTTTTTAATTATACATTTATATGTTGAACCAGTTTTAAAATGTTGTACTTATATTTACTATATGTATACTTATAAATGTACATTATTTATAAAAAAATATTTTATATATATATATATATATATATATATATATATATATATATATAGTGGGGGGATAAGGGTACCGGCGACTTGTGTTATTTGGAATGCAATCACTAAAACTTAAATTTATGAGCCAAAAAATATATAATAATACAAACATGTTTTTAATAACACATAACAGTGGAATAAGACATAATGTTTTTTCTAAATATTGGTAAAAACATATAGGTCTTAGTAAAAGGTAAGGAGTTCTGACTTAACTTAAAATAGGCAAGGGGGTCAATGCAGGGAACCCAACGCGTTTCGTCACACCAGACTTCTTCAAGGAGTCCCCTTGTAGAAGTCTGGTGTGACGAAATGCATTGCCGGTACCCTTATCCCCCCACTATATACTCTTTTTAGCAGCACTGTACTTAAGGGGTGGCAGACACCTATAACTAGGTTTTGTGTGTTTTTAGTATTTAAAAAAAAAATATTTTTAATTCACGTTCTTTTACTGAGACCCTACCTCACAAGTGGCGCTGTATCATCTCTTGCTATATATATATATATATATATATATATATATATATATATATATTTACACTGCTCAAAAAAATAAAGGGAACACTTAAACAACACAATGTAACTCCAAGTCAATCACACTTCTGTGAAATCAAACTGTCCACTTAGGAAGCAACACTGATTGACAATCAATTTCACATGCTGTTGTGCAAATGGAATAGACTACAGGTGGAAATTATAGGCAATTAGCAAGACACCCCCAATAAAGGCGTTGTTCTGCAGGTGGTGACCACAGACCACTTCTCAGCTCCTATGCTTTCTGGCTGATGTTTTGGTCACTTTTGAAAGCTGGCGGTGCTTTCACTCTAGTGGTAGCATGAGACGGAGTCTACAACCCACGTAAGTGGCTCAGGTAGTGCAGCTCATCCAGGATGGCACATCAATGCGAGCTGTGGCAAGAAGGTTTGCTGTGTCTCTCAGCGTAGTGTCCAGAGCATGGAGGCGTTACCAGGAGACAGGCCAGTACATCAGGAGACGTGGAGGAGGCCGTAGGAGGGCAACAACCCAGCAGCAGGACCGCTACCTCCGCCTTTGTGCAAGGAGGAACAGGAGGAGCACTGCCAGAGCCCTGCAAAATGACCTCCAGCAAGCCACAAATGTGCATGTGTCTACTCAAACGATCAGAAACAGACTCCATGAGGGTGGTATGAGGGCCCGACGTACACAGGTGGGGGTTGTGCTTACAGCCCAACACCGTGCAGGACGTTTGGCATTTGCCAGAGAACACCAAGATTGGCAAATTTGCCACTGGCGCCCTGTGCTCTTCACAGATGAAAGCAGGTTCTCACTGAGCACATGTGACAGATGTGACAGAGTCTGGAGACACCAAGGAGAACGTTCTGCTGCCTGCAACATCCTCCAGCATGACCAGTTTGGCAGTGGGTCAGTAATGGTGTGGGGTGGCATTTCTTTGGGGGGCCGCACAGCCCTCCATGTGCTCGCCAGAGGTAGCCTGACTGCCATTAGGTACCAAGATGAGATCCTCAGACCCCTTGTGAGACCATATGCCGGTGCGGTTGGCCCTGGGTTCCTCCTAATGCAAGACAATGCTAGACCTCATGTGGCTGGAGTGTGTCAGCAGTTCCTGCAAGACGAAGGCATTGATGCTATGGACTCGCCCGCCCGTTCCCCAGACCTGAATCCAATTGAGCACATCTGGGACATCATGTCTCGCTCCATCCACCAACGCCACGTTGCACCACAGACTGTCCAGGAGTTGGCGGATGCTTTAGTCCAGGTCTGGGAGGAGATCCCTCAGGAGACCATCCGCCACCTCATCAGGAGCATGGCCAGGCACTGTAGGGAGGTCATACAGGCACGTGGAGGCCACACACACTACTGAGCCTCATTTTGATTTATTTTAAGGACATTACATCAAAGTTGGATTAGCCTGTAGTGTGTTTTTCCACTTTAATTTTGAGTGTGACTCCAAATCCAGACCTCCATGGGTTAATAAATTTGATTTCCTTTGATAATTTTTGTGTGATTTTGTTGTCAGCACATTCAACTATGGAAAGAACAAAGTATTTAATAAGAATATTTCATTCATTCAGATCTAGGATGTGTTTTTTTTAGTGTTCCCTCTATTTTTTTGAGCAGTGTATATATATATATATATATATATATATATATATATATATATTTATATATATATAAAACATAGTTTCTGAGGTTGAAAAACGACAATTTGTCCATCGAGTTCAACCTGTTTTTGGACTCCTACGCTGTATTATTTTTAGGACTAATATTATCTGTTGTGAATGTTGGCCATCGTGGTTATTCCTCTTTTGCTAACTATAGTGCATGATCTACCCACCATAACCCTGTATATCCTTATCCATTAGGAATTTATTTAGCCCAGTGGTTCTCAAACTCGGTCCTCAGGACCCCACACGGTTAACGTTTTCCATGTCACCCAACAACTGCACTGTGCATCACCAACTGTCACATTTTAAAAATCTACAGGTGACCTGCAAAACATGGACCGTGTGGGGTCCTGAGGACCGAGTTTGAGAACCTGTGATCTAGTCTATTCTTAAAAGTATTGACCGAGTCTGCCATTACTACTCTCTCAGGCAGGGAATTCCAAACACGTATTGTCCTTACTGTGAAGAAACCTTTTTCGCCTCTGTGTGCGAAATCTCCTCTCCTCTAACCTAAGCGGGTGACCACGTGTCCTCTGTGTTGATCTTATCAAAACAGATCCTCTGCAAGCTCTGTATATTGTCCCCTTATATATTTGTAAATGTTAATCATTCCCCATCTTAATCTCCTCTTTTCCAATGTAAACAGGCCTAGCCTAGCAAGCCTTTCCTTGTATTCCAACATCTTCATCCCCTTAATCAGTTTGGTCGCCCACCTCTGAACCTTTTCCAATACCAGGGTATCCTTTTTGTAGTGTGGTGCCCAAAATTGTGCACAGTATTCAAGATGTGGCCTCACTAGGGATTTATATAATTGGAGTATAACACTCTCATCCCTTGCATCAATCCCCCGCTTTATGCATGCTAATACCTTGCATGCATAAAGCGGGGGATTGATGCAAGGGATGAGAGTGTTATACTCCCATTATATAAATCGCTATATATATTCATTTTTTGTTTGTGAGACTCAATAGTTTTGTTAGAAGTAAGCAGCAGACACTACTAACGGCCAGAGGAATTTCATCTTAGTAACATATGTTCTTAGCAGTCATTTGAATAACCAATAGTATTGTCTTATTAGGAGTTCCCTCCACTTTCACTGTGTTCTTACAGTGTCCCCTAGTAAAATAGCTATCATTTTCTCCAGCTCTGAAACACTTCATAAAATAACCGAAAAGTAGATTGCGATATTATCGCACTTTTGGGCTTTTATCGGAATCACATTTTCAATAAAAGAAAATGATACATACCAGAGCCGGCCCTAACCAATATGATGCCCTAGGCAAAATTTTGGCTGGTGCCCCCTAGCACCACCGCTGGTTCCGCCTCTAACCTTGCACCTCTTTCCCAGCACCATCACCCCTCACCCATAGCAGTCCTTATTTTGGGGTTTGTACCCCCTATATTTTAAATAGGAACAGTTCACACATTTGGCGCACATCCCAAAAAGGGGTGTGTTTTTGCTGGCAAGGGGCATGGCCACACAATAGTAACACCAATTCCAATTACGCCACACAGTACTGCAACTTTATTCACATTTTATCATGCGATAGTGTTCATAATTCATATTACATCCCACAGTAGTATCACTTTACCTTATAAATGTTACTCCTCACAGTACAGCCCCTTATTCACATTACAGCAGACTGAATTGCTCCTTATTCACATTACGCCACACCCTATTGCTCTTTATTCACATTAGACGACAGAGTAGTGCCCTTTCTATATGCAATGCCACATAGTAGAGCACATAATGCCACACATTAGTAATGCATTTATACAAAATTCCACACAGTAATACCCCTTACACATATGACACACATTATTAATGTCCTTAGAAACATAATACGCCTTACACATTATGACAACCTTTATTAATGCCCATAAACACATAATGACACACATAATGCCTCTTACACATATGCCGCACATTATTAATGCCTTATACACATAATGACACACATAGTGCCTAGTGATGAGCGGGTTCGGTTCCTCGGAATCCGAACCCCCCCGAACTTCAGCCTTTTTACACGGATCCGAGGCAGACTCGGATCTTCCCGCCTTGCTCGGCTAACCCGAGCGCGCCCGAATGTCATCATCCCGCTGTCGGATTCTCGCGAGGCTCGGATTCTATCGCGAGACTCGGATTCTATATAAGGAGCCGCGCGTTGCCGCCATTTTCACACGTGCATTGAGATTCATAGGGAGAGGACGTGGCTGGCGTCCTCTCCATTTAGATTAGAAGAGAGAGAGTGAGAGTGAGACACTTGATTTACTGGAGCTTAGGAGTACTCAGAGAGTGCAGAGTTTACTAGTGACTGACCAGTGACCACCAGTGCAGTTTTATTATATTATTATTTAATATAATCCGTTCTCTGCCTGAAAAAAAGCGATACACAGTGACACAGTAACAGTATACCATATCTGTGCTCAGCCTCAGTGTGCTGCATCATCTATGTATATCTGACTGTGCTGAGTGCTCAGTGCTCACACAGCTTAATTGTGGGGGAGACAGGGGAGCAGTAGCAGGAGAACATATTATTTAACAGTGCACACTTTTGCTGCCAGAGTGCCACTGCCAGTGTGACTGACCAGTGACCACTGTCTGACCACCAGTATATTGTGATTGTCTGCCTGAAAAAGTTAAACACTCGTCGTGTGGTGTTTTTATTCTATAAACGCATTCTGCTGACAGTGTCCAGCAGGTCCTGTAGCTACCTCTGTGTCGGCAGTCGCTCATCCATCCATAATTGTATACCACCTACCTGTGGTGTTTTTTTTTCTTCTATCTTCTTGATACTACTAGTAGCTTACTTTAGGAGTCTGCAGTGCTGCTGACAGTGTACAGCAGGTCCGTCATTATATAATATATACCTGTCCGGCTGCAGTAGTGATATATATATATATTTTTTATATCATTATCATCCAGTCTATATTAGCAGCAGACGCAGTATGGTAGTCCACGGCTGTAGCTACCTCTGTGTCGGCAGTCGCTCGTCCATCCATAATTGTATACCACCTACCTGTGGTGTTTTTTTTTTCTATCTTCTTGATACTACTAGTAGCTTACTTTAGGAGTCTGCAGTGCTGCTGACAGTGTCCAGCAGGTCCGTCATTATATAATATATACCTGTCCGGCTGCAGTAGTGATATATATATATTTTTTATATCATTATCATCCAGTCTATATTAGCAGCAGATGCAGTACGGTAGTCCACGGCTGTAGCTACCTCTGTGTCGGCAGTCGCTCGTCCATCCATAATTGTATACCACCTACCTGTGGTGTTTTTTTTTTCTATCTTCTTGATACTAGTAGCTTACTTTAGGAGTCTGCAGTGCTGACAGTGTCCAGCAGGTCCGTCATTATATAATATATACCTGTCCGGCTGCAGTAGTGATATATATATATTTTTTATATCATTATCATCCAGTCTATATTAGCAGCAGACGCAGTACGGTAGTCCACGGCTGTAGCTACCTCTGTGTCGGCAGTCGCTCGTCCATCCATAATTGTATACCACCTACCTGTGGTGTTTTTTTTTTCTTTCTATCTTCTTGATACTAGTAGCTTACTTTAGGAGTCTGCAGTGCTGACAGTGTCCAGCAGGTCTGTCATTATATAATATATACCTGTCCGGCTGCAGTAGTGATATATATATTTTTTTATATCATTATCATCCAGTCTATATTAGCAGCAGACGCAGTACGGTAGTCCACGGCTGTAGCTACCTCTGTGTCGGCAGTCGCTCGTCCATCCATAATTGTATACCACCTACCTGTGGTGTTTTTTTTTTCTTCTATCTTCTTGATACTAGTAGCTTACTTTAGGAGTCTGCAGTGCTGACAGTGTCCAGCAGGTCCGTCATTATATAATATATACCTGTCCGGCTGCAGTAGTGATATATATATATTTTTTATATCATTATCATCCAGCCTATATTAGCAGCAGACGCAGTACGGTAGTCCACGGCTGTAGCTACCTCTGTGTCAGCAGTCGCTCGTCCATCCATAATTGTATACCACCTACCTGTGGTGTTTTTTTTTCTTTCTATCTTCTTGATACTAGTAGCTTACTTTAGGAGTCTGCAGTGCTGACAGTGTCCAGCAGGTCCGTCATTATATAATATATACCTGTCCGGCTGCAGTAGTGATATATATATATATTTTTTATATCATTATCATCCAGTCTATATTAGCAGCAGACGCAGTACGGTAGTCCACGGCTGTAGCTACCTCTGTGTCGGTAGTCGCTTGTCCATCCATAAGTATACTAGTATCCATCCATCTCCATTGTTTACCTGAGGTGCCTTTAGTTGTGCCTATTAAAATATGGAGAACAAAAATGTTGAGGTTCCAAAAATAGGGAAAGATCAAGATCGACTTCCACCTCGTGCTGAAGCTGCTGCCACTAGTCATGGCCGAGACGATGAAATGCCAGCAACGTCGTCTGCCAAGGCCGATGCCCAATGTCATAGTACAGAGCATGTAAAATCCAAAACACCAAATATCAGTAAAAAAAGGACTCAAAAATCTAAAATAAAATTGTCGGAGGAGAAGCGTAAACTTGCCAATATGCCATTTACCACACGGAGTGGCAAGGAACGGCTGAGGCCCTGGCCTATGTTCATGGCTAGTGGTTCAGCTTCACATGAGGATGGAAGCACTCAGCCTCTCGCTAGAAAAATGAAAAGACTCAAGCTGGCAAAAGCACAGCAAAGAACTGTGCGTTCTTCGAAATCACAAATCCACAAGGAGAGTCCAATTGTGTCGTTTGCGATGCCTGACCTTCCCAACACTGGACGTGAAGAGCATGCGCCTTCCACCATTTGCACGCCCCCTGCAAGTGCTGGAAGGAGCACCCGCAGTCCAGTTCCTGATAGTCAGATTGAAGATGTCAGTGTTGAAGTACACCAGGATGAGGAGGATATGGGTGTTGCTGGCGCTGGGGAGGAAATTGACCAGGAGGATTCTGATGGTGAGGTGGTTTGTTTAAGTCAGGCACCCGGGGAGACACCTGTTGTCCGTGGGAGGAATAGGGCCATTGACATGCCTGGTGAAAATACCAAAAAAATCAGCTCTTCGGTGTGGAAGTATTTCAACAGAAATGCGGACAACATTTGTCAAGCCGTGTGTTGCCTTTGTCAAGCTGTAATAAGTAGGGGTAAGGACGTTAACCACCTCGGAACATCCTCCCTTATACGTCACCTGCAGCGCATTCATCATAAGTCAGTGACAAGTTCAAAAACTTTGGGCGACAGCGGAAGCAGTCCACTGACCAGTAAATCCCTTCCTCTTGTAACCAAGCTCACGCAAACCACCCCACCAACTCCCTCAGTGTCAATTTCCTCCTTCCCCAGGAATGCCAATAGTCCTGCAGGCCATGTCACTGGCAATTCTGACGAGTCCTCTCCTGCCTGGGATTCCTCCGATGCATCCTTGCGTGTAACGCCTACTGCTGCTGGCGCTGCTGTTGTTGCTGCTGGGAGTCGATGGTCATCCCAGAGGGGAAGTCGTACTCGTAAGACCACTTTTACTACTTCCACCAAGCAATTGACTGTCCAACAGTTCTTTGCGAGGAAGATGAAATATCACAGCAGTCATCCTGCTGCAAAGCGGATAACTGATGCCTTGGCATCCTGGGCGGTGAGAAACGTGGTTCCGGTATCCATCATTACTGCAGAGCCAACTAGAGACTTGTTGGAGGTACTGTGTCCCCGGTACCAAATACCATCTAGGTTCCATTTCTCTAGGCAGGCGATACCGAAAATGTACACAGACCTCAGAAAAAGACTCACCAGTGTCCTAAAAAATGCAGTTGTACCCAATGTCCACTTAACCACGGACATGTGGACAAGTGGAGCAGGGCAGGCTCAGGACTATATGACTGTGACAGCCCACTGGGTAGATGTATGGACTCCCGCCGCAAGAACAGCAGCGGCGGCACCAGTAGCAGCATCTCGCAAATGCCAACTCTTTCCTAGGCAGGCTACGCTTTGTATCACCGCTTTCCAGAATACGCACACAGCTAAAAACCTCTTACGGCAACTGAGGAAGATCATCGCAGAATGGCTTACCCCAATTGGACTCTCCTGTGGATTTGTGGCATCGGACAACGCCAGCAATATTGTGTGTGCATTAAATCTGGGCAAATTCCAGCACGTCCCATGTTTTGCACATACCTTGAATTTGGTGGTGCAGAATTATTTAAAAAACGAGAGGGGCGTGCAAGAGATGCTGTCGGTGGCCAGAAGAATTGCGGGACACTTTCGGCGTACAGGCACCACGTACAGAAGACTGGAGCACCACCAAAAACGCCTGAACCTGCCCTGCCATCATCTGAAGCAAGAAGTGGTAACGAGGTGGAATTCAACCCTCTATATGCTTCAGAGGTTGGAGGAGCAGCAAAAGGCCATTCAAGCCTATACAACTGAGCACGATATAGGAGGTGGAATGCACCTGTCTCAAGCGCAGTGGAGAATGATTTCAACGTTGTGCAAGGTTCTGCAACCTTTTGAACTTGCCACACGTGAAGTCAGTTCAGACACTGCCAGCCTGAGTCAGGTCATTCCCCTCATCAGGCTTTTGCAGAAGAAGCTGGAGACATTGAAGGAGGAGCTAACACAGAGCGATTCCGCTAGGCATGTGGGACTTGTGGATGGAGCCCTTAATTCGCTTAACAAGGATTCACGGGTGGTCAATCTGTTGAAATCAGAGCACTACATTTTGGCCACCGTGCTCGATCCTAGATTTAAAACCTACCTTGGATCTCTCTTTCCGGCAGACACAAGTCTGCTGGGGTTCAAAGAACTGCTGGTGACAAAATTGTCAAGTCAAGCGGAACGCGACCTGTCAACATCTCCTCCTTCACATTCTCCCGCAACTGGGGGTGCGAGGAAAAGGCTCAGAATTCCGAGCCCACCCGCTGGCGGTGATGCAGGGCAGTCTGGAGCGACTGCTGATGCTGACATCTGGTCCGGACTGAAGGACCTGACAACGATTACGGACATGTCGTCTACTGTCACTGCATATGATTCTCTCCCCATTGAAAGAATGGTGGAGGATTATATGAGTGACCGCATCCAAGTAGGCACGTCAGACAGTCCGTACTTATACTGGCAGGAAAAAGAGGCAATTTGGAGGCCCTTGCACAAACTGGCTTTATTCTACCTAAGTTGCCCTCCCACAAGTGTGTACTCCGAAAGAGTGTTTAGTGCCGCCGCTCACCTTGTCAGCAATCGGCGTACGAGGTTACATCCAGAAAATGTGGAGAAGATGATGTTCATTAAAATGAATTATAATCAATTCCTCTGTGGAGACATTCACCAGCAGCAATTGCCTCCACAAAGTACACAGGGAGCTGAGATGGTGGATTCCAGTGGGGACGAATTGATAATCTGTGAGGAGGGGGATGTACACGGTGATATATCGGAGGATGATGATGAGGTGGACATCTTGCCTCTGTAGATCCAGTTTGTGCAAGGAGAGATTAATTGCTTCTTTTTTGGTGGGGGTCCAAACCAACCCGTCATTTCAGTCACAGTCGTGTGGCAGACCCTGTCACTGAAATGATGGGTTGGTTAAAGTGTGCATGTCCTGTTTATACAACATAAGGGTGGGTGGGAGGGCCCAAGGACAATTCCATCTTGCACCTCTTTTTTCTTTCATTTTTCTTTGCGTCATGTGCTGTTTGGGGGGTGTTTTTTGGAAGGGCCATCCTGCGTGACACTGCAGTGCCACTCCTAGATGGGCCAGGTGTTTGTGTCGGCCACTAGGGTCGCTTAGCTTAGTCACACAGCTACCTCATTGCGCCTCTTTTTTTTCTTCTTTGCGTCATGTGCTGTTTGGGGACTAGTTTTTTGAAGGGCCATCCTGCGTGACACTGCAGTGCCACTCCTAGATGGGCCAGGTGTTTGTGTCGGCCACTTGAGTCGCTTATCTTAGTCACACAGCTACCTCATTGCGCCTCTTTTTTTTCTTCTTTGCGTCATGTGCTGTTTGGAGAGTGTTTTTTGGAAGGGCCATCCTGCGTGACACTGCAGTGCCACTCCTAGATGGGCCAGGTGTTTGTGTCGGCCACTTGGGTCGCTTATCTTACTCACACAGCTACCTAATTGCGCCTCTTTTTTTCTTTGCGTCATGTGCTGTTTGGGGAGTGTTTTTTGGAAGGGCCATCCTGCGTGACACTGCAGTGCCACTCCTAGATGGGCCAGGTGTTTGTGTCGGCCACTTGGGTCGCTTATCTTACTCACACAGCTACCTCATTGCGCCTCTTTTTTTCTTTGCGTCATGTGCTGTTTGGGGAGTGTTTTTTGGAAGGGCCATCCTGCGTGACACTGCAGTGCCACTCCTAGATGGGCCAGGTGTTTGTGTCGGCCACTTGGGTCGCTGAGCTTAGTCATCCAGCGACCTCGGTGCAAATTTTAGGACTAAAAATAATATTGTGAGGTGTGAGGTGTTCAGAATAGACTGAAAATGAGTGGAAATAATGGTTATTGAGGTTAATAATACTTTGGGATCAAAATGACCCCCAAATTCTATGATTTAAGCTGTTTTTTAGGGTTTAAAAAAAAAAAAAAAAAAAACGAATCCAAAACACACCCGAATCCGACAAAAAAAATTCGGTGAGGTTTTGCGAAAACGCGTTCGAACCCAAAACACGGCCGCGGAACCGAACCCAAAACCAAAACACAAAACCCGAAAAATTTCCGGTGCTCATCACTAATTAGTGCCCCTTTACACATATGTTGCACATTATTAATGCATTTTTACATGAACACATAATGCTCCTTACACATATTCCGAACGCTACTGCACAACCAAACCACTCATGTGCACACAGCACTCACACTGCCACTAACACTGTGACCTCTGCCTCTGCCTGGATACAGATGTGTCCTCATAAATCTTGCCTCAAGACACATCTTTTTTATGAAAATGCATCTTATTTACATTGCTATGTGACTAGGATGCACAAACAGCTTCTGCTGATTAAAATGATATGCAGCATGCCTATATACTGTGTGAGACTGTATCTGCAAATTAAATGCTACATACAGATTATAGGCATGCCGCATATCATTTTAATCAGCAGAAGCTGCTGATGCCCCTAGGCATATCAAATGCTCTAGCCAATTGCCTAGTTTGCCTATACCTATGGCCGGCTCTGATACATACTTAGAAAAAAAAAACAGAAAAAGTCAGGAAAAGTGACAATTTGTTTTTTTATAAGTTTTTTTTGATACATCAGCCCCATGGTTTGATGAGTTTGTTGTAAAGATCTTGACTGGCACACACAGTGCTCTGACCCCTCGCCAGATTAAGGGACGGGGGGGAGGTTTGCAGGGCATACTGTACCCCAGGCCCCCCTTTGTCAGGGGCCCCCCTGGCCAGAGCACACTGACATCACTAGCTTTCCCTCTTAGGCAGCTGCAGAACAAGCAGCCAGAATGTGAGCAGGGCAGTGTGCAGTGCAGGCAAAGACACAGGATTATCATGTTTCGTGAGCTGCCGACAGAGCTTTCTGACCAGAGGAGAGATAGGAGGGTGGAGAGAGCTATAAGTGACACAGGGATCCCAGCTTCTCCTCCTCCCCGTCTTGGTGCCTGAGTCCTGTGTAAACTTTTGTTTTTTTAAATATATTTATTAAAGATTTTCTGCATTTTACAAAAGGAAATGACATTGTAAAAAAAAAGCAGATGTACATGCGTACATATAAAGGCAAGTTCTATGGCAGAAATCAATCGCTACCATAAGATCAATTTCCAGAAGGCGAAAGTGTCAAATGTCAAACGTCATTAATAATGGGAGATGACATATATCATAGAATTTCGCACAGTAATAAACCATTGTGAGCCATGAGTCAAGTGTGACGTGTTAAAGAAAGGCAAGTCACAGTTAAAGAAAGGCAAGTCATTACAACAACATACTAGCCAGTATGCAACTAAACCATTTGAGTTGAGAGATAGAGACACACAGGGAGTCATCCTGAGTCCTGTCCCAGTGTGTAAGTAGTATATAGGCTGATGCTATTTTCTGGACTTTTTAATACTTTACGACCCACGTGGACTTCGATTGTCAACAGTAACCTGTGCCAAGTGCAGTGGTAGCAGAGCGAGACACGTTGCCCGCAGCATGGCGAGAGCGAAGCGAACCATGCAAGGGGACGCGGTTCACTAATTGGGGTTCCCGGTCACTTGACAGAGAAAACGACACCAAAGAAACATTAGAAACTCTGTTGACCTATTTCTAGTGTTGACCTATCCTCTGTCGACTAGTGGGTGTTGACCTAGAGTCCCATACCCTATATATATATATATATATATATATATATATATATAAAATTATTTATTATGAGCAGCTATTTTATAGATACAGGTTTAATTAGTAGCTCTCTGTAGAATAAAAACATTTCTCGTACTTCTCTGGTTAGATAGATAATTCCTTTGCTCTCCACTGCTTAGCAACCAGGGTGTCATCCAGCTAATTATCTCCTGGAAAACGCGCAAAAGTCCTGCTAAAGTGCTACAGTACTGTATATACATTTGTAGACATTTAGAGAAATTTAATTGAGTTCTCGACTGAATCACAAAACATCTTATTATCATATATACATTTTAATAATCATATTAGACGAAATCCCCTTATACCAGATTTTAAATCATTATAATATCCACTTACCGTATATACTCGAGTATAAGCCGACTTTTTCAGCACATTTTTCTATGCTGAAAAAGCCCCCCTCGGCTTATACTCGAGTCAATGGCTGCAGCAGACGCCGTGGGCTGTGTGGGCGTCCGCTGCAGCCGGCTCCAGGACAGACACTAGAGGTCATTATTGACCTCTAGTGTCTGTGCGCGTTGCTATGGGAGAGACGTCATGACGTCTCTCCCATAGAGATGATCGGGTGCCGGGGAGCGGGCGGCCGGACGGAGCGGCGGCTAGACGGAGCGGGCGGACAGACGGAGCGGAGCAGCGCAGCAGCAGAAGAAGCGGTCGGGAAGCAGGAGCGGGGCAGTGGTAAGTATTGTTTTTGTGTGTGTTTGTAAGCGGTGAAGGAGGCACAGCAACAGGGGGCAAAGAAAGAAGGGGGCACAACTACTGGGGGCAATGAAAGGGGGCACAACTCATGGGGGCAAAGAAAGAGGGGTCATAACTACTGGGGGCAAAGAAAGAGAGGGCATAACTACTGGGGGCAATGAAAGAGGGGGCACAACTACTGGGGGCAAAGAAGGGGCATAACTACTGGGGTCAAAGCAACGGGGGCATGTTTTGATCTGGCACTGTGGGGGGATATCTGTCACTGGGGGTATATGTGGCACTGGGGACACAACCATAGCAGCAAATATTACCCACTGGCAACAAGCATAACACCTACCGCATGAAACCACCGGCAACGAGCATGACACCCTGAGCATGAAAACCCCTGGCACCGTACATTTCCCACCCTAGGCTTATACTCGAGTCAGTAATTTTTCCCAGTTTTTTGTGGTAAAATTAGGTATCTCGGCTTATATTCGGGTCGACTTATACTCGAGTATATACGGTATTTTTAAAGGTGCCAATCCACTCGGTGGTGCATGTATGGTCCAATAACAAGTCTAGATACCATGTTTAAGATGTATCTTCCTTAATCTTTCCCAAATTTTGCTAATACTCAGAGATTCAAACTGTGAAAATGTATTTCTAGGTTATACAGTCCATAACATATTTATTAAACAGGTATTGCTGTCACACTAAAGATTTTAGGCTGTTTATTACTTCCATGTATGACCACCAAGTCTACAGCTGAACACAATCATTATTCTAAAAATACAGCGGCTGTATCAAGGCTTGGAGAGAGATAAAGTGGAGACCGATAAAGCACCAACCAATCAGCTCCTAACTGTCATTTTCAAACACACAGAAAATGCCAGTAAGAAGCTAGTTGGTTGGTACTTTTTCTGTCTCCAAGATAGAGAATGGAGGACATTTTATATGTCCATAGTGACATTCTGAGTAGTATGCTGCGTGAGGTAGCAAGCTATACAGTAGGTATGGGTTATTATTACCATGGTTACAGGCTAGCGTATGAGGAGGCAGGTAAATCAGGTGATGGGCGTGGTTTTGCAGTTATGAGGCGAGGATTGATTAGAGTCTCCCTCTTTTCCTCTTGAAATTTGAACAGTGAAGTGCTTTATGTTTGTGCTGTGACTAGAATCTATTTACAGTTTTTTGACATTATTGTGCTTTTTTCTTTTTCAATTTTTCTTATCCTTTATTCTGTTCTATATTTTTCCTCTCTTTTCCTATACTTTTCTTTCATTTATTCTATCCTTTACTCAGCATGTCAAGGCCCAGTCGTGCCGCGGGTCCCCTCCTCCGGTTTATTGAGGACGGAGGAGTGGGTGCTACCGAGCCGGTGGTGCGTGGTACAGCTGGGCGAGAAAAAAGGTAGGGTGGAACTAATGAGGGTTGCTGTATCACCGTCAGGGGTCGGATTCGATCTCCAGAGAGGGCTTTGGTAAGGGGCGTCTCTGCGTCACAAAGAGGTTGGGTGACCAGTACGTCTGTAACACGCTCCGGTGGAAGTTATTAGAAGGAGCTCTGTTGTTGTAGATGAGCAGCCTGATAACAGTATGTCATGTAGTTTGGGTGCCATGTCGGAACCAGGGAGAAGAGCCATGCGAGGTGCATTAGCCACAAGAGGGGTCACCTCAGGATTATATGTCCTGGCAGTCTGCCGTGATCAGTAAGAGGTGGACGCGGTAGGCCTGGACTATACAGAGGTGAGCGGTCTCAAGGGGACGCGCGCGGGGCCTCTAGGCAGATAGCAGTGCGTGGCTCGGGAGCATTGCGGGTATCTGGCAGGAGGGAAGGCTCCAGGTTGGTGAAGGGCTGTAATGAGGGGATGCGAGCTGCTCATCAGTACGCGGACATTTTGGGAGAAGCTAGTACCGGGGTACCATGTAGAGCTGACCCTGATAGCTTGAGTGTGAGGGCAGAAGTAGTTTTTCTGACGGCGCACTGGGCAGGCTTACGGTACCCGGTCGGTCATATGCAGATGTAGTGCATTTTGGGCACAGTCATCATGCTGCAGGGCGTAATAATGCAGTTTTGGATTCATATATGCACCTCAGTGATTTCAGCGCTTGTCCCCGTTTTTAAATCAGGTCGTGCAGGGAGGAGTGGCAGAAACCGGCATGTAGATATGCAGTCTAGGGGAACAGTGCTGTGGATGCAGCTGCTTTGGGGGCAAGTGCAAGAGCGCATAAAGAAAGGGTTGGTCAAGATGTTCATGATGAGCTATTAGTGGATGTGTCCCCTTGCATTTCTCCTGCAGAGTCTGTGATCGGTCCCGATTTACAGGAGAATTCTGGGGAGTCGGCTGCTGCAGTCGAGTCTACTAAGGATGATGCACTAAGGGTGGTTGGTGAGTCTGAATCTGATCCTGATGGGGCGTTACAGGGGTGTGCCGAAGGTAGTGTCCGCAATAAGACAGCTGTCACTGAAAAATCCTGCAAGCAGAAAGCTAAAGATAAACGTAAGTGCAGACGCAGGAATAGAAAGGAAGGGAGTTCTTCCACGTCTTCTTCCGAGTCTTTTGAGACAGAGGATAGTGAAAGTAGTTGTTGCAAAAGGAAACATAAGAGGAAGCGGGAAGTTCGTGGGACTGAGGGGGCAGAAGTAGGAACCAACTTCCTAAAGAGTTTCATGGCTCTGCTTCTGGCTGACAGGACACCATTAGCTCCTGAAGGGAACTGAACGCTAGCCGTGCCTAGATGCTCACTCCCACAGCACGCCGTCACCCCCCTCACAGAGCCAGAAGTCAGAAGACAGGTGAGTGTTAGAAGACAGATCTTCTATCAAGAAAGTGACGGCTAAAGGTACCGCGCGGCTGGCGGGAGCGCAGCGCGCCATGTTGCCCACACATACACAGGCACTGCAGGGTGCGGGGGGGCGCCCTGGGCAGCATGAAACCTATGGCATAAATAAGGGGCATAAGTTGCTGAGGCACAGTCCTACCCCCGCCAGTATAAAAAATTACCTCATAAAAGCTGAGGAGAAACACCCCATTGAAGAGTGGAGCTTCCTCCTCAGTCAGCCAGCACACTGCTCAGCGCCATTTTCTCTCTCTCCTCAGGCTGCAGAGACAACACTGGTCCGCCTCCACTACTGAACAAGTATCAGGGTGAAAAACAGGGGGAGCCACAGTGAATTTGGTGCTATATAATTGTGTGATTAACATTATAAAAGCGCTGAATGTCAGTGGGCATTTTGTATTCACAGACATTGTGCTACTGGCGCTGGGTTGTGAACTGGCAAAATCCTATCTGTGTCCCTCTGACAGATTTTACTGTGGGTCTGTCCCCTATAAATCCCGGAGTGTCTGTGGTGTGGTTCTGCACGTGTGTGACATGTCTGTGGCAGGGAACTTTGTGGAGACATGTTAGGGACACAGAGGTGTAATATGACACCAAAAGCCTGACTGGGTGAAAGGTTACATGATAGTGTGAATCATATCAGTAAGAGGTTGGACTGAATCTCATACAGAAAATGAAAATAATCTGTTGAAGATGTGATTTTTAATAGTTCTGCCTTTCATCCACAGGGACCTTTCTGGGTCACATACAAATTTGCTCAAGTAGTACAAACTGATACCGACACGGATTCCTGTGTCGACACTAGTGATTCCAGGGGAATAGGTCCTAAGTTAGCAAAAAAGCATTCAAAACATGTTTTAGCTATAAAGGAGATGTTAGAAGTTACGAAGACCCCTCTTTTACCACAAGGAGAGGGTTTACTTTAGTTAAGAAGTAATGTCATTTTCCCTCCACCTCAGGTCTGATTTAACCTGAAGAGAAATTTCTGATTCCCAAAAGGATATCAGGCAGCTTACCTTTTTCCAAAAAGGTGGGAGTCACCCCGCATTTTAGACAGGGCACTGTCATAAAAGAGAAAAGGTGTTTCTCCCTGCGCCTGGAATGGCTTCACTTAAGGAGCCGACAGACCGCAAGTGAGTGTGGTGATTTATTGATGTGGCCAATGGGACACTACTCAGGCCTACCATTGTCTGTGCGTGGGTGAGTAGTGCTATTGAAAAGTGGTCAGAAAACTTGTCAATAGACATTGACACAATAGATGGAGACGAGATACTCCTAACGTTAGGTCATATCAAAGACGCTGCTGCCTACGTACTAGTAACCATGAAATATATTGGTCTCTTGGGATCAAGAACCGCTACCATGGCAGTATCGGCTAGGAGGGCGTTGTGGATTCGCCAGTGGAATGCTGATGCAGATTCCAAAAGAAATATGGAGGCTCTCCCGTATAAAGGTGAGGCCTTGTTTGGTGATGGGCTGGATGCGTTAGTCTCGGCGGCTACCGCAGGTAAGTCGACATTCTTGCCTTATGCTCCTACACTGGCGAAAAAGACACATGACTCTCAGATGCAGTCCTTTCGGCCCAACAAATACAAAAAGGCCAAAGGTTCCCTCTTTTTTTGCAGGTAGGGGAAGAGGAAAAGGAAAGAAATCTGCAGCATCTCCCAACCACCCCTGCTTCTGCCAAATCTGCAGCATAACGCTGGGGCTCCCTTGTGGGAGTCCGCTCGGGTGGGAGCACGTCTGAAACTTTTCAGCCAAATCTGGATTTAATCTGGCCTGGACCAATGGATCTTACAAATAGTGTCCCATGGGTACAAACTAGAGTTTCAAGACATCCCCCCATGCCGATTTTTCAAATCGACCTTGCCATCTTCTTTTTCGGGAAGAGAGGCAGTAACAACGGCAATTCAAAAATTATGTCAGGATCAGGTAATTGTCCTGGTACCCTTGGCACAGCAAGGAGAAGATTTTTATTCAAGCCTCTTCGTAGTTCCGAAGCAGGACGGCTCGGTCAGACCGATTTTAAACCTGAAAAATCTGAATCTCTACCTGAAAAGGTTCAAGTTCAAGATGGAATCCCTGAGGGTAGTGATTTCCAGTCTGGAGGAGGGGGACTTCATGGTGTCAGTAGACATAAAGGATGCTTACTTGCATGTTCCCATTTATCCTCCTCACCAAGCTTATCTGAGATTCGCAGTACAGGATTGCCATTACCAGTTCCAGACGTTGCCGTTCGAACTCTCCATGGCACCGAGTGTTATGAACCACAAGTAGTGGTTCATTCCTGTTTGCTTTCCGTTTATGTATTTTATGTTATAGTTCTCTTGCAGGCCAGGATTTCCTTTGCTCTGGTTTAGAAGACTCTTGTTGGCTGCCGGTGGTGAGTCTGTGTAATTGCAGCCTGTTTCCATGTGTTTAGCCTCACCTGTCTGTTAATTGCACCTGTCAGTTTGGAGTCGTGCAGCAGGGCAGCTGCATGACATAATTAATTAGGGTCCCTGCTGTGATTGGAAGAAATCCTTGTTATAGTCTGTCTCAGTGCATTACACAGACGCCGGTGATAGCTTCTGTCTAGCTGCTTCCTGCCTTGAAGCATTCCTGTCCAGGAGTCCTGTGGCTTTGCCTGTGCCTGATCCAGTATCCTGCTTCTTGGTGTCCACTGGTCTGTCATTTGGAATTCCGCCTGTCCTCCGGTCCTGAGAACCTGTCAGCTTCTTGTGAGCTGCTTCCTGCCCTGGTGTATTCCTGTGATCCAGTAGCCCTGAGTCCAGGGTCCTGAGTTCTGTTGTCTGGAGCCTGTTAAAGATATCTTTCCGGATTTCCTGTTCTGTGAGCCTGTGACTGCGGCTTTGGGGTTCCCGTCTGTCCGCCTGTGTTCATACCGGTTCCGTGAGTAGCGGCTCTGCCGCATCCCTCGGCCTAGGCCGCAGCGTCTTGTTATATTTGTTTTGGAGTTTCTGCAGAGGTTCTGCGTTGGCTGTCCTCACCGGTATACGAGAGTGTCGTGTAGGCGTGTGGACAGCATTGCCTTTGTTGTTAGTCTTGGCGGCTGAGCCACGCATACTTTCATTTTGTTCCATAGTGCCCCTAACTCTGTATTTCTGTCTTTAGTTAGAGGTTCCCCTTGTCATCATCCCGTCTCAGTTTACGCCTTGTCTCCAACTAAGACCGGGGGGGCATCGGAGTTGGGCAGACATAATCCGCCCTTCAAACGCGGCTGCCGCGGGCCCAAGAAACCATAGTCTCGCAGGCGTAAGCGGACTATGAGGGTGAGACAACGGAGTCAGGTTTCCGTAGGGGTTGCTGCCGAGCTCCGTATCTATTGCAGCATTACGTTCCTGTACTTGGGGCTCATCCGCCCAGTTCCAGGAGTACCAAGTACAGTGAACGTAACATTATCACCGGCCAATACAACAAAAAAGAAACAAAGCTAAATAGTAGTTTTTTCTTTTTTGGCCCAGTCCAGTGTCCTGTCTAGAATCCAGTCCTGTCTAGAATCCAGTCCTGTCTACAGTCCAGTGTTCAGAACCCAGTCCAGTGTTCAGAACCCAGTCCAGTGTTCAAAATCCAGTCCAGTCTTGTCTTGTCTTGTCTAGTTCAAAATCCAGTCCAGTCTTGTCTTTTCTAGTTCAAAATCCAGTCCAGTCTTGTCTAGTTCAAAATCCAGTCCAGTCTTGTCTTGTCTGGTCTAGTCTAGTCTTGTCTAGTCTGAATTCCTCCTATGCCTACTATGCAAGCCCTGCAGGCGTCTCTCTCAGCCCTGAACTCTGCTTTCAGTGCTTTGAAACCTGAGCGGCTGGAAGTTTTGCAGCAATCCTTAAAGCAACTGCAAAACCTTCTGACCAAAATTTTGCTTATCTTGCCAGAAGTCATTGAGAATTCAACTATCTCTAAGGAGACTCTTGCTCACAATATGGTGACAAGAGAATCCTCAGGTTTGGATGGAGAGAAAAGATTTAAAAGTTTTCTGCGGACCAGGCTCTCACAAGAGGAGCGTCTGCGTCGCAGAAAGTATAATTTATGCCTATATTGTGGGGGTTTAGGCCACTATCTGCAGACCTGTGAGTTGCGTAAGCCAAAGTGTGGCGACAAATCCTGCCCTCTGGCCAAGTTGAGTCAGGATTCAAGACCTACTCCTGTCTCTACTGTGGCAGAGGTACTTGTCACACAACCCACACTAAAAAGTACTCTGTCCTATAATTGGGGTCCTTGGGCTAGGGAGCCCCGTTATAGATTCAGGAACCAAAGGAGAATGTTTCTCTCCTCTCTTGACTTTCCTGTTGAATCAGAGTTGCAAACCCCGGTAGTGGAATCTCAGAGTCCCGAAGCGGTACCCAATGCCCAGAGTCCTGAAGCGGTACCCGATGTCCAGATTCCCAAAGCGGTACCCGATGCCCAGAGTCCCAAAGCGGTGCTCGATGTTCGGGGTCCCAAAGTGGTGCCCGATGTTCGGGGTCCCGAAGAGGTGCCCGATGTTCGGGGTCCCAGAGCGGTGCCCGATGTTCAGGGTCCTGGAGCGGTGCCGATGCTCGGGGTCCTGGAGCGGTGCCCGATGCTCGGGGTCCTGGAGCGGTGCCCGATGCTCGGGGTCCTGGAGCGGTGCCTAATGCTCTGGGTCCTGGAGTGGTGCCCGATGCTCGGGGTCCTGGAGTGGTGCCCGATGCTCCGGGTCTAGGAGCGGTGCCCGATGCTCTGGGTCTAGGTGCGGTGCCCGATGCTTCGGGTCTAGGAGCGGTGCTCGATGCTCCAGGTCGAAGAGGGACATCGGATATAATAGCTCAGGTTCAATCTCAGAAGGGGTCTCAGAAGCTGTTACCCCAGGTGGGGACTTGAAAAGCGCAACCCCAGAAAGGGTATCTAAAACCATAGTTCTAGAAGGGAACTCGAGAAGCAAAACCCCAGAAGGGATCTTTGAAGTAATATCCCCAAGTGGGGTCTCGAGAGACACAGCCCCCAAAAGTCCCGGAGGTCATAATCCCGGGAGAAGTCTCAATAATTATCTACTCAGAGAGGGAGGCCGATGGTCCGGTCCCAGAGAGGGAGGCCGACGGTCCGGTCCCAGAGAGGGAGGCCGACGGTCTGGTCCCAGTAAAAGAATCCGAGGTGCTGACCCCAGTGGGGTTCCCGAAGGCCACTGCCCAGCGGGGTTCCCGAGGGCCACTGCTCCAGCGGGGTTCCCGAGGGCCACTGCCCCAGCAGGGGTTTCGAGGGCCACTGCCCCAGCGGGGGTTCAGAGGGCCACTGCCCCAGAGGGGGTTCTGAGGGCCACTGCCCCAGAGGGGGTTCTGAGGGCCACTGCTCCAGAGGGGGTTCCAATGGCCACTGCCCCAGAGGGGATTCCGAGGGCCACTGCCCCTGGTGGGGTTCAGAAAGTCTGAGCCTCGAGGAAGGTATGTAATGACTTGGTCACAGTGAAGCACTCCAGCCAGTCAGCACAAAAATCACAGCCTATTACCATTGCTGTTGGATGTGCTTTCCTGTCTTCTCCCCACAGGAATTCTCCTAAAGTTTCAGTACCTAGGGGAATGGAACCAATCTATGGTCTGTTCTCAGATTCTGAAACTGATGAGATTTCATATGTGCCTGGGCATTCTAGTAGAAAAGGAAAGAATCATCTGACCGCTCGACCTATATATTTTGAAGAATTTTTTGAGCCAGAGATGTCTTCCTTTCCTGGTGTCCTCAAGCAGGCACAGGGGAAAAAGTTGAAGAAAAAGAAATATTGCTAACTTTTGCCTTGTTGTATATAAAAAAAAAGGATTTTTTTCCCTTGTCTTGTGTCCAGTGTATTTCTGTCTTTAGTTAGAGGTTCCCCTTGTCATCATCCCGTCTCAGTTTACGCCTTGTCTCCAACTAAGACCGGGGGGCATCGGAGTAGGGGCAGACATAATCCGCCCTTCAAACGCGGCTGCCGTGGGCCCAAGAAACCATAGTCTCGCAGACGTAAGCGAACTACGAGGGTGAGACAACGGAGTCAGGTTTCCGTAGGGGTTGCTGCCGAGCTCCGTATCTATTGCAGCATTACGTTCCTGTACTTGGGGCTCATCAGCCCAGTTCCAGGAGTACCAAGTACAGTGAACGTAACACCGAGGGTATTCACCAAGGAGATGCGGAGATGATGGTCCTCCTTCGTTAAAAAGGAGTCAATATAATTCCTTATCTGGACGATCTCCTGATAAAAGTGAGATCCAGGGAACAGTTAGTGCAGAACATCGCACTCTCCATGTCAATACTCCAACAACATGGTTGGATCATGAATTTTCCAAAGTCGCAGTTGGAACAGACGACAAGATTGTCCTTTTTAGGGATGATTCTGGACACAGAAGTACGGAGAGTATTTGTTCCAGTGGAAAAGGCTCTGGAAATCCAGAAAATGGTCAAACAAATATTGAAACCAACAAAGGTGTCGATCCATCAATGCATTCGGTTGTTGGGGAAAATGGTAGCGGCCTACGAGGCCATACAGTTTGGCCGATTTCATGCCAGAGTATTCCAGTGGGACCTATTGGACAAGTGGTCCGGATCCCACCTACACATGCACCGGAAAATAATCCTGTCCCCCAAAGCCAGTATTTCGCTCTTGTGGTGGCTACACAGTTCTCACCTACTAGAGGGATGCAGGTTTGGGATTCAAGACTGGGTCCTAATAACCACGAATGCAAGTCTCCGAGGCTGGGGAGCTGTCACACAGGGGGAAAGCTTCCAAGGAAAATGGTCAAGTCAGGAAGCCTGCCTTCACATAAACATGCTGGAATTGAGAGCCATTTACAACGGCCTTCTACAAGCGGTACATCTTCAAGATCCCGTGCAGATCCAGTCGGACAATGTAACAGCAGTCGCGTACATAAACAGGCAAGGTGGAACGAAAAGCAGAGCGGAAATGGCAGAGGTGACAAGGATTCTCCTCTGGGCAGAAAGACATGTTAGAGCTCTGTCAGCAATTTTCATTCCGGGAGTGGACAACTGGGAAGCAGACTTCCTCAGCAGACACGATCTCCATCCAGGAGAGTGGGGCCACCACCAAGAAGTCTTCGCAGAGGTGACAAGTCTTTGGGGAGTTCCTCAAGTAGACATGATGGCATCTCGTCTAGACAAGAAGCTTCAGAGATATTGTTCCAGGTCGAGAGACCCTCAAGCAATAGCAGTGGATGCACTGGTGACCCAGTGGGTGTTTCGGTCGGTATATGTTTTCCCTCCACTTCCACTGATTCCAAAAGTTCTCAAAATAATAAGAACAAGAGTTTGAGCAATCTTCATTGCCACAGACTGGCCAAGGAGGGCTTGGTATCCAGATCTTCAGGAGTTGCTCATAGAAGATCCTCAGCCTCTTCCTCCTCGAGAGGACCTACTACAGCAGGGGCCGTTTGTGTATCAAGACTTACCGCGGCTACGTTTGACGGCATGGCTGTTGAGCGTTGGATCCTAGCCCAAAAGGGTATTCCTAAGGAAGTCATCCCCACTCGTTTTCAGGCCAGGAAAGGAGTAACGTCTAAACATTACCACCGTATTTGGAGAAAATATGTGTCTTACTGTGAATCCAAGAAGGCTCCTACGGAAGAGTTTGAGTTGGGACGGTTTCTCCATTTTCTGCAGGCTGGTGTGGATGTGGGCCTTACATTGGGGTCAATCAAGGTCCAGATTTCGGCTTTATCAGTTTTCTTTCAAAAACAATTGGCCTCCTTTACAGAAGTTCAGACGTTCGTGAAAGGGGTTCTGCACATCCAGCCTCCATTTGTGTCTCCAGTGGCACCATGGGACCTTAATGTGGTGTTGCAGTTCCTTCAATCAGATTTGTTTGAACCTCTGCAGGAGATAGAATTGAGGTTTCTCACTTGGAAAGTGGTGATGCTTTTGGCCTTGGCATCCGCAAGGCGGGTGTCTGAGTTGGGGGCCTTGTCTCACAAGAGCCCTTACCTGATCTTCCATGAAGATAGGGCAGAGTTAAGAACTCGTCAACAATTTCTTCCAAAGGTGGTTTCGTCCTTCCACATAAACCAACCTACTGTGGTGCCAGTAGCTATTCACTGAGTCACAGTCTCTAGATGTGGTTGGAGCTTTGAAGATTTATGTTGCAAGAGCAGCTCGGTTATGGAAAACAGAGGCTCTGTTTGTCCTGTATGCTCCCAACAAGATTGGGTGTCCTGCTTCTAAGCAGACTATTGCGCGCTGGATCAGAGGGACAATTCAGCACGCTCATTCTACGGCAGACTTGCCGGTACCGAAGTCGGTGAAGGCCCATTCTACTAGGAAAGTGGGCTCATCCTGGGCGGCTTCCCGAGTCGTCTCGGCTTTACAACTTTGCCGAGCAGCTACTTGGTCAGGGTCAAACACATTTGCTAAATTTTATAAGTTTGACACCTTGGCCGATGAGAACCTCAAGTTTAGTCAATCGGTGCTGCAGGGTCATCTGCACTCTCCCGCCTGTACTGGAGCTTTGGTATAGACCCCATGGTCTTGATGTCGTCCCCAGCATCCTCTAGGACGTATGAGAAAATAGGATTTTGATAACCTACCGGTAAATCCTTTTCTCCTAGTCCGTAGAGGATGCTGGGCGCTCGTCCCAGTGCGTACTTTACCTGCAGTTTAGTTATTACAGTTACACAAGTTGTGTTATCCTGGTTTCAGCATGTTGCTGCAATTAGTTCATGCCTGTTGGCATGCGTTATGTTGAATGCCATGTGTGCGGCATGGTTGAGGGTGTGAGTTGGTAGATATCTCACCACTAGTTAAGTAATTCCTTTCCTTGAAATGTCAGTCTCCCTGGGCACAGTTCCTACAACTGAGGTCTGGAGGAGGGGCATAGAGGGAGGAGCCAGTTCACACCCAATGGAAAGTCTTTAGAGTACCCATGTCTCCTGCAGATCCCGTCTATACCCCATGGTCTTGATGTCGTCCCCAGCATCCTCTACGCACTAGGAGAAAAGGATTTACCGGTAGGTTATCAAAATCCTATTTATTGAGACTAAAAGGCCTGCATAATTTTACTAAGTCTTTCTTCTTAGCAAGCGTGTTGAAAGGATGGGCATGTGCAATGCCCGCTGCACAGGACTCTTGCAGACCGATAGATATCTCAATGTTGCGGTGCATGGCGAACATTTTACACGAAGTTGCAACTCTGTTTACAAAACACTTTTATATAAGTTAAGCTTTGTGATGGCCTTCTTTGGTGCTTTCAGAGTTGCAGAATTGGTTGCGGCATCAAGAGGGGCGATGTCACCCATGCTTCTTGATCACGTGTTCTTGGAAGATGGCACGTTATGGTGCAAAATACAGTGTTCCAAAACTGATCAGACAGGTAAAGGGAGTTGGGTGGTGTTGGAGAGTTTTGAGGACTCTAGGGTTTGCCTGATAGTCTTGGCCAAGAGGTACTTGAGGGTACATACAGATGTTCTAGGTCCCTGGTTGCAGCATGAAGAAGGTGTGCCAGTTACACAATATCAGTTCAAGTGGGTTTGAAACACTGTATTTGCATTCTCGGTTTGCCCGTTGCGGAATACAGAGTACCCATTCATTTCGAATTGGAGCGGCAACATTGGCGGCTGCAGATGGCCATTCGATCGAGCAAATGAAGGTTCTGGGTAGGTGAAAGTCTGATGTATTTTGCAAATACATCAGGTTTTAACCGATGGTAATTTAAGCCAGACTTGAGGTTATAAACCACTCCCCATATTTGGGGGTCTTGAGGAATTTTTTATCCTGTTGGGTGCCTTAAGCCTCGGGGTTTGTACCCGCTTGGCAGGTGTGTTTTTCGACACCCGTCAAGTCTGGTTATCCACATCCCCCCCCCCCCCTCTCAGTTAAACATGTCATCTTAGAGCCCAATTTTAAATATTTTAATTATTTTTTAAGATAAAAAATTTGCCATATTAGTCAGATAAAGCAGGGCTAAGTAGAATGGTTGTTTTTCAAGGTGTTACGTTGTTTTAGAAGTAGATTGTGAAAATGCTGGGTTTAAATTTGTTAATTATCTTTTTTAGATATGCATTTGGATGAGTGCCCAATTTGGATATTGGGGCACTCTTATGTGTTTCATGGTGAGAGATCGGGATTGGAGTGTTTGAAGTCCCCAGAAGTGGAGCTGATTCGCCGGATCGGCGTGCAGGGCATGCGGTGGAAGCAAGTCATGCCATTGTTTTGACAGCAGTTTCAGAGGTCGGGATGCCCGCTACAAGTGGTGTTCCATGCTGGGGGAAATGACTTGACCAGGAGGTCGGGTCTGGACCTCAGAAAAACAACAGTTAGGGACTTAGTTAATTTACAAAATAGGTTACCCTTCATGAGTGTGGAATGGTCTAATATCGTTCCGCGCTTAGTATGGAGAGGTGCGGAAAGGTTGGCTGCTATTGAGTTTGTCTGGCATCGGATCAATTCGGTGGTGGGTGGGGCAGTAAGCGAGAATTGTGGGTTTGTGGTCCCGCATCCCTCCATTTCTGTTTCTACCCCACAGATTTACATGGCCAACGGGGTTCATTTGAATTTGAGGGGTATGGAATGGTTTCTGGGAGACTTAATGTCTTCTATTTATAATTGGGAGGCTAGTATGTAGGAAGAGTGAGTTGGAGGGGAGAAAGTTCAAGGTTTATAATGTTAGAGGTATGGTGGCGGGGTTTTGTTGAAACTGTGGTGGGTTGGGACGGAATGGAAATTTGTGGCTGTGGGCAATAAGGGTTTATAGGTGTCCAGGAGATGAGAAGGTGTAGGAGTTTGATCTGTAACGTGGCCGGAGTACCATCGAACCAGATGGGCTTTGGTCTCCTGTAGAGTGGGAAGATACCTGGGCACCTTTTGTTTGGAGTTGGGGGAAGACCTTGAGTGGAAAGTTGGCCACTGTCTTCCTGGAAAGTCTTATTAACACAAGGGGTGGCAAATGGCCCCATATTGCCCCTTGTTATGTGGTGGAGGCGGGGCACGGATTTGGGCCCTTGCCTCTTCTTGTGGTTATTGAAAGTGTAAGAGTTGTAGTGTTCAGCCACAATTTAAAAATGAAAGTCAAAACTAAATAGGGACATTAATTAAATAGGCCGTCCCTCCTTTGCCACCTTACCAATTTATCAAAGCTGACAGTTTTAGTTGGCAAAATTATTCAGTTGTCGGTGTCAGTTATTTCATTAGAGTGTGTCTGGAGTATGCGGATGTATTCATAATATTCTACGACAGACATTTTATTGATAAATCTCCCCAATAGTGTTTATTGTAATGCCAATCAGAGTAAAATCCTGTCGTATCTGAAATGTACACTTTGATTAGAATAAGTGCAGTGCACCCATCCATAGTCAGCAGTTATAGCAGCTCAGCTTTCAAAAAGAAGCCATTAAGATAATTAGCTTCTCCAATCCACGAGGGTTATTCACCAATGTTAGTTACAACCGCACATCAAATGAAGGGTAGGGTAGGGAGAAAGTAAAGGAGAGACTAAAGTTTTTTTTACACACGGTGAGATCCTTGCTATGCCCGATTTTGACTATGCAATTTCCCTTGAACTCCCCCAGAGCGCAGATTTTGACTGTCTATACTTTCGATTTTGTCTATGTACGATTTTGACTAAGTGCCAATTTTGACTATACTTTGTACTAGATTGTACACCAGATAGTCAAGATTGACTTGCCTGCACAGTCTATCTAGCCTTGCGATACCAACCCTGCGGGAGCGCGCATCGGGACCGAAACGGTATCGCAAGCGGCCTCACACCTTGAGATATGCACTAACTTTCCTTAAGATTTTGACTATATAGTCAAAATCTTAAGGTGTGTACACACGGAGTGATATGACTCAGCGATTTTGACTATATAGTCAAAATCGCTTAGAAAGTTAGTGCATATCGCACCGTGTGTACACAGCAAGCGATAGCGATGAGCGTCCTCGCCAGGCCGCTATCGCTGTGAAAAATAGACTGTGCAGGCAAGGCAATTTTGACTAGGTCACTGGAGAAGTAAAAGCATCCCCCTATTTAAATGAGTTAGTCAAAATTGACTATCGCTAAAATCACTTGCACAGTTAGTCAAAATCGCTGGTACAGATAGTCAAAATCGCCTACTGCCAGTTCAAGTTAAATCGCTCATAGTCAAAATCGCTCCGTGTGTACGGACCTTTACAGATTTATCTCACCGTGTGTACACACCTTAAATGTCAACTTTAATATGAATTTTACAAACGCTCTTGTACGTTTTTAATGATTATGTTGGAAGTGATAGTAGCCAAACAGGTAATAACATAACATGAGAAAAAATTGTTTGTTCAAACGTGTGTGATCATTTGTTACAGTATCCCTTTGTCCACAAATTGTGCCTACTCATTCTCTCATCAATGTTGTTAATTACATGCTTTATTTTAAAGTGAATTATTTTTATATTTACTACTGTACACGTGGTCAACATCTTGATACACACCCTAAGGCATCTGAAGAGGAGTGATTGAGTATACTGTATACAGAATATTGCAGCAATGCAATTTATAGAGTATACCAGCCATAGCAGAATCATCCATCCCCTTTCTACACAATTAAATGCACAAATTATGTTAACTGAATTGTACCTATGCATTGCTGTCCGCAATGGGTGAATATGTGAAAATGTTACATTTCCCTAATGTCGTTTTTAAATAAATAGCAAAAAGTAAATTCACTCAATAAAATTTTCAACCATAAGGGTACCTTTGTGTATTCACTGAATTCAATTGAAATTCTCGTAAAAAATATATACATAGAACACTCTACAAATATCTTTATCCATCTTGTAATTCTCGGGGTAACCAATTGGGTATAATAAATGATGGATAAAAAAAATCTTGTAGCACCTTCTGGATGTTGTGACACTTGGATGGTTGTGTATGTGATAAACATTATTAGATACCCCACTCTCACCTCCCAATCTTCAGGGGATTTATGAAAGCTTGCAGAGAGGTAAAGTGGAGAGAGATAAACTACCAGCTAATCAGCTCCTAGCTGCCATGTCACAGGCTATGTTGAAAAAAATGACAGTTAGGAGCTAGTTGGTAGTCTTTATCTCTTTACAAACTTTTATAAATCCCACCCCCATGTCCATAGGCCCCCATTGTATGACAACTTGGATACTTGGGCTGGGTGTCTGGTCTGCCTGTGGCTTAGGTCACAATCAGTCTCAATGTACTCAGTACTCTTGGACAGAAGTATTCACCTGCTGGACCAGTTTCAATGGCTCCTCACTGTTACAAGAGTCCGGTCTCCGGCTGTGATGTGTCACACTCGATCACCCGGCTCTTGCTTCCCGGTAGCACCCCATTTCTCCGTCCCCTTTCCACTTCTACTCTGTATCACTGCTCTCACCGCTCAGTGTGACCCTGCGGTTGGCATCTGTTCTCAGTTCCTGCTCTGCTCCTCGCTCAGCATGCATCCAGCACTTCAGTTACTCCTCCCGAATCCTCCTCCTTCTTCCTAAAAGGCTCCTCTGCTCCCAGACTGCGCCATCCAATCAGCCATCAGTATCCAGACAATGTGATTGGACCAGGGTCTACACTTAACTTCTGTTGTGCCAGCACGTCCCCTTTCCGCAGCGGACCTGCAAGTAAACTTTAAAGGGGCACACACACCATTTTCCAGGCTGCCAAACTAGTACCTGCTTGTCATGTACAGTACGGCATTTGTAGCAATGTCTCTACCTTCTTGAAGGGGTTATCAGGCCATCAAACTAGGTTCACTGGATTGGATCCTCTAAGCTTTTCTGACAATATTACTGAAAACTTCTAGGAGCTTAGCGCGTTCTTGTGGCATTCCAGGAGGTGTGCAAATAACCTGGAGAAAAACCAACTATGAATAAAGTTGACAACTATAACCACAATCTCAACTCAAGTACTCAACTCTGCAGGAGAGGATTTGTACCAGGCAAATATGGTGGAGTGTAGTTGCAAGTGCATATGGACGTACTTGGATTCTTCACCCGGGATCACTTCTTGGACTGGGTCTCACTTCTGGAACCCTAGACAGAAGGACGAGGAACCCCAACCCCGGAGGACCCAACATATAAGTCACCAAACATTAGGATGGTGACATAAAGATTTATTAATCAGGATCAAACTGGTCACCTCTGTGCGAAATATTTGATTAAAAGGCAAATACACTTCCACATATAAGGAAAATGGTGCACATAGGGATATGGGAAAAATGTTGCAAACAGTACGGCAATATCACAGTGTACTAATAATCAAATCGGTAAACCATTTGCATATGCATTTACATACTGAGAATTGGTAATATTCTAATATGCTCACTAACCTTTGTTGTCATCACAAGCTGCTGGTGACTTAGTTGTATACCTAGTAAAGTAACTAAACCAGGGCAGCAGAAACGTCAATTTACATGCTAAGATTCTGAACCCTTTATAATCTACTGTCTTAATAGTAGCAGGTAGTGCTGATAATTGAAAGTCAATAGCAGAATATATAGCACAGTCCTGTATTGCAGGTCAGCAGAATTAAGCACAGTTCGGTATTGCAGGTCAGCAGAATTAAGCACAGTTCGGTATTGCAGGTTAGCAGACAGTAGGTATACAGTACAAAGAATGCAGTTCAGTGAAGGGTGAAATATAGCGTACTAATTCCTCACATCGTTTAGAAAATAAAGGGGCAAGCGTAAGTTGGCAGACTTAACAAAAGGTTCATCAGTGTGCAGGCAACAGCGTTCTCTTAGGTTGCAAAGAAGAGCAATTTATAGCACACAACAGGAGTAAAGCAGAGTTGGTATTGAAAACTGTAAATCTTTGAGTCTGTATCTCCAATAACTATAAGCTGACAGGTGCAGACTAACGGTGTAAGCTCTGCTAGCACGAGTGGCAGATCACTCTTGGATACAAAGCTATGGGAGGGTTTTCTATGAGTAGGGCTCACAAATCTCTGTCACTATCCATGAAGGGGCGACTCTGTAGGAGGCCACAGTCCTCTATCCTATACCAAAGACCAAATGTTCAGTCATTTCCCCATGAAAGTATTACTCTAGGGTCTCACAGAATACGTAGATAAGGACTCCTATTAATCCCTGGTCACTCACTAAAGACACTTCTGGCATATACTGGAGCCTCTCTTCAACTGGCGCCTGACTGAAAGACTGATGGGGCTAAGCGCCTCTGGCTGGCTAGTGCTAGTGCTCGTTCCTTACCGGGCTCACTTGAGGTCAGTCACCGATATAGAACTCATCCCCAGCTCATGCACGGAGTGTTACTGGCATTTACCTCTCCTGGGTGCTCTTCCCCCTCAGTGGTGGGCAACTTGGCAGCGGTGTACCCTCCCGGCTCCAGTAACGGCATCAGCTGGCATCTCACAGCTCCCCCGTGGGTCTCCTCTGATGCATGCTCTTACTGAGGAAACCACACTTGCGCTCTCCTCTTAGCGGGATCCCTTCTCAGCAGTGGCACCTGCTCGGCTCTCTTCATTGCCTCTCTCCATCAGCGTGAGGTCCTCTCCAAGCATGGCTCCTCAGCGGGTTCTCCCCAGCATGGCTCGATGGGCGATGGTGATTTGGCTCAGGATTTTTGCTCACTGCAGCAGGCAGCTCTGGGCTCTCTTGCTGGTCCCCTCAGATGCAGGTTCACGCTGACGGCTGTACTGAACCTCTGGCTTCTGTCACCTCAGTCACCGCTCAGCTCTCCACAGTGCAGCTCCTCTCAACACAAGCGCGAACCCCGCCCCCTCAATTCCCACTCTGCAAGGGCCAATCAATGCTCTGTCAGCCTTATCGCTCTGGTCAGCACTGCAGGGGCACTCAGGGTCCTAGTGTCCATAGGATTCCTGCCGTGGTGCTGCTGACGTCATCATGGGGAGTGATGAGAAGGGGTATTAACCTCTTCAGTGTTACTGGGCTGGCTAGTGAAATGAGGCTCATTCAGGGTTCTCACCTGGGTGGTCTCAGTCATTAGCGATGGTGACAGTAATATATACATATGTACATATAACCCTTATACATTCAGGTACCAGGAGTCTGTTTCAGAGTGTCACAGATGTACTGTATCTGTGGCAACAGGGTCCGGTCAAGATGCCAGCTGTTGGGATCCTGGCAGTCAGAATACTGTAGAAGGAATTCCGACACCTGCCATAATACAGACGCTGGAATCCCGAAAAGGTCAGCACACTGACACCAGATTTAAGAGGTTGAAAAAAGATAAGTTGTCCATCGAGTTCAACCTTTATATTTTGAGCCTATACTATTCTCTATATAACCATAAATTAACCCATAATGACTCAAGTGAAGACTGTTTTTCATCTAGCTGACAACTAGAATGTATAGTTTTTCTAAAATAAATTTTTCTAAAATACATTCATTTTAGAAGTTACTGTAAATTCTTGGATATCTTTTTCAGTTAGAAATTGATCTAACCCATTTTTTAAATGTATTGACCTAGTCCGACATTACTACCTTCACTACCAAAGAATTCCAGATCCTTACTGCCTTTACTGTGAAGAACCCCCTCCTTCGCTGGGTATGAAATTTTCTCTCCTCTAACCTCAGGTGTCCGTGTGTCCTGTGTAGAGATCTCCCAATAAATAGATCTCCTGTTAGCTCCATGTATTGCCCCTTTATATATTTATAAATATTCCCAACAGTCGGCATCCTTACCATGAGTATAGCGGGAGGGTTAGGTTTAGGTCAGGGATAGGCTGTTGGAGGGGAGAGGTTAGGACTAGGCTGCGAGAAGAGGGGTTAGGCACCACCGGGGGTAGGTTAGGTTTAGGCATTAAGGGGGGAGAGGTAGGTTTAGGCTGCGGGAAAGCAGAGATTAGGTTTAGGCAACTATGGGGGGAGGTTAGGGATAGGCACCAAAGGGGGAAGTAAGGGAGTGTTAGGGAGTAGGGGAGAGGTGAGAACAAACTTAAGGACCCTACACACTGGGCGGTGTGTATGGGTGATATGAATGATCTCATTAAGCAATGAATGATAAATCGTTCCTATTGCTCAGTATGTATGCATCAACGATGAATGATGCGCGGCCCAGCGATCGTTCATCTTTGAGCTATCGTTGTTTACACATGCAAGTCAATTTGGACGATATAAATGTATGGTACTCTCATATCGTCCAAATTGACCAATCTATATTGTCCAGTGTGTAGGCTGAATCGGCCATTGATGTACTGTTGCACGAAATATCGTTGGTCGATTATATCGCCAAGTGTGTAAAGCCCTTTAGCAAACCCCTGTTGGGATTTCAATTGTTGGAATGCCGGCTACTCAACCGCCGGTAACTCATACTAATCCCGTGGCAACAAGTGCCTGGAAACCCCTCAGGACATTTCATTATTATGGGTAATATTAATGTTTGGAAGCAGCCATTCTCCTCCATCTTCTGATTTATTCCATATCTAACATTTTTATTACAAAGCTTTCTGTTTATCAAAGTGTTGAATGCAAACTATGGGAAGCCCATAATGTGCCCTGACAACCCTGACATCTATAAACGAATAAAATATACATAGAAAGCCGTCTTGTGCATTCAGCATTTAGATAATGGATAAATGATTTTCTGGTTTATGAATAGCACTAAATTTCCTGTGCATGGTTTGGAAATGCAGATACTTCTCTCGTCACTTGCTCATTTTATCCCTTCACTTGTGAAGATTTCAGTGCAGCTGAATGTATTATGCAGAGGTAGCATTATAGTGTGGTAAATTGTTTTCTGAAAAGGTTAGAAGAATGATTTTAGAGAAATAATAGGAGCAATTAGAAAGATGTATTAATAGATTAACAGAGTGTAACAAAGCTTCAAAATAAGAAATGACACAACCTCCTGACTGTATTATATTAGATGTGTCCCTTATTCCTGCAATTGCTTCTAGAATTGTTACTCAGGTACATCCTTCACTGATGTCCACAAGTATCCTAGGGGGTCATTCCGAGTTAATCGCACGCTGCAATTTTTTGCAGCCCGTGCGATTAGACAGTCGCCGCCTATGGGGGGGTGTATTTTAGCTTAGCAACGGTGCGATCGCATGTGCAGGGGAACTGTGACAAAACGTTTTGTGCAGTTTCTGAGTAGCTCTGTACTTACTCAGCCGCTGCGATCACTTCAGTGTTTTTGGTCCCAGAATTGATGTCAGACACCGTCCTGCAAATGCTTGGACACGCCTGTGTTTTCCTCGACACTCCCAGAAAACGGTCTGTTGCCACCAAGGAATGCCTTCCTGCTGTCAGTCACCTTGCGTTTGGCGCTGCGATCCCGATCCTCATTAGTTTCATCGCTGCCCGGCATCCCCTGTCGCCGGCAGCGATGCGCCTGCGGTTCATGCGCAGTTCGGACCCGATCGCACGGCTGTGAAAAACTGCAGCGTCTGATCGGGTCGGAATGACCCCCCATGTGTCTAACTAGTGGGTAGGGGAAGATTTAAGGGTCAAGTCAACCCTAGGCACAACTGTAAAGGCCAACAGGCATAAAACAAGTGTCCAGGTGCCACCCCCCAGCAAGTGGCACCAGGGGTTAAAGTGGGGTGACGACTAGGTGGAACTGGGTTCCACCACCTGTAATGGTAGGGGGAACTAATTCCACCTCCTCTATTGCCTTGCACAGTAATTCCAATACAAAAGCCTGCTTCATCACCTACATCAATAGATGATGCAGACGGCGCTAGTGTTACTGATGAGCTGCAGCCACCTCCCCCTTCCTCAGGTCCTGGTGGTTCCATGGTCCTCCTACATTTACAGCCCACCCCTCCTGGTACTCACACACGTTGTGTCCATTGGACAGCATTCATCCCCTTCTCAGGGCCCAGCGGCTTCATTTTCTGGCACAGCATATGTGATGTCATGCTGTCACTGCTGCTGAAGTGAAGGGGAGAAGGCTCTGTGCATGCTGAAGGCAAGATGAGAGGGGGCTGGAGGAACAAGAGAGGTGGGGAATCTACTGGATACAGGGCATGGAGCTGCTGGAGGGACACAGGCGGTGAGCTGCTGGAGTGACAGAGGAAGAGATGTGGGTAAGAGTCACTACTGTGGTCATTATGTGTAAACGCACTACTATTGTGGGAATTAAGTATAAGAGGTAATACTGTGGGCATTAATTATAAGGGGCACTACTGTGTGGCATAATGTGTATAAAGTTTACCATTGTGTAGCGCAATGTGAATAAAGGGCACTACTGAGTGACGTAACCATAATAAGGGGCATTACTATGTGGTGTAATATGAATCAGGGGCACTGCATGCGGTGTAATGTGAATAAGATTGTGCTACTGTGTGGTGTAATTTGGATTGGGGGTACTATTGTGTGACCTCGCTGCTTCTTTGTGAGATCAATGTCCCTTTATAAAGTATGGGAAGTAGGACACTAATTTATCGTTTGCAGGTGGATGACAAAAACACTACCTCTGGCCCTGGCTCCGCTTAACGTGGGGGGTGGGGGGTGGTGATGTAGATGGTGGGGTAAATGAGTTCCACCACCTCTCCAGGACCACTTTAAGCTCTGAGTGGCACCCCTAGCCATGTGCCTCAGGAGCCTAATAAGAAATTCACCATATATTTTTCTAGAGAACGGTCTGACATCAGATTTCTTTAGTTTTGTCACCCTTGAATACAACACAGGATTGCTCTATGATTATTACTGCATACACACTGAGCTATTTTTTTACAGAGCAGATTTTCAGGAGGAAAACACATAATGGGCTGGGTTTGAATTCCATGGGTGGGAGCATGGGCCATTGCAAAAAGGGGGTCTCCTGCCGTAATGTGTGTAAAAAGGGGGACTGCTGCCGTAATGTGTGTAAAAAATGTGGACTGCTGCCATGTGTATAAATTGGGACTCTGCCTGCAATTTTTACATCATGTATATATATACTGTAGTGTATTATACATAAACTTTGGTGGGCAGTGGTGGCACTAATGTGCATGTATATATTACTGGCTTACATCATTGGTGGGCAGTGGCTTACATAATTGGTGGGTAGTGGTAATATATATATTGCTGGCGTACATCATTGGTGGGCAGTGGTAATATATACATTGCTGGCCTGGCATTTATATATTACTGGCTAAAATAAAAAAGAAACAATAAATAAACATAGGTGGCCAGTGGTATATACATTGCTGGCCTATGTCAGCAATGTATATAACCGAGGGAAACAGGTCATGCAGCGGCTCACTGATAGCGCTGCTTGAACGATGATCTGTGCCGCTGTGTCTAGAGGGAGCCCGGAGCACTGATCAGAGCAGTGTGAGCACGTCGGAGCTGGAGGGAGCAGGCGGGCCGCAGCGCCGGGGCAGGTGGGACAAGGCGGCGAGAGCAGACGTGTCCGCTGGGCAGATGATGATTCATCTTCCAGCCATCATCGCTCGCGGCCGTACACACTGAGTGACGATGGCTGAAAAATGAACCATCATCTTCAAGCATGCTGGTTTTACCAGCAGATGGACCACCTCGCTGGTGATGATGCGGGAGTGCGCATCATCGCCAGTCGTCAGTCGCTGGGCCATACACTCTGGGCGACTTTGACCTCAAAATCGCTCAAACCGGCTAAAATTAATGATTTTGAGGGCAAAATCGCCCAGTTTGTATGGGTCTTAAGCTCTGTAGCCCTAGTGTTATAGACAATCACAGTGGTAATGGTATGCTCTGTTTTGGGCTGGCTGTACCATATTTGAGTTTGACGCAGGGCGCATAACTTATACATACCCTCCAACATTTTACACATAAAAGTCGGTACAAATTAGGAAAAGGGGCGTGGCCACGGGTAAAGGGGGTGTGAGCACGCCCCCTTTCCTATACTTTTAATGGCAATTTGGAGAGTCAAAAATCGGTACAGATCCTAAATAAAAGGTACTGTACCTGCCAAAAAGGTACAGCTGGAGGGCATGCTTATAAGTGGGCAGTGTTTTGTTCATATGTTTGTAAATACAGTCTTCAGGACACAGACATGTGAGTTCACTGCTGTGCTTTTTATTCCATCCCCAACTCCAGGCACACTGCACACTGGACCACCCAATTCCCAGCATCCCCCTGGTCCTACAGACCATCACTGAAGATTCAGGCTTACACATGTTAGTAAGGGAGTGTCTACAAATATTAAGCATTCTAATACACTAACATCACATCCTCTTTTCTTTAAAGATAAGCCCTATACGCTTCAATGCAACAATTTACAACGTCATATTAAGAACATCATCTAACATGTTTCAATGAGTCTCTCAGGTCTGTGTATTTCCCTTTTGGGTCTTTCATACACACAGTCTGTGTTTCATCGACCATGTTGGACCTTTCTAGAATCGTGGTTTGTTCACCATTATCAGGATCATCATACATGTCAGATGAAGGGTATTCTTCAGTCATTTGAGATCTTAAATCCACCCAATTTCTTCTTACTTCCGTTCCATGCTCTGTACGTATAGTATAAGATCTTGGTGCTACTTGTGCTTGCACAATACCATTCTGCCCCCAAATACCTTTCTCGTGATCTCTGAGACGTACTTGGACACCCGATTTTAGATCAGATAAGCTTTTTGCTCGCCTGTCATGGAACAGTTTCTGTTTCGCCTGTTGACGTTCCTTACTCAGGCTGACCAACACTGAGTTATGTGTATTAAGCAGTTCATCATGTATCGGGAGATTTGCTCTAATCCTCCTTCCCATCAGCATTTGTGCAGGAGAAAGTCCATTCTGTAAAGGTGTACTGCGGTAGATTAAAAGACTTTTGTAGAAATCTTCTTTACTTTCTTGAGGTTTTTTTAATGAGACTCTTTACAGTTTTTACTGAACTTTCCACCAACCCATTTGAGCGTGGATAGTGGGGACTTGACGTAGTATGGACAAATTCCCACTCATCAGCAAATTGTCTAAATTCAGCACTGGAAAACTGAGGACCATTGTCAGTGAACACTTCCATAGGAACACCATGCCTTGCAAAGATTGACTTCATGCAATTGATTATGGCTATACTAGTAGTTGTATGTAGTGTCTTCACCTCAGGGTAGTTAGAGTAATAATCATCAGTCACGACAATGTACGTTTTCCCATTACAATCAAATAAATCTGCGCCAACTTTCTGGTACGGTCTCTCTGGCACTGCGTGAGGACTCAGTGGCTCGACTTTCGGTCTATACGTAAGACATAATTCACATGTAGCTGTAGTCTGTGCTATGTCTTGGTTCATTCTTGGCCAATACATAACTTCACGCGCTCTCCGTTTACATTTTTCTTCTCCTAAGTGGCCTTCATGTATCTTGCACAGCATAGTTTTTCTTAGTCGTGCAGGTATGACAAACCTATTGCCTTTGTAAATAATACCACCGACAACTGTAAGGTCACTGCGGTACATCCAATAATCATGATTAGACAGCGGGCACGCATGTTTTTCTGCTGGCCAACCTTTCAGAATGATATCTTTCAACACTTTCATTGTGTCATCTGTCTCAGTTTCTTTCCTAATCTGTTCTTGTCTTGCAAGAGACACTGGTAGAGAAGCTACGATCAAATTAACATAGGCTTCTATCTCTTCATCCATCAGACTTTTGGAACCTTCACTTTTGTCCACAGCACGAGAAAGTGTATCAGCAATGTACATGTATTTGCCGGGACAGTACAGCAAGTGTACATCATATTTCTGTAGTCTGATAAGCATTCGTTGAATTCTCATGGGACAGTCATGTAATGATTTAGTCATGATAGCTACCAATGGCTTGTGGTCAGTTTCCACTGTAAATGTTTGACCATACACAAACTGATGAAATCGCTCACATGCATATGTGATCGATAGAAGTTCTTTTTCTATCTGAGCATACCTTGTTTCAGCACTTGTCAGTGCTCTTGATGCATAGATTACTGGTTGCCATGTATCCTCATGTTCTTGTAACAGCACTGAGCCTAGGCCAAATTGCGAAGCATCTGCTGAAATTCTTATTCTTTTCGCAGGATCAAAGAATTTTAGCACTGGTTGCTCTGTAATGATCTGTTTCAAGTTTTGCCAACTTTCTTCTTGTTCATGTGACCACATCCACTCGTTATCTTTGTACAACAACCATCTAAGAGAGGCTGTTTGTTCAGAGAGTTGAGAAATAAACTTTCCCAAGTAAGTAATCATTCCTAGGAATCTTCTGACGTCGTCTTTGTTGTTAGGACGTTCCATGTTCACTATGGCTGATATTTTCCTTGGGTTTGGTTTTACACCTTGATCCGAGACCACGTCACCCATAAAGGTAAGTGTATTCATGCCAAATTCACATTTGTCCTTGTTTAGCTTTAGATTCACTTTCTTGACAAGTTCCATTACTTGTCTCAATCTAGAATCATGTTCTTCCTTTGTCGATCCCCAGACAATAATGTCATCCATCATTGTTTCAACACCTGGAATATGTTCAAAAATCATGTGTATCTTTTTGTGATATACTTCTGGAGCAGACAATATTCCATATGGTAGTCGAAGAAATCTGTATCGACCTTCTGGTGTATTAAATGTACAAAGCTTTGAGCTGGCCTCATCTAGCTTCATTTGCCAGAATCCTGAAGATGCGTCCAATTAACTGAACCATTTTGCTCCCACAAATTGCGACATGATTTCATCTCTGGTTGGTAGTTTGAAATGTTCTCGTTTAATAGCTTTGTTTAAATCTCTGGGGTCTAGACATATTCTGAGTTGTCCATTTTTCTTTTCAACAATTACTAAGGAGCTTACCCATTCAGTAGGCTCATCAACTTTCTGTATCACACCCAAGGCTTCCATGCGATTTAACTCTTGTTTCAGTTTTTCTCTCAGCGCAAATGGCACTTTTCTACAGGGGTGTATCACTGAAGAAACTTGCGTGTCTATATTTATTTTATGCTCTCCAGGCAAACAACCTAGACCTTAAAACAAGTCTCTGTATTCTGTAAACATTGATTTGCAGTCATCTTCTACTTGTGATGTCACCATAAAAACTTTCTTTAGCAAGCTTAGTTTCTCACAGGAACTTAATCCTAGAATCGGTTGCACATTTTTATCCACAATCAGTAGAGATGTTTTAAACTGTTGTCCCTTATACTTCAGTGTCACTAAGCATGTACCTTTCACAGGAATTTCCTCCCCAGTGTACCATGTAACTTTCATTTTGGCTGGATGAATTTTAGGTTTTACTCTAAAAGTCTTATAGTCTTGAAACGATATTAAATTCACCTGCGCGCCAGTATCAAGCTTAAAGGGAATGACAATCTCGTTCACAGTTAAAGCGACAATCCATTCTTTCTTATCTGCAATGCAAAGTTCAATGCAATCCACAAAGAATTCCTCTGTTATCTTAATAGCATGCACATTGGTTTCACTTTTTATTTTACAGCATTTGGCAAAGTGAATAAGTCTACCACATTTCATGCAGGTTTTACCATAAGCAGGGCACATTTTAGGATTGTGAGCATTTCCACATCTACTACACATTTCCTTGTTAGACTGTGGCTTAGACTGCTTCATTCTTGAGAATGGAGGTTTGCGTGGCTCTGTTTTCTGCACTACATGGACAGCACCAGCTTCCTTGTGTAATGTTTTGGCTTGAAATCTGGTTATTTCTGCAGATCTACACATAGGGGGTAATTCTGAGTTGATCGCAGCAGGAACTTTGTTAGCAGTTGGGCAAAATCATGTGCACTGCAAGGGAGACAGATATAACATGTGTAGAGAGAGTTAGATTTGCGTGGGGTGTGTTCAATCTGCAATCTAAATTGCAGTGTAAAAATAAAGCAGCCAGTATTTACCCTGCGCAGAAATAAAATAACCCACCCAAATCTAACTCTCTCTGCACATGTTATATCTGCCTCCCCTGCAGTGCACATGGTTTTGCCCAATTGCTAACAAAGTTCCTGCTGCGATCAACTCAGAATTACCCCCATAGTCACTGCCTTTTCTATTGTTAGGTCCTGCTCTCTCAGCAATCTCTCTCTGAGTCCATTATCAGGTATTCCACAGACAATACGATCTCTAATCAGTGAATCCTTTAAATCACCAAACTCACAGGTTTTACTGAGTGATTGCAGCTCTGTAACATACTGATCAAATCCATCTACAGACTTCTGATCACATGTGAAAAATGTCTATCTTTCATATGTCACATTTTTCCTTGGCACAAAGTAATCTTCAAACTTTTGCATTATAGAAGATAGCACCATATTCTGCCCCTCATCAAACTGAAAACTATTATAAATGTCCAGCACATCCTCTCCTATCACATGAAGGAAAATGGATCCCTTCGTTTTGTCAGCCTCTGCATCAGCTCCACATGCAGCAAGATATATATTAAACCTTTGCTAAAATCTTTTCCAGTTTTCAGACAAGTTACCAGACATCAGCATGCTGGTTGGAGGAGCTAGTTTATCCATGGTTACTCACTGTTTGAAGAGAGGAGCACACGGCAGGCTTTGCAGACACCAAGTATCACAGCCTTACAGACTGCTGCAAGATTCTTTCACACTCTGAGAGCACTAGCAGTCCAAGTTAAAATTCTTCTGACACCATGTTTTGTTCATATGTTTGTAAATCCAGTCATCAGGACACAGAGACATGTGAGTTCACTGCTGTGCTTTTTATTCCATCCCCAACTCCAGGCACACTGCACACTGGACCACCCACTTCCCAGCATCCCCCTGGTCCTAGGGACCATCACTGAAGATTCAGGCTTACACATGTTAGTAAGGGAGTGTCTACAAATATTAAGCATTCTAATACACTAACATCACAGGCAGCACTCTCTAGCTCCCAACATTTACCTAATAGAAGTGAACCAGGAGTGAGGAGAAGAATATGAGAGCTGGGGGCTGTTTGGAGATTGCAGGACAATAGGAGGCACTAAGCAGCAGCTTACCCTACTTATATGGTAGCACCACAACTGTATTGTCTCTTAGCGATTTATAAATGTTATGATTCCAGCACTCTGGTCTGAGGAGATCTTTTGCGAGGACCGGAGCACTGGAACGAAATGCTGGGGAAGGGAGCGGGAATGGAAAATAGCCCCTGGCGCCCTAACTCCGTTGTCTCGCCCGTGCTGTCAGAAATCCCCTGCGAGACTATGGTTGCTTGAGCCCATGGCAGCCGCGTTTGAAGGGCGGATTATGTCTGCCCAACTCCGATGCCCCCTCAGGTCTTAATGGGAGACAAAGGGAAATCCGAGACAGGGTGATAACAAGGGGCCCTCTGACTAAACAACCAGGCCAGGGGCTACAAGAAACTAAAAACTAGAATATGTGCGGAAAAACCGCCAGGGAAAAGGACAACCAAAATATCCACTTGTCCACTCTCCTACACGGCACCGCCGAGTTCCGGAGAGGACTTGTGGAAGCGGAACCCTCCGCAAATGCTCCGAAACAGAATATAAAGAAAAAGCAGCTGAGCCGCAACATACGGCAGAGACGTAACTCACGAACACCACACGATATTCTCTGGTGATCGTTGAGGACAACAGGGGACCAAACGACTTCTTGGGATGAGATGACAACTCCAAGATACAGAACTTCTGAGGACAGGAATGACCGGATACAGCAGGACAGGAACAGACGTTCAGCAAACCAAGGCAGCATGCAGGAAGCTATTACCGGCGTCTGTGTGCAGCACTGGGCATGTATTTAGCAGGGAGTCCTCCAATCAGCTGTTCAGAGCCTGATTGGTATTAATGCCGTGCAGCCTCCTTGCTGCACGGCCAGAAGACAAGTGTGTGTGCAATTAGACCCTGCAACGGGGAACGCGGTCCGCCCGTGGCGTCCCCGTTGCTAGGGTCCATGCGGCTCAGCGCGCCCGGCGTCTAGCGTTGCTAGGAAGCCGGTGGCTGAACGCGCACGGCGTCCCTAGTTGCTAGGCGCCGGGCCACGCGGACATTGCGGACCCCGGCGCCTAACAGTACCCCCCCCTTGAGGAGGGGTCAAGGAACCCCTACAGCCAGGTTTCTGAGGAAATTCCTGAAAAAATGCCCTCTTGAGCCTAGGGGCATGAAGATCCTTATCTAGGACCCAAGACCTTTCCTCCGGACCATAGCCTTGCCAGTGAACTAAAAAATAAAGCCGACCCCGGGACAATTTGGAATCAAGAACTTTCTCTACCAAGAACTCCTGTTGTCCCTGTACATCCACTGGAGATCTACCCTGAGAGATCCTCCGAGGAAATCTACTGGAAGAAACGTATTGTTTCAACAGGGAACAGTGAAACGTATTTCCAATCTTGAGAGATCTTGGTAAACGTAGCCGCAAGGCAACTGGGTTGACTCTTTTAATAATAAGAAATGGTCCAATAAATTTGGGTCCCAGTCTAGCCAGAGGATTGTCGAAGCCTGATGTTGCGAGTTGACAACCACACCTTATCTCCAACCTTAAAAGTGCAAGGACGTCGGAGCCTGTCAGAAAATTTCTTCTCTCGAAAGGCCGCTTTTCTGAGAGCAAGGTGCACTTTTTTCCAAATTGCTCTGAGATGGGAGGTTAAAGTCAGCGAGGAGATTGGAGAATGATGAAAAAAAGAATTAGCTCTGGGGTGAAAACCAAAAACTGAAAAGAAAGGAGACTCTTTAGTGGAGGAATGACAAGAATTATTGTAAGCAAATTCAGCCAAAGGAAGAAACTCGGACCAATCATTCTGGAGTTTGTCTGAATACAAGCGCAGATATTGTTTCAATGACTGGTTAACTCGTTCGGTTTGCCCGTTGGATTGTGGGTGGTAACCGGATGTTAACGACAGTTTCATCTTTAATGAAGCACAAAAACATTTCCAGAATTGTGCGACGAATTGTGGACCCCGATCAGAAACAATATCAGTGGGCAACCCATGAAGCCTGAACACATGGCGGAGGAACAAAACTGCCAAGCCTTGAGCAGAAGGCAATCGGGGAAGAGCAATAAAATGAGCCATTTTACTAAAACGGTCCACTACCACCCATATGACTCGGAATCCGGCTGAAAGGGGAAGGTCAACCACAAAATCCATGGAAATATGAGACCATGGCCTGAGAGGGACACTTAAGGGCATAAGTTGCCCTATAGGCAAGGAACGGGGAACCTTATGCTGTGCACAAACCTGACATGAATAAACAAATTCCCTAACGTCTTTAGAAATACTAGGCCACCATACTGAGCGAGAGACTAACTCCAATGTTTTAGTGATTCCCGGATGCCCTGAAACTTTGTTGTCATGGAATTCAGTTAAAACAGTAGCTCTCAAAAATTCAGGAACGTAAAGACGACCAGCAGGAGTAAATCTAGGAGCTTGATGTTGAAGTTGGTTTAACTGGGTAAATAAATCCTGTGTGAGGCCTGCCCGGATGACCGAAGATGGAAGTATTGGGGTAACAACAGGATTGTTATTGTGAACCGGAAGAAAGCTACGTGACAGGGCATCAGCTTTAGTATTCTTGGAACCAGGCCTGAAAGTGATTATAAATTTGAAACGAGTAAAAAATAATGCCCAACGTGCCTGCCGGGCATTAAGCCGTTTAGCTGATTCAATGTATTGCAGGTTCTTATGGTCAGTCAATACCGAAATAGTATGCTTCGCTCCTTCCAGCCAATGCCTCCACTCCTCAAAAGCCCACTTTACCGCCAGTAACTCCCGATTACCGACGTCATAATTGGATTCAGCGGAGGAGAACTTCCTGGACATAAAGGCACAAGGATGTAAGTCCAAAGACACCGGATCCTTTTGAGAAAGGACAGCCCCAACTCCAACCTCTGAGGCATCAACCTCCACAACAAAGGGCAATTCCGGATTAGGATGTCTGAGGACTGGAGCTGAGACAAAGGCTTGTTTCAGAGCCCGGAAGGACAACTCAGCTTCATGCGACCAGTTGGTAGGATCCGCTCCTTTCTTTGTCAGAGCCACAATGGGAGCAACCTGGTCAGAAAAAGAATGAATGAACCTCCTATAATAATTCGCAAACCCTAAAAAGCGCTGAATTGCTTTTAAATTGGTGGGTTGCGCCCAATTAAGGATGGCCTGAAGCTTCTTAGGTTCCATGGAAAATCCCTGAGGGGAAATTATGTACCCTAAAAAAGATGCTTTCGTGACGTGAAATTCACACTTCTCCAGCTTGGCATATAAACGATTCTCACGTAACTTTTGAAGAACCAGACGCACCTGGGTGATATGTTGTTCCATCGATTCAGAAAAAATCAAGATGTCGTCTAAATAAACGACCACAAATTTCCCTAGGAAGTCACGGAGCACATCGTTAATGAGGTCTTGAAAAACTGCTGGAGCATTAGACAGGCCGAACGGCATCACCAGGTATTCGTAGTGACCCGACTGAGTACTGAAAGCCGTCTTCCACTCATCTCCAGATTTAATTCGGATGAGGTTGTAAGCTCCTCTCAGGTCAATTTTAGAAAAAATCACAGCAGAACGTAACTGATCAAAGAGTACAGAAATCAACGGCAAAGGATAAGTGTTTTTGACTGAGATTTTATTCAAGGCTCTAAAATCTATGCATGGTCTAAGCGAGCCATCCTTTTTCTCCACAAAGAAAAAACCAGCACTTAAAGGGGATTTTGATGGTCTAATAAAACCTTTCTGTAAGCTCTCCTGAACATAGTCATTCATAGCCGAAGTTTCTGGCCCGGACAATGCATATAATCTCCCCTTTGGCAATGCGGCACCAGGGATTAGCTCAATAGCACAATCATAAGGCCGATGGGGAGGCAGAATGTCCGCATTGCCTTTGGAGAATACATCGGCAAACTCCTGGTATTCCACAGGAATGAGTTCTGGAATGATAGCTGCTACTCTAACTGGAAACGAAATACATTCCTTAGCACAAAAAGTACCCCATTGTGAAATCTCCCCGGACCGCCAATCAATGGTGGGATTATGGAAGGCCAGCCAAGGGTATCCCAGAACAACTGGAACTGCTGGGCAATGTGTTAGATAGAACTCGATCTTTTCGGAATGTAAAGCTCCTACTGTAAGTACTACGGGAGGTGTACAGTGAGTAATAACCCCGTTGGAAAGCGGACTCCCATCTAAGCCATGCATGGTGACACACCTACCCAATGGTAACTGAGGAATGCCTAAGGCCTTAGCCCAAGTTAAATCCATAAAGTTTCCTGCAGCTCCACTGTCAACAAAAGCCGACACCAAAGAACTGAAGCTGTCAAAGGAAACCTTAACTGGAACTAAAAGAGAGTTATTCGAGGAGATAAGCTGCAGACCTAGGTGAACCCCCTCACAATTCACCTGGTCAAAGCGTTTCCCGACTTGTTCGGACAGTTACGAGCAAAATGTCCCTTACCACCACAGTACAAACAAAGACCGGAATTTTGCCTTCTGGTCCTTTCCTCAGGAGACAGCCGGGAGAGACCCATCTGCATGGGCTCCTCGACGTCTTCTGGAATGGAATAAACACAAGGACTTGACCTTACAGATGTTCCTCTTTCAGCTCTCCGCTCTCTGAGACGACGATCAATCTTAATAGAAAGCTCCATGAGTTTATCGAGAGTCTCAGGAGCGGGGTACTGGAGGAGACTGTCTTTAATAGACTCTGATAAGCCGAGGCGAAACTGACTGCGCAGGGCTGGGTCATTCCAGCCACAGTCGTTCGACCAATGGCGAAACTCAGTACAATAAACCTCTGCAGGATTTCTACCTTGTTTGAGAGCGCGCAGCTGACTTTCAGCGGACGCCTCTCTATCTGGGTCATCATACAAAAGCCCTAAAGATTTAAAGAAAGCGTCTACTGACAACAACGCAGGATCCTCTGCTCTTAAACCGAATGCCCAGGTCTGAGGATCCCCCTGGAGTAAAGAAATAATAATCCCAACCCGCTGAGATTCAGTACCAGAGGAAGTAGGTCTTAAACGAAAATAAAGTTTACAGGACTCTTTAAAATTAAAAAAATCTTTTCTATCACCAGAAAAACGGTCGGGCAAATGCATCTTTGGTTCAGGGACCACCTTTGGGGAGGCTCGCAAAAGATCTTCCTGCGACCTCACCCGAAGAGAAAGATCCTGAACCATCTGAGTAAGTTCTTGAATCTGATTGACTAAGAGCTGGCCAGGATTTGGCCCTAAAGCTGTCGGATTCATGCGGCCAAAAAACTTTAACAAAAACTGAATGAGAGGAAAAAATTAAAGCCCTGTTTAATTTAAATTTTTTGGTAGGGCCGGTAATAATGTTATGATTCCAGCACTCTGGTCTGAGGAGATCTTTTGCGAGGACCGGAGCACTGGAACGAAATGCTGGGGAAGGGAGCGGGAATGGAAAATAGCTCCTGGCGCCCTAACTCCGTTGTCTCGCCCGTGCTGTCAGAAATCCCCTGCGAGACTATGGTTGCTTGAGCCCATGGCAGCCGCGTTTGAAGGGCGGATTATGTCTGCCCAACTCCGATGCCCCCTCAGGTCTTAATGGGAGACAAAGGGAAATCCGAGACAGGGTGATAACAAGGGGCCCTCTGACTAAACAACCAGGCCAGGGGCTACAAGAAACTAAAAACTAGAATATGTGCGGAAAAACCGCCAGGGAAAAGGACAACCAAAATATCCACTTGTCCACTCTCCTACCCGGCACCGCCGAGTTCCGGAGAGGACTTGTGGAAGCGGAACCCTCCGCAAATGCTCCGAAACAGACTATAAAGAAAAAGCAGTTGAGCTGCAACATACGGCAGAGCCGTAACTCACGAACACCACACGATATTCTCTGGTGATCGTTGAGGACAACAGGGGACCAAACGACTTCTTGGGATGAGATGACAACTCCAAGATACAGAACTTCTGAGGACAGGAATGACCGGATACAGCAGGACAGGAACAGACGTTCAGCAAACCAAGGCAGCATGCAGGAAGCTATTACCGGCGTCTTTGTGCAGCACTGGGCATGTATTTAGCAGGGAGTCCTCCAATCAGCTGTCCAGAGCCTGATTGGTATTAATGCCGTGCAGCTGCCTTGCTGCACGGCCAGAAGACAAGTGTGTGTGCAATTAGACCCTGCAACGGGGAACGCGGTCCGCCCGTGGCGTCCCCGTTGCTAGGGTCCGTGCGGCTCAGCGCGCCCGGCGTCTAGCGTTGCTAGGAAGCCGGCGGCTGAACGCGCACGGCGTCCCTAGTTGCTAGGCGCCGGGCCGCGCGGACATTGCGGACCCCGGCGCCTAACAATATGTTTGTAAGGTATTGATAAACTTGCCCCATTCTCATGAATATTGCTAATTCATGAATATTGGGCCTAATTGCAGTCTGAAGCCCTTTGCGGAGTGCACATGCGCAAGAGCCCAGAGAATGTGGAATATGCACCCCGAGACCCCAGTGAGATGCTAACAGCATCTCAGGGCTGCTATCGTCTCTGCCTGATTGACAGGCAGAGGCGGTCATGAGACGGGAGGTGGCGTGACAACGGTGTAAGAACGCCATTGGAGGGGCGCGGTCCGGACAATGCAGGCATGTCCGGAACGTTGCGGTGGCGCGGCAGCTGTGTGATGTGACAATGTCTATAATATTTGTCCTATTAAAAACACGTTAAAGGTTAAAGAACACAGTACGCAATTGGCGCAAAAGGTACCGCAAGGGTACGCCCTTAACTATACCTTAAGGAATGTACTTATACTGTAAACATTTGTGCAGTGATAATGTGTAGATGTAATGCAGTGTAACCTTGTTAGCTTAAAAGCTGTATGAGCGACTATGACGCTCTGAGAACCCCTTAGTAATACAATAATCAACCAAATACCGGTCTAAGGTTCTAACGCCTTTAGTGAGAGAATGAGAACGTTCACTTTGCAAAAGAATACACTTTACAATTTATACACTACCAAGATAACATAGAATATCTAACCAAGTAACTACACATAAAATACAATAAAGACACAAGTACGTTTAAGGGGGAGGGGAGAGAGAGGGGGAGAGAGAATGGCTAACAATAACAATAAGACAATATGGTTGCAGAGAAACTTACACATGTGAGGAACAATTGCTGCGCAGTTAGTCATTGCTGAGAATCTTTGTGGAGAGAATACTTGAGCTTACCCATACTGGCTGTCCCTATATACACAACACCCAGCAACAACACAATGGTACCGCATGGGACAGAAGCTAGACTCTATTTTGGGAAAACTCCCATGATTCCAAAGACTGCAACACATGGTTCAAAGGGGGAGGGGAAAACACCCAGCAGCAGCCATTTCTTACAAACCAACTAATCTTATTCCACATTCCAATCCAACTTCCTAGAACCATCTTATTCAATTTCACATTCCAAACAAACTCAGTATTTCAATAACCAGAGCATATGGTATGCTGGCTATGCTATATGAATCATCACAAGAACCACACATATCAGCCTGCCATTGCTACAAGCACATGACTACAGTAACAAAAGGAAGTATGCTTTGACTTTAAACCTTCAGCAAGATGCATCATGTAAAACTACTATAATCTGTTATAAATCACCAACCATAAATGTATACCAGGAATGCTATGCTACAGATTGTCTACTGTTCCAATTCATTACAGATTTCATAGAGTATTATCACCAACACATAACAATCACACAACTGCACAAGCCTCATTAACCTTAAGCCATTTGTATCTCCACTAACTATTCAATACCAATCATTTCACAACTACTTTAAACTATTCTATGCCAATCAGCCATGTGGATTCAATACTTAGCCTTTCGCTTGGAGCCTGGTGATAAGCAAGCCATTTCTTCTGGATGCCAGCTTGGTTCTGAGTGTAGCTACGGTACATCTCTTCTCTGAGATCACAAGCAACTGAACTCTGACCTCTTCTCTTAGCCAGGAACTACTTTCCGGTTTGACTAGTTCCTGGGGGAGGGGTCTCTCTTGCTTTGTATATGCTGATCAGGTTCAGCCCTGAGAACTGCCAACTGTATCATTCATTGTTCTAACAAAGGGATTTTAGCTTTTATACATATAATCATATCTATCCGCTGCAATGTCCCACAACTTCACAACAAGTATCAAATTAATCTACACACCAATCTGCTTGTTTCAATATTAAACATGACGGGTGTATCTGGTTCTGTTCAAATAATACACATTCATGACATTAATTCATTAGCTAATTTTAAATCTCCATGATGTCTGGTGCTTGATATTATTATAATTATGTACTGTATGAAATAAGTGTCGAATCCATCTCTGTGCCATGTCCGTGTAAATGCGTGTGTTACCATATATTGCTGTGCTCGCTGCGCATATTTGCAAGTATAGCGACTTAAAGGTGTGCAGTTTGTATGTTCTCTCTATGTAATATTTTTGACTTTGACAGTCCACCCTTTGGCAGTCACCAATAACTGCCACTATCTAAACAATTTAAGCAGAAAAATATATGTCATCATGTAAGTACATTTCTATGATTGGGTAAGGGAGGAGAGAAGAAGGTAGGAAAAAGGTATGACCTAGTGAAATAGTAAAAGTATGTATGTATGAATCCATGTTTGGGGGGTCATGTATCATCGTGCCGTACATGTTTTAAATCAAGCTTCGAGGTATTGCGAAGTATACATTTGAATTCCTTCTTATCCCGTATTAAGGGTCTGTGGATGGGCTGTCAAACTTTACCGAGCTCTTTTCGGCTTTTGGTTGCAACAAAATGGGGGAGCACATTTTAGTTGATGATACATGAATGGGGGGATATGTGAGTGCTGATATCTGTGCCTGTATTCCCTATCGACTATGTGTGTCATTACCTGAAGGTTGTAGAGATGAAGATAAAGAACAATTATGGAAAATGCAGTCATATTCTATGTGAGGTTAATGTACATTTGTTGATTGAAGTCTTGTCTTGATGTACATGTTGACTGCAGTCTTCTTTGGGCTTTTGTCAAAAGTGCGAGCAAAAGCTTTGTCAATGTCCATAGACTTACAAAAAGTGTTGGGCTAGCGTAATTTTAACGTTACTAGGGATAAGGGGGTCTATGGCATAGTCCATCTGTTGTCTGTGTACAAGGTTGTCAAAACTTCTTCTTTAGTCTATCTGCTGTCTGTATACACGGTCGTCAAATTCCTCTTCCAAGCGGGTCTTTTTACCTTGGAGAAAAACGAGAAACAGGTGAAAGAAACGGACCGTGGAATCACATTTTCATCACAACATTGTCTCTATCGTTGGGTCATAAATCACATCAGTCGTTGTTATTACAGTATCTTCACTCCTTAAACTCATCACTCGGGCGCTACGTTTACACTTTGTTAAAATCCGAACGCATCTAAATATCAGACCGACTAGTATGATGACACCCAGAACACACAAAAGGAATTTTCCTACATCCATTATAACTCCTTGAGCCCATTCTCCTAAACCAGAGAACCAATTTCGCGGGTTCAACTATGACACCCAACTGGTCAGCTCATTACCCACAGCGGCAAGGGTGAGATTGTGTTTCCTTCGGAACTCCCATTTTAATTGGAGAATGTCGTCCATCTTTTTGTCTATGACCTCGACCGGGTCCTCGGTGCTGTTTGTGATATACGTGCAGCACTTTATTCCATACTGAGTTGCTAGGGTGACACAATACCCACCCGTCACAGCTGTGAGATAATTGAGAATCATCCTATGCTGAACCAGTTCTGTTTTATAAGCTTGGAGCTCCCTTCCAGTATACCTGAATGTGTCATCATACATTTCAGTGATATTGTCTAATAAATTTGCAAGCGCAGATATATATTTATAATTTATCACTCCTCTGGCGGTACGAGTGATATCTAACGCGATTAGGAATTGAATCCCGGTGGATTCACTGATCAGGTCAGAGGCCGGATGCTCTGTTCTCTCTATCAGGTGCCGTTTAACGATGTGCTCGTAATGAGTGTAAGTATAAGGAGCTTGGGCACTGCGGTGAATATCCTTCATTTTAGTGTGGGATACGGTCATTACCTCAGGCAGTACTTTTCCAATATAACACAATCCCTCAGAGTTTGGGGCAAGCCACTTATTCGCCTTCCTCCCGCATATGAAATATGCATCATCGGGGAGAACATATGGGACGGAGTAGGACATAACCATATTACACATTTTCCATATGAAATTTCCTAACCCTAATTCTCCCATCTGTTTAATACACGTATCAGTTTGTATGATATGTGCACAGTATCCTGGTGATACCTCTCCAACTCTCATGGTCCTATTTCCTAGGGTGTACCTATATCGGAAAGATTTTCCACTACCGGCTATGTGGCGTATAAGCTCTGTATCTGTTGGCATTCTATCTGCTCTATATGAAAAAGGTCATGGTTTGGTTACTCCATGACACTTCCCAATTTCCCGGCTTTCGGGGATTGGAAATGTTAAAACATATTAGGGATCTATCCACATGATATTGGTGGGGCTTCAAACTAGGAGGACTAGAGATATTAAACCTCCTGTCCACCGGCCTCCCACCACTTAGCTCAAGTACCTCCCCTATCGTTAAAAGGAAATGGTACTAGTCCTGGCTTGCTGTGGCCTTGAGGTACTTGAGAGCATACCCAACAATCTGTCTGATTTAACACTTTACCCACTAAGGAGTGATAGTCACTCAATGGGTGCCGGTCCATGTTAATGTTAAAACTGGACTGACATTTCTTGATGCACCCATCCTCTACTACACTGTCACAGAGTCTACAGATACAGTTCTCTTTTCAGCTAACAATCCTTCACAATGTTTACAAATAACATGGCTGCTAGATCGTTTCCGGTACTCGCCTTTGCTTGGTGATTGTGTTGCTATTGGAAATTTACACCTCCGTCTCAGTCATCAGAAACCCATTCTGGATCCTTTCTCGACCTCACTGGTACTCTCACCGAAACAGACTGCTCTGGTCAACATCAGGGTCAACATGAAAACACGGATCACAGTCTCTTGAGGCGAGTCCATCTTACAGGAGGAGAAAAGGAGAAATTTGTAATGGGGGTACAGGAAAACAGTTTGAGGGGGAGAGAAACTTGTTACGATAATTAGTTCTCTAGTCTTGTTGTTCTTCTTGTTCTGCTGTCATCTCAAAGGTGCTGTCTCTCAGTCTTCCAACCGAACACTCTGGTGATACAATATTTCTTCCAAACCAGCGATCTTTCTGTAAGGAGTAAAAATCTTGCATTACCATTTGTCTAACTAATGTGTGACATACCATCTGTAACGTTATGAGAACATGAGAAAGAAGAGAGAGAGAGAAAAAAAACAACGAGAGAGAGAGAACCGTTCATATATATATATGCATCACATAAATCAACAATAAACAACAACAGAAAAAACCATTTTTCAAAAAACATTGCCAGATCTTCCGTTCACCATCAGGCTGTCACATCTACATGTCCAATGGTATCCTTGCGCAGTCCCTCCCACCAGCATCTCCATATTCCACCCTTTGTATCTGGCCAGGATACATTGATGCGGGTAGGTCATGCTGGGGTTTGGTAGACTTCTGCAAAGACCAAGTAGTCAGGTGATGTTGGAGCTGTTGTGGTGAACGTCAGAGATGGGGAAAAAAACACTTTACAGGTACATTACAACGTTTTACCCGGTCATTCCTGTGTCTTCAGGGAATGACCTCCCAATTTATTAACTATACCTCAGGCTTACCATCAGTCCTAGTGATCCCCTTTCCTGACTATATATTATGGGTGTGGCCCAAAATTCTTCCTATATGATCCCTGATTATAATTTGGTGTGTCATATTCATGCTCATATTCATGTCTAGGGGGTCTGACTTTATGTGGGCTGTTGCAGTTACTGGCATAATGCCCTTCTCTTTTGCAAAGATCACAAACCCTGGGCTTCCTCCAAGTGTCAGTGAAATGGGGTCTTGGTTGATTTGATGCCTCCTCAAACGCTTGGATGCTCATCACCATCAACCGCTTTCCCTGTACCTCCCTGATTCCTTGGATACCATAATTATGTCGTTGTCTAGGGGGTTGATATGATTTTTGTATTTTTCTTGATCTACAATCTCTTGCAAAGTGTCCCTCTTTATGACCATTGTAACAGACTTCCACATTTGAATTTCTCGCAGGGGTTTGGGGCTTATGCTGGAGTGGTCTTGTGGTTAGGGCCTGTATACTTGCGGCCATTAACTTATCACTTTGTGACTCCCTGTATCTGGTGATATTCTGATCATGATCAATAGCGGCCTCTCTTAATGCGGCCACCGAGATATTTCTCCAGTTTGGGTTGGTGGTCTGTATCCTAGTTCTCAATACCTCCTTTAAACCATTCATTAATACCTTAACCGCTATTTCTCTATGCTGTGCATTAGTTTTGATGTCTGTGATCCCAGTGTTTCTAGCCATTACTTGCAGTGCTCGATTTAAATAATTAGAAATACTTTCCCCTTCGTTTTGTCTTATGGAGAAAATTTCATTCCACTTGACAACGGCCGGGAAATATACTTCTAACTGTCGGTTAATCTGCTTAATACATTCCTGATTGTGTTCCTCCGTTTGAGGTACTTCTGTGTCTAATTGACAATCAGTAATAAATTTCGCAGGGTCAACACTGGAGGGCAAACATGCCCTCAGCACTGTCCGCCAATCTTTGTTGGTGGGTTCTGTGGCGTTTCCTAGTTCTTTCATAAACCTTTGACATGCGACTAGATTTTTCCTAGGATCAGGAAATTCAGACATAATTGATCTCAATTCGGTCCGGGACCAGAGACAGCGCATTGCACTGTCCCCGACGGGAATGATTCCCTGATCGTCAGTCTTCCCATTGGGGACTGTGATCACCCTGACAGGATCAAATTCAACTACATCATCTTGTGTTGGTCTTACAATATGGGGTACATTTGTTTGTGCGTGACATAAAACATTGTACGTACCTGTGGACACGACCTCACCTGACCCTCCGTTAGGGGGTTTGATTATTGCCTTTACCGATTTGGTCGTGTCCACCTGGATGTCTTGTGTGATGGCTGCTGGTAAAGGTGCCGACATCGTGCTGGGCTCACTTTCTTGCTTGTAGTCCTGAGGGAAGTTTGACATGGGGTGCGACTTGCACAGGTTAACATTTGTAATTTTTACACTTTCATTTTCATAAACATTATTACATTTGTTACTTTCATCCTTAATACAGTTACTAAGTGCATTTTTATCGTACAACATTGTGCCTTTCTCCGCAACCATAATCCTCTCCATTGCCATGTCTCTCCTCCCAAGATGAGAGTCAGATATGTCAGTTAAACTTCTTTGCATTTCACTTTCCTGTTGCCACAATTTTAAATAGTCATAATGTTTGATCCGTCTCTTTGCTGATTTAATGAGACCTATCCTTCTCCTTAGATTTTGTAACACATCTGGGCTAAAGTTACCTACCCGGGGAAACTTCTCCCCGTCATGCACAGTCATTCTTTCCCATTCATCACATAAAACCTGTGTGTGTGAACCGTATTTTTCACACATTACATACCTTGCCGACCCGATTGGTCGGTTTACTGAATCAACCCGAACCGAGGTTGATCGCCCCCTACCTGAACAACTGGCCCCCATAACTTGCAGGTGTTGCTTTCACTACCTCTGACCTTCAATCAGGGTCTTCAGCGAACCCTTACAAAAACCAAGATGTTCAAGATAGGCCGACGGTGGCGGTTTACCGAGTACCCCACTCACTCGCCCACGCCGACCAATACGCCCACACACTGCCTTAGCGCTGGCGTACTCGACCCAGGGCCCCTGCGACCTGAACCGCTATTTACTGGAACATGCAAGGGTGTCCTTTGTTCCACACATTCAATCTGTCTCTAAATCATGTTACATGCACCTTAAAAACATATCCAAAATACGCCCTTATCTTACACAAGACACTGCAAAAACTCTAATTCATGCACTCATCATCTCCCGCATTGATTATTGTAATAGTCTCCTTACTGGTCTTCCCAAACATAGGCTATCACCACTTCAATCCATTTTAAATGCAGCTGCGAGGCTAATCTTCCTCGCCAGACGTTCTTCATCTGCTGATCCGCTCTGTCAGTCCCTCCATTGGTTACCGGTATTCTACCGTGTCAAATATAAAATACTTTTACTTACATACAAGGCTATTAACCAAACTGCACCATCATACATCTCCTCACTCATCTCAAAATATCTCCCTACCAGACCTCTCCGCTCTGCACAAGATCTGCGTCTCTCATCCACATGTATTACCTGTTCCCACTCAAAATTACAGGACTTTACCCGGGCTTCACCCACTCTGTGGAATGCACTCCCACGCACAATAAGACTCTCCTCTAGTCTCTAAACCTTTAAACGTTCTCTGAAAACTCATCTCTTCAGACAAGCCTACCAAATTTCTGACCCACACACATAACCTTCACAGCTTCCCTATCAAGTTACATCCCCTCTGTACAGTCCACATAAACTCACATTTTGTCTTCCAACATTGCTGGGTGATCATATCATATACAACCCATTAAGAACCTAGCAACCTGGGGAACCATTATGTGACAAGTAGCATCTATCCTTGTGTATCAATGCCTATTTCCCTATAGATTGTAAGCTCGCGAGCAGGGCCTTCCTACCTCTGTCTGTCTGTCTTTACCCAGTTTTGTTCTATAATTGTTGTTCGATTTGTAAAGCGCAACGGAATATGCTGCGCTATATAAGAAACTGCTAATAAATAAATAAGAGCACTTACTCTTTCCAGTAACTATTGGTTGCTGGATAGTTCCTGAGTGACCAGCGAACCTCCCTTAAAATAAATTTTTTTTACACAAATCACGTTAGAGTGTACAAATAGCGTTTATGACCCCTTTCGTACGCAAATGGCACTGGGTCAGATTACTAACTAATGCACACAATTACGTGCGGTACAATCGTTCGGCACATAAGCAACTAATCTTATGTGCGGAGCGACCAGTGGAATCGAAAATTGCGGCTGCGAATTCCTTCAGCCAGAGCTTTAATGGCCTATATGGGTTCTGCACCAACCCCCTGGGTTGTGCTCTTTTCTCTATAGCGGACTTCTTAGTCTGCTGTACCTGGACCTCCTGGTCTGTTCCGGACCTCCTGGTCTGCTATACTCTAAAGCTCAAATTTATGTTTAACAAGGGATGCCTCCCCAGCCACCATGCACGTCACTTACATGTATGTACCTCATGAGAACTCGACTTCTTGTGGTTCAACCCAAAAATTGTAAAAACATATATATGCAAACACTCACTCACCACATGTACACTTTACTTTTGTTTCTATTTCTGCGCAGAAATTTCTTTCCTTTAGACCAGATGAGTCGTAAATTTAGAGAAGGGTCTATTAGTTTAAATTTCGGACACTAAAATTGACTTGCGCTATTTATCGCGTTGCCACCTTTTCGCCTGTTAAAATAATACTATAGTGTGATTTGAGTTACGTGGGCGTACCCAGACGCTCCGTTGTAATATACGCTGCGTGCGTCGGCCTTTACGTTGCGTACACTAGTCTAACCCTTTTGTTAGAGACACGTGTATGCCAGCCAGATATGTCCACAGAAATACAATTAACACGTTTATCAATGTAGATGGTCTTCAATCATCTACCGAGCACCACCCAGGTCTTTCCTTGTATCTTAGGCAAAGCTGTGTGCGTGCTTTACAAATTACCCCTTAATGTATTACTTTTACTCTTTAACTTCTAATAGCAACAAATCTTTCTTAGCACGTTATCAATGCAAATGGCAAACCTGAAGGTGAGATGTGAAAACTACACAAATGAACATGCAATTCTAAATTTAATCTAATAACATACATTGATGTAAGCACACGCATATAGATATTACATATAAGTACCAATCACTATTACTTATGATTGACTATGATATAAATTAAATGAATGCATTAAAAAAAACTCATTAAATGATGATTTCTTTTTGACAATGGATGGCTGATTATTTCCTGAGTCAACTGAAAATCAGCCGCTTAGGGGAAAAAAAATAAAAATGTGACCTTCCCAAAATGGCCGCTGCTCCTCCCCCTTTCACCTCCATGAGGGCCACACAAAATGGTGGACAGACCATGCGGCCTCTTGTCACAAAGAAAGTCATCATTCAAACTCCTAAAGTTATTCTAGGCCTGAGTTTTAAAAAAAAACTATATCAAGGCTATGCAGCAACTTTTAAATGTACTTTTAAACCTACTTAAACAGATAAACAATCTAATCTTAATCAAACACGATATGATCCATTTGAACCTTGTTTTGTAACAATAAAAATACATTTTGGCATCTTAAATATTATGAGAAACGCCTTGTCCCTTAAAATTTCCTATCAGCGTCTTACTGATACCACAATACATTAACGTGGATGTTTTTTTTTTTGTTTCAGCATTTTGTGATGCGTCCATCATTAGCCGGTCAATTACAGCCGCGTTTGTAATGTACAGTGCATCATCAAGAACGTGATATCCCGTGAGAGCCCCCAATTGACAATGTCTATAATATTTGTCCTATTAAAAACACGTTAAAGGTTAAAGAACACAGTACGCAATTGGCGCAAAAGGTACCGCAAGGGTACGCCCTTAACTATACCTTAAGGAATGTACTTATACTGTAAACATTTGTGCAGTGATAATGTGTAGATGTAATGCAGTGTAACCTTGTTAGCTTAAAAGCTGTATGAGCGACTATGACGCTCTGAGAACCCCTTAGTAATACAATAATCAACCAAATACCGGTCTAAGGTTCTAACGCCTTTAGTAAGAGAATGAGAACGTTCACTTTGCAAAAGAATACACTTTACAATTTATACACTACCAAGATAACATAGAATATCTAACCAAGTAACTACACATAAAATACAATAAAGACACAAGTACGTTTAAGGGGGAGGGGAGAGAGAGGGGGAGAGAGAATGGCTAACAATAACAATAAGACAATATGGTTGCAGAGAAACTTACACATGTGAGGAACAATTGCTGCGCAGTTAGTCAATGCTGAGAATCTTTGTGGAGAGAATACTTGAGCTTACCCATACTGGCTGTCCCTATATACACAACACCCAGCAACAACACAATGGTACCGCATGGGACAGAAGCTAGACTCCATTTTGGGAAAACTCCCATGATTCCAAAGACTGCAACACATGGTTCAAAGGGGGAGGGGAAAACACCCAGCAGCAGCCATTTCTTACAAACCAACTAATCTTATTCCACATTCCAATCCAACTTCCTAGAACCATCTTATTCAATTTCACATTCCAAACAAACTCAGTATTTCAATAACCAGAGCATATGGTATGCTGGCTATGCTATATGAATCATCACAAGAACCACACATATCAGCCTGCCATTGCTACAAGCACATGACTACAGTAACAAAAGGAAGTATGCTTTGACTTTAAACCTTCAGCAAGATGCATCATGTAAAACTACTATAATCTGTTATAAATCACCAACCATAAATGTATACCAGGAATGCTATGCTACAGATTGTCTACTGTTCCAATTCATTACAGATTTCATAGAGTATTATCACCAACACATAACAATCACACAACTGCACAAGCCTCATTAACCTTAAGCCATTTGTATCTCCACTAACTATTCAATACCAATCATTTCACAACTACTTTAAACTATTCTATGCCAATCAGCCATGTGGATTCAATACTTAGCCTTTCGCTTGGAGCCTGGTGATAAGCAAGCCATTTCTTCTGGATGCCAGCTTGGTTCTGAGTGTAGCTACGGTACATCTCTTCTCTGAGATCACAAGCAACTGAACTCTGACCTCTTCTCTTAGCCAGGAACTACTTTCCGGTTTGACTAGTTCCTGGGGGAGGGGTCTCTCTTGCTTTGTATATGCTGATCAGGTTCAGCCCTGAGAACTGCCAACTGTATCATTCATTGTTCTAACAAAGGGATTTTAGCTTTTATACATATAATCATATCTATCCGCTGCAATGTCCCACAACTTCACAACAAGTATCAAATTAATCTACACACCAATCTGCTTGTTTCAATATTAAACATGACGGGTGTATCTGGTTCTGTTCAAATAATACACATTCATGACATTAATTCATTAGCTAATTTTAAATCTCCATGATGTCTGGTGCTTGATATTATTATAATTATGTACTGTATGAAATAAGTGTCGAATCCATCTCTGTGCCATGTCCGTGTAAATGCGTGTGTTACCATATATTGCTGTGCTCGCTGCGCATATTTGCAAGTATAGCGACTTAAAGGTGTGCAGTTTGTATGTTCTCTCTATGTAATATTTTTGACTTTGACAGATGTCACCCACAGCCGCTGCTACCCAGGATGCGGTGGGTAGCCGCCTGCCAGCACAACTAGGCTGCGCAGGCAGGGAGCTACTCGCCAGGTGCAAAAGTATCGCCTCCGTGCGATGCTTCTGCACACGTGTGTGTGTGTGTGTGGGGGGGGGGCAGAGTAAGACATGCAGGGCGTATTAGCCCTGTGTTGGGCGTCCTCCTGAATGTCAGAGAAACTGATCGTAGATGTGCTAAATTTAGCACATCCACGATCAGATCTGAATTACCCCCATAGACCGCAATTTGGTTGAGCTCACCTAATCTTGGAACCAATATCAGTATCAAAATCGATATGATGCATCCTCATGGATATCATGTCAAGCCATCTAACTATTTATGCAGCCCAAAAAAAGTTCCATCACCAAAAGGTCTACTTAAAAAAAAAAATAACTGAAAGATTTTTAGGAGATCATTTACAAGCTTCATTCTAATTACAATGAGAATAAATAAATCTTAACATGTTATTTCACCCTAACAGCAACAATAAGCAGTAGAATTGGTACATAGCCCGCCTTTAAATATAGATCAAACACTTTCAAGTGAAATTGGCAGCATGCTAGAAAACAAAAGACTTATACAACTACTTTTGCCAGCAAATGATTTTACTTGCACATCTGTCTACTGACTTTCATTTGTTAAAGAAAACACATTCAGCATAGTCTCACTGTATGAAATATTTAGAAGGACCGAGCACAGTATAAATTACTATTGATTACTTTCCTGAAATTCTTTTAGAACTCAAGTATATGTCCACGTTGCATATTTATAAAATAGATATTATAGGACTATCTGTATTTACTGTATGTAATTTAAATAACAAAGGTCAGAAACTGGATTAAATGGGTTACGTGTAGAATCACAAATCCTATAATAAAAAGTCTTTATACCATACTTAGGGGGACATTTACTAAGCAGTGATAAGAGCGGAGAAGTGAGACAGTGGAGAAGTTGCCCATGGCAATGGCAACCAATCAGCACTGAAGTAACATCTATAATTTGGATACTATAAAATTATACAGAGCTGCTGATTGGTTGCCATTGCCACTCCACTAGGAAGGTGGGCTCATCCTGGGCGGCTGCCCGGGGGGTCTCGGCATTACAACTTTGCCGAGCAGCTACTTGGTCAGGGTCAAATACATTTGCTAAGTTCTACAAGTTTGACACCTTGGCCGATGAGGACCTAAAGTTTGGACAATCGGTGCTGCAGGGTCATCCGCACTCTCCCGCCCGTACTGGAGCTTTGGTATAGACCCCATGGTCTTGATGTCGTCCCCAGCATCCTCTAGGACATATGAGAAAATAGGATTTTGATAACCTACCGGTAAATCCCTTTCTCCTAGTCCGTAGAGGATGCTGGGTGCCCGTCCCAGTGCGTACTTTACCTGCAGTTTAGTTATTACAGTTACACAAGTTGTGTTATCTTGGTTTCAGCGTGTTATCTTGGTTTCAGCATGTTGCTGCAATTAGTTCATGCCTGTTGGCGTGTGTTATGTTGAATGCCATGTGTGCGGCATGGTTGAGGGTGTGAGTTGGTAGATATCTCACCACTAGTTAAGTAATTCCTTTCCTCGAAATGTCAGTCTCCCTGGGCACAGTTCCTACAACTGAGGTCTGGAGGAGGGGCATAGAGGGAGGAGCCAGTTCACACCCAATGAAAAGTCTTTGTAGTGCCCATGTCTCCTGCGGATCCCGTCTATACCCTATGGTCTTGATGTCGTCCCCAGCATCCTCTATGGACTAGGAGAAAAGGATTTACCGGTAGGTTATCAAAATCCTATTTTTACACGGGTCCGAGGCAGCCTCGGATCTTCCCACCTTGCTCGGTTAACCCGAACGCGGCCGAACGTCATCATCCCGCTGTCGGATTCTCACGAGATTCATATTCTATATAAAGAGCTGCGCGTCGCCGCCATTTTCACTCGTGCATTGGCGATTGAACGGAGAGGATGTGGCTGCGTTCTCTGCCTGAAAAGCTCCATATCTGTGCTCAGTGTGCTGCAAATATCTGTGCTCAGTGTGCTGCAAATGTCTGTGCTCAGTGTGCTGCAAATAATAAGATTTTACTCACCGGTAAATCTATTTCTCGTAGTCCGTAGTGGATGCTGGGGACTCCGTAAGGACCATGGGAAATAGCGGCTCCGCAGGAGACTGGGCACAGCTAAGAAAGAATTAGGACTACCTGGTGTGCACTGGCTCCTCCCACCATGACCCTCCTCCAGACTTCAGTAAGGATACTGTGCCCGGAAGAGCTGACACAATAAGGAAAGGATTTTGAATCCCGGGTAAGACTCATACCAGCCACACCAATCACACCGTATAACTCGTGATATTATACCCAGTTAACAGTATGAACATAACAGAGCCTCTCAACAGATGGCTCAACCATAACCCTTTTAGTTAACAATAACTATATACAAGTATTGCAGACAGTCCGCACTTGGGACGGGCGCCCAGCATCCACTACGGACTACGAGAAATAGATTTACCAGTGAGTAAAATCTTATTTTCTCTAACGTCCTAGTGGATGCTGGGGACTCCGTAAGGACCATGAGGATTATACCACAGCTCCCAAACGGGCGGGAGAGTGCGGATGACTCTGCAGCACCGAATGAGAGAACTCAAGGTCCTCCTCAGCCAGGGTATCAAATTTGTAGAATTTTGCAAACGTGTTTGCCCCTGACCAAGTAGCAGCTCGGCAAAGTTGTAAAGCCGAGACCCCTCGGGCAGCCGCCCAAGAAGAGCCCACTTTCCTCATGAAATGGGCTTTTACAGATTTAGGCTGCGGCAGGCCAGCCACAGAATGCGCAAGCTGAATTGTGCTACAAATCCAGCGAGCAATACTCTGCTTTGAAGCAGGAGCACCCATCTTGTTTGGTGCATACAGGATAAATAGCGAGTCAGTCTTCCTGACTCCAGCCGTCCTGGAAACATACATTTTCAAGGCCCTGACTACGTCCAGTAACTTGGAGTCCTCCAAGTCCCTAGTAGCCGCAGGCACCACGATAGGTTGGTTCAAGTGAAAAGCTGATACCACCTTAGGAAGAAACTGGGGACTAGTCCTCAATTCTGCCCTATCCATATGGAAAATCAAATAGGGGCTTTTGCATGACAAAGCCGCCAATTCTGCCACCCGCCTTGCCGAAGCCAAGGCCAAAAGCATGACCACTTTCCACGTGAGATATTTTAAATCCACGGTTTTGAGTGGCTCAAACCAATGTGACTTTAGGAAACCCAACACCACGTTGAGGTCCCACGATGCCCCTAGAGGCACAAAAGGAGGCTGAATATGCAGTACTCCCTTGACAATGTCTGAACTTCAGGCAGTGACGCCAGTTCCATTTTGGAAGAAAATCGATAGAGCCGAAAACTGGACCTTAATGGAACCCAATTGTAGGCCCATAGTCACCTCTGATTGTAGGAAGTGCAGAAATCGACCCAGCTGAAATTTCTCCTTTGGGGCCTTCCTGGCCTCACAGTACGCAACATATTTCCGCCATATGCGGTGATAATGGTTAGCGTTCACTTCTTTCCTAGCTTTAAATAGCGTAGGGATAACTTCCTCCGGAATACCCTTTTCCTTCAGGATCCGGCGTTCAACCGCCATGCCGTCAACGCAGCCGCGGTACGTCTTGAAACAGACAGGCCCCCTGCTGCAGCAGGTCCTGTCTGAGCGGCTGAGGCCATAGGTCCTCTGAGATCATTTCTTGGAGTTCTGGTTACCAAGCTCTTCTTGGCCAACCCGGAACAATGAGTATAGTTCTTACTCCTCTCCTTCTTATTATTCTCATTACCCTGGGTAAGAGAGGCAGAGAAGGGAACACATACACCGACTGGTACACCCACGGTGTTACCAGAGCGTCCACAGCTATCGCCTGAGGGTCCTTGACCTGGCGCAATATCTTTGTCTTCTGAGAAAGTCTGCTTCTCAGTTGTCCACTCCGGGAATGAACACTGCTGACAGTGCTAACACATGATTTTCCGCCCATCGGAGAATACTTGTGACTTCTGCCATCGCCATCCTGCTTCTTGTGCCGCCCTGTCGTGTACATGAGCGACCGCCGTGATGTTGTCTGACTGGATCAGCACCGGCCGGTGTTGAAGCAGGGGTCTAGCCTGACTTAGGGCATTGTAAATGGCCCTTAGTTCCAGAATATTTATGTGTAGGGAAGTCTCCTGACTTTTCCATAGCCTTGGAAGTTTCTTCCCTGTGTGACTGCCCCCCAGCCTCGAAGGCTGGCATCCGTGGTCACCAGGACCCAGTCCTGTATGCCGAATCTGCGGCCCCCTAGAAGATGAGCACTCTGCAGCCACCACAACAACGACACCCTGGCCCTTGGAGACAGGGTTATCCGCCGATGCATCTGAAGATGCGACCCGGACCACCTGTCCAACAGATCCCTCTGGAAAATCCTTGAATGGGACCTGGCGAATGGAATTTCTTCGTAAGAAGCTACTATCCTTCCCAGGGCTCGCGTGCATTGATGCACCGACACCTGTATACGTATTAGGAGGTATCTGTCTAGAGACGACAACTCCTTGGACTTCTCCTCCGGGAGAAACCCTTTTTATCCTGTTCTGTGTCCAGAACCATACTCAGGAACAGTAGACGCGTCGTAGGAACCAGCTGCGACTTTGGAATATTCAGAATTCAGCCGTGCTGTTGTAGCACTTCCCGAGATAGTGCTACTCCGCCGAACAACTGCTCCCTGGACCTTGCCTTTATAAGGAGATCGTCCAAGTACGGGATAATTATTTCGGCCATTACCTTGGTAAATACCTCGGTGCCGGGGACAGACCAACGGCAACGTCTGGAATTGGTAATGACAATCCTGTACCACAATTTTGAGGTACTCCTGGTGAAAAGGGTAAATAGGGACATGCAGGTAATCATCCTTGATGTCCAGTGATACCATCCAGGCTTGCAATAATCGCCCTGAGCGATTCCATTTCGAACTTGAACCTTCGTATATAAGTGTTCAAGGCTTTCAATTTTAGAATGGGTCTCACCGAACCGTCTGGTTTCGGTACCACAACATTTTGGAATAGTAACCCCGGCCTTGTTGAAGGAGGGGTACCTAGATTTCACCTGCTGGAAGTGCAGCTTGTGAATTGCCGCCAGTACTACCTTTCTCCGAGGGCAGCAGGCAAGGCTGAGGTGAGGTAACGGCGAGGGGGAGTCGCCTCGAACTCCAGCCTGTATCCCTGTGATACTATTTGCAGAACCTAGGGATCCACCTGTGGGCAAACCCACTGGTCTCTGAAGTTCCCGAGACGCGCCCCTACCGCACCTGTCTCCACCTGTGGAGCCCCAACGTCAAGCGGTGGACTCAGAGGAAGCGGGGGAAGATTTTTGATCCTGGGAACTGGCTGCTGGTGCAGCTTTTTCCTTCTTCCCTTGTCTCTGTGCAGAAAGGAAGCGCCTTTGACCCGCTTGCTTTTCTGAAGCCGAAAGGACTGTATCTGAAAATACGGTGCCTTCTTAGGCTGTGAGGAAACCTGAGGTAAAAAAAAAATGTTTTTCTTCCCAGCTGTTGCTGTGGATACGAGGTCCCAGAGACCATCCCCAACAATTCCTCACCTTTATAAGGCAGAATCTCCATGTGCATTTTATAGGCAGCATCACCTGTCCACTGCCGGGTTTCTAATACCCTCCTGGCAGAATGGACATTGCATTAATTCTGGATGCCAGCCGGCAAATATCCCTCTGTGCATCCTTTATCTATAAGACGACGTCTTTAATATGCTCTATGTTAGCAAACTATTTTCCCTGTCTTAGAGTATTAATATTATCTGACAGGGTATCAGACCACGCTGCAGCAGCACTATTTATGCTGAGGCGATTGCAGGTCTCAGTATATAACCTGAGTGTGTATATACAGACTTCAGGATAGTCTCCTGCTTTTTATCAGCAGGCTCCTTAAAGGTGGCCGTATCCTAAGACGGCAGTGCCACATTTTTTGACAAACGTGTGAGCGCCTTATCCACCCTAAGGGATATCTCCCAACGTGACCTATCCTCTGGCGGGAAAGGGTACGCCATCAGTAACTTTTTAGAAATTACCAGTTTCTTATTGGGGGAACCCACGCTACTTTACACACTTCATTCATTCATCTGATGGGGGAACAAAACACTGGCTGCTTTTTCTCCCCAAAAATAAAACCCCTTTTATGTGGTACTTGGGTTCATGTCAGAAATGCGTAACACATTTTTTATTGCCGAGATCATGTAACGGAAGTTCCTAGTGGATTGTGTATATGTCTCAATCTCGTCGACACTGGAGTCAGACTCCGTGTCGACATCTGTGTCTGCCATCTGAGGTAACGGGCGCTTTCTTGAGCCCCTGATGGCCTTTGAGACGCCTGGGCAGGCGCGGGCTGAGAAGCCGGCTGTCCCACAGCTGTTTTACATCATCCAGCCTTGTAAGGAGTTTACATTGTCGTTTAATACCTTCCACCTATCCATCCACTCTGATGTCGGCCCCACAGGGGACGACATCCCATTTATCGGCCTCTGCTCCACCTCCACGTAACCTTCCTCATCCCACATGTCGACACAGCCGTACCGACACACAGCACACACACAGGGAATGCTCTGACTGAGGACAGGACCCCACAAAGTCCTTTGGGGAGACAGAGAGAGAGTATGCCAGCACACACCAGAGCGCTATATAATGCAGGGATTAACACTATAACTGAGTGATTTTTCCCCCAATAGCTGCTTGTATAAACAATATTGCACCTAAATTTAGTGCCCCCCCTCTCTTTTTAACCCTTTGAGCCTGAAAACTACAGGGGAGAGCCTGGGAAGCTGTCTTCCAGTTGCACTGTGAAGAGAAAATGGCGCCATTGTGCTGAGGGAGATAGCCCCGCCCCTTTTTCGCGGACTTTTCTCCCGTTTTTTTATGGATTCTGGCAGGGGTATTTATCACATATATAGCCTCTGGGGCTATATATTGTGATATATTTGCCAGCCAAGGTGTATTTATTGCTTCTCAGGGCGCCCCCCCCCCAGCGCCCTGCACCCTCAGTGACCGGAGTGTGAAGTGTGTATGAGGAGCAATGGCGCACAGCTGCAGTGCTGTGCGCTACCTTGGTGAAGACTGATGTCTTCTGCCGCCGATTTTCCGGATTTCTTCTTGCTTCTGGCTCTGTAAGGGGGCCGGCGGCGCGGCTCTGGGACCGAACACCAATGGCCGGTTCCATGCGGTCGATCCCTCTGGAGCTAATGGTGTCCAGTAGCCTAAGAAGCCCAAGCTACCACCAGTTAGGTAGGTTCGCTTCTTCTCCCCTTTGTCCCTCGCTGCAGTGAGTCTGTTGCCAGCAGATCTCACTGTAAAATAAAAAACCTAACATATACTTTCTTTCTAGGAGCTCAGGAGAGCCCCTAGTGTGCATCCAGCTCGGCCGGGCACAGGATTCTGAAGTCTGGAGGAGGGTCATGGTGGGAGGAGCCAGTGCACACCAGGTAGTCCTAATTCTTTCTTAGCTGTGCCCAGTCTCCTGCGGAGCCGCTATTCCCCATGGTCCTTACGGAGTCCCCAGCATCCACTAGGACGTTAGAGAAATCTACGTTCTCTGCCTGAAAAGCTCCATATCTGTGCTCATTGTGCTGCAAATATCTGTGCTCAGTGTGCTGCATTGTGGGGACCACCAGTATATAGTTATAGTAGTACAGTACAGTAGGCCATTGCTGTATCTTGCAGCTCCGTGATAGACTCAGTTCTAGACAGTATCCTGATCATCAGTGCTCAATATCTGCTGCATTGTTGTGTGACCAGTATATACTGTAGTACAGTGCAGCATTTTGGTGACCGACAGTATATAGTTGTACAGTACAATAGGCCATTGCTGTATCTTGCAGCTCTGTGTCACTGCAAGTATCCATTCCATATCTGTGCTGCATTTTTGTGAGTAGTATATATAGTAGTACAGTGCAGCATTTTGGTGACCAACAGTATATAGTTGTACAGTACAGTAGGCCATTGCTGTATCTTGCAGCTCTGTGTCACTACAAGTATCCATTCCATATCTGTGCTGCATTTTTGTGAGCAGTATATATAGTAGTACAGTGCAGCATTTTGGTGACCAACAGTATATAGTTGTACAGTAGGCCATTGCTGTATCTTGCAGCTCTGTGTCACTGCAAGTATCCATTCCATATCTGTGCTGCATTTTTGTGAGCAGTATATATAGTAGTACAGTGCAGCATTTTGGGGACTAACAGTATATAGTTGTACAGTACAGTAGGCCATTGCTGTATCTTGCAGCTCTGTGTCACTGCAAGTATCCATTCCATATTTGTGCTACATTTTTGTGAGCAGTACAGTATATATAGTAGTACAGTGCAGCATTTTGGGGACCAACAGTATATAGTTGTACAGTACAGTAGGCCATTGCTGTATCTTGCAGCTCTGTGTCACTACAAGTATCCATCCCATATCTGTGCTGCATTTTTGTGAGCAGTATATATAGTAGTACAGTGCAGCATTTTGTTGACCAACAGTATATAGTTGTACAGTACAGTAGGCCATTGCTATTGATATAATAATATAACTGGCATATAATTCCACACATTAAAAAATGGAGAACAAAAAGGTGGAGGGTAAAATAGGGAACGATCAAGATCCACTTCCACCTAATGCTGAAGCTGCTGCCACTAGTCATGGCAGAGACGATTCAATGCCATCAACGTCGTCTGCCAAGCCCGAGCATGTAAAATCCGAAAAACTAAAGTTCAGTAAAATGACCCAAAAATCTAAATGAAAAGCACTTGAGGAGAAGCGTAAACTTGCCAATATGCCATTTACGACACGGAGTGGCAAGGCCCTGGCCTATGTTCATGGCTAGTGGTTCAGCTTCACATGAGGATGGAAGCACTCATCCTCCTGCTAGAAAACTGAAAAGAGTTAAGATGGCAAAAGCACAGCAAAGAACTGTGCGTTCCTCTAAATCACAAATCCCCAAGGAGAGTACAATTGTGTCAGCGGTTGCGATGCCTGACCTTCCCAACACTGGACGGGAAGAGGTGGCTTCTTCCACCATTTGCACACCCCCTGCAAGTGCTGGAAGGAGCACCCACAGTCCAGTTCCTGATAGTCAAATTGAAGATGTCACTGTTGAAGTACACCAGGATGAGGATATGGGTGTTGCTTGCGCTTAGGAGGAAATTGACAAGGAGGATTCTGATGGTGAGGTGGTTTGTTTAAGTCAGGCACCCGGGGAGATACCTGTTGTCCGTGGGATGAATATGGCCATTGACATGCCTGGTCAAATTACCCCAAAAAATCACCTCTTCGGTGTGGAATTATTTTAACAGAAATGCGGACAACAGGTGTCAAGCCGTGTGTTGCCTTTGTCAAGCTGTAATAAGTAGGGGTAAGGACGTTAACCACCTAGGAACTTCCTCCCTTATGCGTCACCTGGAGCGCATTCATCAGAAGTCATTGACAAGTTCAAAAACTTTGGGTGGCAGCGGAAGCAGTCCACTGACAACTAAATCCCTTCCTCTTGTAACCAAGCTCCTGCAAACCACACCACCAACTCCCTCAGTGTCAATTTCCTCCTTAGACAGGAACGCCAATAGTCCTGCAGGCCATGTCACTGGCAAGTCTGACGAGTCCTCTCCTAACTGGGATTCCTCCAATGCATCCTTGAGTGTAACGCCTACTGCTGCTGGCGCTGCTGTTGTTGCTGCTGGGAGTTGATCGTCATCCCAGAGGGGAAGTCGGAAGACCACTTGTACTACTTCCAGTAAGCAATTGACTGTCCAACAGTCCTTTGCGAGGAAGATGAAATATCACAGCAGTCATCCTGCTGCAAAGTGGATAACGCAGGCCTTGGCAGCTGTGTTGGTGTTAGACGTGCATCCGGTATCCGGCGTTAGTTCACAGGGACTTAGAGAATTTCTTGAGGTAGTGTGTCCCCAGTACCAAATACCATCTAGGTTCCACTTCTCTAGGCAGGCGATACCGAGAATGTACACAGACGTCAGAAAAAGAGTCACCAGTGTTCTAAAAAATGCAGTTTTACCCAATGTCCACTTAACCACGGACATGTGGACAAGTGGAGCAGGGCAGACTCAGGACTATATGACTGTGACAGCCCACTGGGTAGATGTATTGCCTCCCGCAGCAAAAACAGCAGCGGCACCAGTAGCAGCATCTCGCAAACGCCAACTCGTTCCTAGGCAGGCTACGCTATGTATCACTGCTTTCCTTAAGAGGCACACAGCTTACAACCTCTTACGGAAACTGAGGAACATCATCACAGATTGGCTTACCCCAATTGGACTCTCCTGGGGATTTGTGATATCGGACAACCCCACCAATATTGTGCGTGAATTACATCTGGGCAAATCTTTCCGGCAGACACAAGTCTGCAGATGTTCAAAGACCTACTGGTGAGACACTTGTCAACTCAAGCGGAACGTGACCCGTCAACAGCTCCTCCTTCACATTCTCCCGCAACTGGGGCTGCGAGGAAAAGGTTAAGAATTCCAAACCCACCCGCTGGCGGTGATGCAGGGCAGTCTGGAGCGAGTGCTGACATCTGGTCCGGACTGAAGGACCTGCCAAAGATTACTGACATGTCGTCCACTGTCACTGCATATGATTCTGTCACCATTGAAAGAATGGTGGAGGATTATATGAGTGACAGCATCCAAGTAGGCACGTCAGACAGTCCATACGTATACTGGCAGGAAAAACAGGCAATTTGGAGGCCCTTGCACAAACTGGCTTTATTTTCTCCATGTTCCCCCCCCCTCCAGTGTGTACTCCGAATGAGTGTTTAGTGCAGCCGGTCACCTTGTCAGCGATCGGCGTACGAGGTTACTTCCAGAAAATGTGGAGAAGATGATGTTCATCAAAATAAATTATAATCAATATTTCCATGGAGATATTTACCAGCAATTGCCTCCAGAAAGTACACAGGGACCTGAGATGGTTGATTCCAGTGGGGACGAATTAATACTCTGTGAGGAGGGGGATGTACACAGTGAAAGGGGTGAGGAATCAGGATGATGATGAGGTGGACATCTTGCCTCTGTAGAGCCAGTTTGAGCAAGGACACATTGATTGCTTCTTTTTTTGGTGGGGGCCCAAACCAACCAGTCATTTCAGCCACAGTAGTGTGGCAGACCCTGTGGCTGAAATGATGGGTTTGTTAAAGTGTGCATGTCCTGTTTATACAACATAAGGGCAGTGTCGGACTGGGGCATGAAGGGCCCACCAGGGAAATGTAATCACAGGGGCCTACTAAAGGCGCTGCCATATGCTGGAAGGGGTGTGGCCACATGACCAGAGGGGAGTGGCCAGCCATTACCTAGCATAGTATATAAAGAAAAAGAGCTCTACCTCGCTGTTCACTTCAAGCTGTTGTTTATGTGCCTGGGTTACCCAGGGAGAGAGCAGTAGTATACATGTGCCTGGGTTACACCGGGAGAGAGCAGTAGTATACATGTGCCTGGGTTACACCGGAAGAGAGCAGTAGTATACATGTGCCGGGTGGTCTTCAGGTTGCCAACTGTAGTGATCCCGGCGCACAGTATACCGGCGCCGGAATCCCAACAGCCGGCATACCGACACTTTTTCTCCCTCGTGGGGGTCCACGAACCCCCTGGAGGGAGAATAAATAGCGTGTAGCGCGCCACCATGCCCGCAGCGTAGCGAGCGCAGCGAGCCTGCAAGGGGCTCATTTGCGCTCGCCGCGCTGTCGGTATGCCGGTGGTCGTGCTTCCGGCGCCGGTATGCTGGTCGCCGGGAGCCCGGCCACCGGCATACCATACCACACCCCATGTGCCTGGGTTACTCCGGGAGAGAGCTGTAGTATACATGTGCCTGGGTTACACAGGGAGAGAGCAGTAGTATACATGTGCCTGGGTTACACCGGGAGAGAGCAGTAGTATACATGTGCCTGGGTTACATCGGGAGAGAGCAGTAGTATACATGTGCCTGGGTTACACCGGGAGAGAGCAGTAGTATACATGTGCCTGGGTTACACCGGGAGAGAGCAGTAGTATACATGTGCCTGGGTCACACCGGGAGAGAGCAGTAGTATACGTGCCTGGATTACACCGGGAGAGAGCAGTAGTATATATACACCTGAGATAATCTGGGAGAGAACAGTAGATACACATAATGACTGGAGCATATTGCCAGATACACATACGCGCCCAGCAGTGCCAGATACACATACGCGCCCAGCAGTGCCAGTTACAGATATGCCCCCACGGTGCAGGATACACATACGCCTGCCAGTGCCAGTTACACATATGCCCTGACGGTGCAGGATACACATATGTAGTTATGTACCCCCAGTGCCAGTTACACAAATGCCCCCACGGAGCAGGATACACATATGTACCCCCAGTGCCAGTTACACAAATGCCTCCACAGTGCAGGATATACATATGTACCTCCAGTGCCAGTTACACAAATGCCCCCACAGTGCAGGATATACATATGTACCCCTAGTGCCAGTTACACAAATGCCCCCACAGTGCAGGATATACATATGCCCCCACTGTGCAGTATATACACATGCCCCCACAGTGCAGTATATACACATGCCCCCACAGTGCAGTATATACATGCCCCCACAGTGCAGGATATACACAAATGCCCCCACAGTGCAGGATATACACATGCCCCCACAGTGCAGGATATACACATGCCCCCACAGTGCAGTATATACACATGTCCCCACAGTGCAGGATATACACAAATGCCCCCACAGTGCAGGATATACACATGCCCCCACAGTGCAGGATATACACATGCCCCCACAGTGCAGTATATATACACATGCCCCCACAGTGCAGGATATACACAAATGCCCCCACAGTGCAGGATATACACATGCCCCCACAGTGCAGTATATACACATGCCCCCACAGTGCAGGATATACACATGCCCCCACTGTGCAGGATATACATATCCCCCCCCTCCCCGTTACACAAATGACATCCACAGTGAAGGATATACATACCCCCCCCCCTTCCCCAGTGCCAGTTACACAAATGACCCCCAGTTACACAAATGCCCCACACAGTGCAGGATATACATATCCCCCCACAGTGCCAGTTACACATACTGTGGCAATTTACGCGTTACTCACCACCGCCGCCCGGGCTCTGCTGCTGCTCCGTGTCTTTGGGCCAGGGAGGAGAGCGCAGCTTGCGCATCTCCTGGCCCTCAGTCCCACTCTGCGTGGGATCTAATTACCGCCGCCGCCCGGGCTCTGCTGCTGCTCCTGTGTCGGGGCGGGGAGGAGAGCGCAGCGTGCGCTTCTCCTTCCCCTCAACTGACTCTGCCAGCCAGTGTGTGCTGCCGTTCTCTCTCCCAGGGCCACTGACGGCAGCATGTTACAAGCGCCGCGCCGCTGCTCCACGTTATTACAGTAGGCCCCGCCCTCACATAAAAGAGGGTGTGGCCAAAAATCAGTGGGGCCTACCGCTGGTTTCACCGGCTCCCTGGCGGCCCAGTCCGACACTGCATAAGGGTGGGTGGGAGGGCCCAAGGACAATTCCATCTTGTACCTCTTTTTTTTTTTTATTTATCTTTGCATCATGTGATGTTATGGGCCAATTTTTTTAAGTGCCATCCTGTCTGATACTGCAGTGCCACTCCTAGATGGGCCAGGTGTTTGTGCCGGCCACTTGGTTCGCTTAGCTTAGTCATCCAGCGACCTTGGTGCAAATTTTAGGACTAAAAATAATATTGTGAGGTGTTCAGAATAGACTGGAAATGAGTGGAAATTATGGTCATTGAGGTTAATAATACTATAGGATCAAAATTACCCCCAAATTCTATGATTTAAGCTGTTTTTGAGGGGTTTTTGGAAAAAAACACCCAAATCCAAAACACACCCGAATCCCACAAAAAATTTTCAGGGAGGTTTTGCCAAAATGCGTCTGAATCCAAAACCAAAACACAAAACACGAAAAATTTCCGGTGCACATCTCTAGTTGCGGGGCGTCGATGTGGCATTGTGGGGGCGTGGACCAGACAACGGAGCCGCGTCCAGACCATTTTCTAGGGGGCTGCGTGACGTCACACGATCTGATAAAGAAAATGGCGGTGCGGCTGTATACGCAGAATTGCTGAGTATGCAGGGAGGCATCCACAAATCCCAGCTCACATATGTCATCGCAATTAGATTGAGATTGCACTGCTGGACGGGACTTTTCATACTGGACGGGACTTGGCATACTGGGAGGCCTTGCCCTGTGCTGGACGGGACTTGGCACACTGGGAGGCCCTGCCCTGTGCTTGACGGGACTTGGCATGCTGGGAGGCCATGCCCTGTGCTGGATGGGACTTAGCATACTGGGAGGCCTTGCACTGTGCTGGACGGGACTTTTTCATACTGGGAGGCCTTGTCCTGTGCTGGATGGGACTTGGCATATTGGGAGGCCTTGCCCTGTGCTGTACGGGACTTGGCATACTGGGAGGCCTTGCCCTGTGCTGTACGGGACTTGGCATACTGGAAGGCCTTGCCCTGTGCTGGACGGGACTTGGCATATTGGGAGGCCCTGCCCTGTGCTGGACGGGACTTGGCATACTGGGAGGCCCTGCCCTGTGCTGGACGGGACTTGGCATACTGGTAGGCCTTGCCCTGTGCTGGACGGGACTTGGCATACTTAGAGGCCTTGCCCTGTGCTGGACGGAACTTGGCATACTTAGAGGCCTTGCCCTGTGCTGGACGGGACTTGGCATACTGGGAGCCCTTGCCCTGTGCTGGACGGGACTTGGCATACTGGGAGGCCTTGCCCTGTGCTGGATGGGACTTGGCATACTTAGAGGCCTTGCCCTGTGCTGGATGGGACTTGGCATACTGGGAGGCCTTGCCCTGTGTTGGACGGGACTTGGCATACTGGGAGGCTTTGCCCTGTGCTGGATGGGACTTGGCATACTTAGAGGCCTTGCCCTGCGCTGGACGGGACTTGGCATACTGGGAGGCTTTGCCCTGTGCTGGATGGGACTTGGCATACTGGGAGGCCTTGCCCTGTGTTGGACGGGACTTGGCACACTGGGAGGCCCTGCCCTGTGCTGGACGGGACTTGGCATACTGGGAGGCCTTGCCCTGTGCTGGACGGGACTTGGCATACTGGGAGGCCTTACCCTGTGCTGGATGGGACTTGGCATACTGGGAGGCCTTGCCCTGTGTTGGACGGGACTTGGCATACTGGGAGGCCTTGCCCTGTGCTGGATGGGACTTTGCATACTGGGAGGCCTTGCCCTGTGCTGGACGGGACTTGGCATACTGGTAGGCCTTGCCCTGTGCTGGACGGGACTTGGCATACTTAGAGGCCTTGCCCTGTGCTGGACGGAACTTGGCATACTTAGAGGCCTTGCCCTGTGCTGGACGGGACTTGGCATACTGGGAGGCCTTGCCCTGTGCTGGACGGGACTTGGCATACTTAGAGGCCTTGCCCTGTGCTGGACGGGACTTGGCATACTGGGAGGCCTTGCCCTGTGCTGGATGGGACTTGGCATACTTAGAGGCCTTGCCCTGTGCTGGACGGGACTTGGCATACTGGGAGGCTTTGCCTTGTGCTGGACGGGACTTGGCATACTTAGAGGCCTTGCCCTGTGCTGGACGGGACTTGTCATACTTAGAGGCCTTGCCCTGTGCTGGACGGGACTTGGCATACTGGGAGGCCTTGCCCTGTGCTGGACGGGACTTGGCACACTGGGAGGCCCTGCCCTGTGCTGGACGGAACTTGGCACACTGGGAGGCCTTGCCCTGCAGTGGACGGGACTTGGCATACTGGGAGGCCTTGCCCTGTGCTGGACTGGACTTGGCATACTGGGAGGCCTTGCCCTGCACTGGACGGGACTTGGCATACTGGGAGGCCTTGCCCTGTGCTGGACGGAACTTGGCACACTGGGAGGCCCTGCCCTGTGCTGGACGGGACTTGGCATGCTGGGAGACCTTGCCCTGTGCTGGATGGGACTTGGCACACTGGGAGGCCCTGCCCTGCGCTGGACGGGACTTGGCATACTGGGAGGCCTTGCCCTGCGCTGGACGGGACTTGGCATACTGGGAGGCCTTGCCCTGCGCTGGATGGGACTTGGCATACTAGGAGGCCTTGCCCTGTGCTGGACGGGACTTGGCACACTGGGAGGCCTTGCCCTGTGCTATACGGGACTTGGCATACTGGGAGGCTCTGCCCTGTGCTGGACGGGACTTGGCATACTGGGAGGCCTTGCCCTGCGCTGGACGGGGCTTGGCATACTGGGAGGCCTTGCCCTGCGCTGGACGGGACTTGGCATACTGGGAGGCCTTGCCCTGCACTGGACGGGACTTGGCATACTGGGAGGCCTTGCCCTGTGCTGGATGGGACTTGGCATACTGGGAGGCCTTGCCCTGTGCTGGACGGGACTTGGCACACTGGGAGGCCCTGCCCTGTGCTGGACGGGACTTGGCATGCTGGGAGACCTTGCCCTGTGCTGGATGGGACTTGGCATACTGGGAGGCCTTGCCCTGTGCTTGACGGGACTTGGCATACTGGGAGGCCTTGCCCTGTGCTATACGGGACTTGGCATACTGGGAGGCCTTGCCCTGTGCTGGACGGGACTTGGCATATTGGGAGGCCCTGCCCTGTGCTGGACGGGACTTGGCATACTGGGAGGCCCTGCCCTGTGCTGGACGGGACTTGGCATACTGGGAGGCCTTGCCCTGTGCTGGATGGGACTTGGCATACTTAGAGGCCTTGCCCTGTGCTGGACGAGACTTGGCATACTTAGAGGCCTTGCCCTGTGCTGGACGGGACTTGGCATACTGGGAGGCCTTGCCCTGTGCTGGACGGGACTTGGCATACTGGGAGGCTCTGCCCTGTGCTGGACGGGACTTGGCATACTGGGAGGCTTTGCCCTGTGCTGGACGGGACTTGGCCTACTGGGAGGCCTTGCCCTGCGCTGGTTGGGGCTTGGTATACTGGGAGACCTTGCCCTGCGCTGGACGGGACTTGGCATACTGGGAGGCCTTGCCCTGCGCTGGACGGGACTTGGCATACTGGGAGGCCTTGCCCTGTGCTGGACGGGACTTGGCATACTGGGAGGCCTTGCCCTGTGCTGGACGGGACTTGACATACTGGGAGGCCCTGCCCTGTGCTGGACCGGACTTGGCATACTGGGAGGCCTTGCCCTGTGCTGGACAGGACTTGGCATCATGTCTATACTTGCTGACTTTCAGTAACCCTTTTTGTTAATCCCTTCCTGTGGCATTCTCAGAGTAGGCGACCATGTTGGAGATTCTCAGAGGATGCAATAATTGAAAGTCAGCAATTATGCTTAATTCAAGTGTTTCGAGTAACATGCACAGTTCTATGTGACAGTGTGAGGGGCAGGGCCATCTTAATTTAAAGTTAAACTGGGCAGCTGCACAGGGCCCCACAATTCTTGGGGCCTTGGAGCATGGCAGACTGGGCCAGGGGCATTTGTGCACTGTCCTGCAGTGTCTAGGGAAGCCAATCCCGAGCCATTTTTTCAATCCCGGGTATCGGCTTTTATCTAGGTGGCTGACCCCTCGCCCCACCCCGCCCGCCCCGCACATATACTGTAACTTACCATATACCGAGGGCGGGCGGGAGGGGACCATCCTGTGAACGCTGCTGGGAGCCGCTGACAGCGCAGCATGACCTCTCACGCGCTGGGGAGCCGGAAGGAGGGAGCCGGGCAGCGTCTGAGTGTCCTGTGGACGATCAACGCTGATCCCTCAATCCCCGGGATTGGAGCTTCCAATCCCGGGATTGAATCCCGGCCATTTTTGGGCCTAAATCCCGGGATCCCGCCGATCCCGATCCCAGGATTGGCCACCATAGCAGTGTTCCATCCTCATGGTGGAGTTGCTAAGCAAAGCAGCAGTGAATAAATGGGATGAGCATGTATGTGACCTTCGCACACTGTTCCAGGAAAGGCTGGGGCTTACCCAACAGTTGCCGCAGTACTGGCATTGCTGTGAAAAACAGGGGTATGCCACCAAAACATCAAGTACCTTTGGCACAAAAGAAAAGACCTGGCCCAGTGTGTTATAACATTGAGAGGAATGCATACTACTCACTATTATCAATTATCATTCCCTGTACATACTCATCATGCTTCTCTTGTCACTCATCCTTCTCTGTACATACCCATCAGGGGCGTTTCTACACAGGAGGGGGCCCGTGTGCACCTCCGAGTGGGCCCCCTCAGAACGGCGCTGTAGACTCCGGCAATGTGCCAGAGTCTACTGCGCATGTGCATGTCTGCGGAAACATGGCGCCCACCATGATCCGGAGACCAATTTGGCTACCGCGCATGTGCGGCGGCCATTTTGGCAGCGATTTCCGCCGCGGACGCTGTGCCCGCCGCTGGACTCCGGTTAGGTAAGTATTTAAATGGGTGCAATGTGCCCAGTGTGGGCCCCCCTGGACCCAGGGGCCCGTGTGCACCGCACACATTGCACCCATTATAGAAACGCCAGTGATACCCATCACTCATCTCTCATCATTCTCCATATACAATCATCATTCTTCTCTTATTAATAAATAATCTCTGTACTTACTCCTCACTTTTATCACTCATCATTCGCCATACGTATTCCTCACTCTACTTCTCATAATCCCTGTACACATTCATCACTCTTTTCTTATCACTCATCAATCTCCATACACACTCATAACTCTACTCTTATTATTGTATTATTATCTTATTATATATCTTATTAGCTGGATACCCGTGCTTCGCTATGGAATTTCAAGTATTTCTGTGCATATGACTCATTTTGAAGGACTTCCTGGTAAACTAAGACCACCCATCCCCCAGCAAGGCAGTAGCCACCAGCACCCGGAGCGAGCAGCCCAGAGACGGAGGGGACGCCCGCTGTTGGGAACCTCCCAGGATCACCCCATCCCAAACCGGACACAGCAGCCAGTGCCGGGTACACCGACGGGGAGACATCTTCGTTACCCAGGAGCGGTGCCACCGCGCCCCCCGGTGTCAGTGGCCTGTACAGTGACAGTAGCAGTCATAGCGGTGGCGGCTGTGCCGGGGGATGGTCACATGGAGCAGCGACCCTAATGCGATTGATCATAGCTGCCGCTGTATAGCCAGGGATGGAGCAGCATCGTGCTGCTGCTGATCAGTTGGCAGAAAGCGAGTACCAGAGCAGAGGGAGGATGTTAAACATGGAGAGCCAGGACCGGGTGGATCTGTGTGAGAGTCTGTTGACGTGGGTAAGTGTGGAAGCTGTAGCAGCAGGGCTGCCCCATCCCCCACCCCCAGGCCCTGCACACACTGCCGACAGCTGTCATTGTTTCATCACCCGAGCTGGGTGTAGTCTATGCGGGAGCTGTTCCCCCAGGGGTCAATATATAATGGGCCTCTGGGTTATATACTTGTCAGTTTGATGCTTATAGTGCCAGCATAATTTGACACTAATGTTGGCCATTTTGGGCATTTTATTTTTCACTCCTTCTCACCCCCCATGCTGATGGGGGCTGAACTTGGACTTAAACGGCATCGGGAGTGTCACTATTCATCTCCACGATCCCGAAAACTATGGATTTTTACATGTCACCACCTTTCCTAGCCCCACAGTATTTATTTCCAGAGTGTAAGTCATATGTGTACCAAGTTTGGTGTAAATTGCTCCAGGCATTCCAGAGTTATGCCGAAAAGTTTGTCTTTTTACATATCACCCCCTTCCCACCACCACCCCTAGGGGTGCTAGGGGTGTCTTACCCCCACAGTATTTTTTTCCAGATTGTAAGTGATATGTGTACCAAGTTTGGTGTAAATTGCTCCAGGCATTCCAGAGTTATGCTGGAACATACACATATACACACATCCATTTATATATATATAGATTATCAATTCCCGTACACATTCATTATTCTTTTCTCATCACTCATCGTTCTCCATACACACTTATTACTCACCAGATACTACTCACCAGATACTACTCTGCTATCATTGCTCCCAACTTGTCAATGATCACTTCTTGCTTGTCAATTGCTCATAGAACAACTTATGTCTTTTTCCCATTAGGTGTAGAGTGACATAGTGGGAGATGGACGTCTCCCCTGATAAAGATAATTATTTATCTTGAACCTAAGCTATATACTTATTAAAGACAACAAACGCAATAGGCGTACGAGGTGCCGTAATGGTACGCACTTAGCGTAGCAGACGCTAGGCCGTGGTCGAGACGCACGAGCGGCACATTCGCTCACGGCTTACGCTTGGTATCGAGCACGCTATAGGCGGCCCGAGTACCGTAATGCTACGCTAATAGCGTAGCAGACGCTGTATCGCGAGAGCGGGATACGAGCGGCGCTGACGCTCACTGATTTACACACAGACAACCTTGTAACAACACACTATAAGGGTATGCTTATACTGTAAACCTTAGTACTGTAATATTATCACAATATAACGCTGATTAACCTTTATAATATGAAAGCTGTTTGAGCGACTGAGACGCTCAAAAACCCTTTATACTAACTAGTGAAACACACACTCCTTGCTAAGGTTCCAACACCTTTACTGACGATATTTAGTACGTAAAAAGGGGAAAACAGATACAGTTCATACACTACAGACCTGACATAAATACCTAAACACAATAACTAAGCAGAAATACAAACACTAGCAAACGATTGCAAATACAAATAAACAGAAAGAGGATAAATGGCAAACACTTATAGGTTAGCTACAAAAGAACAATTGCATACATACAGAGTAACGAAATGGCCACAGAGAAAAGCTTACACACGTGGGAATGAATCGCATGCGCTATCTGGAAACCAGCTCTCAGTCATCACGGGGAAAACCTTGTGGAGAGAAGTGAGGCTGGTCTGGCTATGGGGGTCTTTATATACACAACATACTGTACAATACAATGGGCCCTACAATCTCATTGTTCATTGGACACAGGAATGTCTCTCTGCACTAAGACAAAAGGTCATAGGTGGATTTGAACAGGTGGGCTGTGACTATTTCAAACTGCTCAGATGGGAGGTATCCTCAAGATTCCCGCCGCATGGATAATGAACCGCAAATACAGTAAATGTCCATAAACTACTCATAGACATAACTATACGCAGGAGCGATTAATCTCTACCTAACCAGCACCGGATTGTTTCTAATAAAATACTCTTCAGTTAGGTACCAGACACCACTGTTCAACCTTTGTCAGACCCTTTGTATCGTGAAAAGAGGAATTCCCAGGTCCCTGAACCATTTACACTAAACATACTTGCAGACATTATTAAGGGGATTAATACCTACAAAACACATTATATTGGTTAAATATGTAGCGATCGAGTCGCTCGCTAGTCGCACACAAACTCTACCGTAAATGCACATCCCCACGCGCAGGCGACGTGGGAGCGTCCCTTACGCAACCTGAGGGGATGCGTACGCACGGGGGAGTGGGTGCACGAGCAGCGGGCATGTGCATTGGGGTTAGTACATGGCGATGAGAATAACGATATTTTTCGACTTTGACACCCCATTATCTCCATATCATTCAATGGGGGTCATTCCGAGTTGTTCGCTCGTTGCTGATTTTCGCTATACTGCGATTAGTCGCTTACTGCGCATGCGCAAGGTTCGCAGAGCGCATGCGCTTTGTTATTTTACACAAAAGTTAGGTATTTTACTCACGGCATATTGAAGCTTTTTCATCGCTGCGCTGATCATAGTGTGATTGACAGGAAGTGGGTGTTTCTGGGCGGAAACTGGCCGTTTTATGGGAGTGTGCGGAAAAATGCAAGCGTTCGAGTAGCAAAACGCAGGAGTGGCTGGAGAAACGGGGGAGTGGTTGGGCAAACGCTGGGTGTGTTTGTGACGTCAAACCAGGAACGAAAAGGACTGAGCTGGTTGCAAGCAATGGCTGAGTAAGTCTGGAGCTACTCAGAAACTGCTAAGAAATTTCTATTCGCAATTCTGCTAATCTTTCGTTCGCACTTCTGCTAAGCTAAGATACACTCCCAGAGGGCGGCGGCTTAGCGTGTGCAATGCTACTAAAAGCAGCTAGTGAGCGAACAACTCAGAATCACCCCCAATACCCAATATCCTGCACCATTACCTTGTGCCCTGACACGATCAACATGATTACTCCATAATTCATAGGAAAATGCTAGAGACATGTGGGGGTAAATTTACTAAGATGGGAGTTTTATTTAAAATGGGACATTGCCCATAGCAACCAATCAGATTCTATTTCTCATTTATCTAGCACCTTCTAGAAGATAATACCTGGAATCTGATTGGTTGCTATGGGCAACATCACATCTCAAACAGAACTCCCATCTTAGTAAATTTACCCCCTGGATGGCACTGCAGGAACCATATCAGGATGGTGGTGTTATAAAAATAATACATTTGAGACATGAATTATACAATGCAAAGTTAGATAAATGCAGAAGTATGAGTGATAATATAGACAGAATGATATCTGTCTCTCAGCAGTTAACGTCTGTTGAAGTGCAATGATGAAGAAATAGCTACAGCCACGCTGCAAAATTTAACACATAAGTTTGACCTAGTTGTGGCATTGGATGTACAAGCTTTGATTGATTGCAAAAAGTTAAAAGCCTCGATTGGTTGCAGAAAGTTATGAAGATAAAAAGAATACACCTTTACAATTGCGCAATAAACTTTTAAATGCAGCCCAGGTCACTCTAGGTTCACCAAACCATACACCAGAATACAGAAGAAAATGAGATACCCTGTAGCGCAAAGAAAGTGACATGTATAGTAAAAAGTACATAACCAAGAACATTCCTGTGGTTATAGATCTCAAAGGTTCCTTCAAGGCGAATCAAATTTCCTCCATGCAGCTCCACTCGATGTACCTCAAACAGGAGAAAACACTTAGTGCAACACCATTTGATAGTTACAGAGGGAGACTATCTGTTAGGTATCACACTCACATTTAGTAAGTGTAAGACTTGCTTATCATCCTCCAAAGTGAAGGTATTTCCTAAGATATCTTCCTCCAATCAAGCATGGCCGGATTAACAATGGGGCGGATGGAGCTGCAGCTCCAGGCCTCCCCATTAAAATAGGCCCACAGTTTCTGCAGAACTGCTGCTGTAGACAAGAAAACATTGTTTCCTGCTACAGCAGCCTGCCACAAGCCGTCCGAAGTCCCCGCCCCCCGCACCTTCGGCCCGCTACCTCCGTTCTCCCCCCTCCCGCGGCACTGGCGGAAAGAATACTGCGGGCATCAACTGTATATGGCAGCGCAATGCAAGGGTTCACTAGCCCTGACCTCCCTGCTGCGCCGCATATGCAATGATGTAAGGACCTACCCCGACACCACTGCGTCCTGAAGGAAGCAGGAGGCACCGTGAGTGACAGGCAGCATACAGCTTCCTGAAGATTGGCGGGGTGATTGATCGTCCTACTGAGTTGAGGTGAGGCGTCAATCCTGCTAGCTACTTGCCTGGCTGCTGATACTAATACTATCTGAGGCACAGACTTTCAATATATGGTGCATATATATACTGAATATATATACACATATGTATACAATATACTACTGTGCATGTGTATGTATGTATATATATATACACATATACTGTGTGTGCATAGATATATATATAAATATATATATATATTGTGTATGTATGTATGTGTGTGTGTATATATATATATATATATATATATAAATGTATATATATATATATATATATATATGTATATATATACATACATACACGTACACACATTTTTAAATATATATGTGTATGTCCCTAGTGGCACCGAGGGGGGGTGGTACTTTTTTTACCCGGGCCCATTGGAGGGTCCCAGATCCCGCTGCTCTCCACCTTCCACATTGCTGTCAACCACACATTGGGTCGGAATAGAGGACTGGCCGCCGCAGCCTCTCTCCCAGCGGAGACTGACACCAGTGCTCCCTCCCTATATGTTTATATAGTATGTGTGTAGTATCAATGCATGTTGCCTTGAGAGTTTTGTTTCAAGTCCAAAGTGCCAGCACTGGGAAGTATTGTACCCAAGGGTGCCGGAACTTGCTATTCCTTCTGTGTGTGTGTGTGATAGATATATATATATATATATATATATATATATATATTAGAGATGTGCACCAGACATTTTTCGGGTTTTGTGTTTTGGTTTTGGATTCGGATCCGCGGCCGTGTTTTGGATTCGGACGCGTTTTGTCAAAACCTCCCTGAATTTTTTTTGTCGGATTCGGGTGTTTTTTTTCAAAACCCCCTCAAAAACAGCTTAAATCATAGAATTTGGGGGTGATTTTGATCCCATAGTATTATAAACCTCAATAACCATAATTTCCACTCATTTCCAGTCTATTCTGAACACCTCACACCTCACAATATTATTTTTAGTCCTACAATTTGCACCAAGGTCGCTGGATGACTAAGCTAAGCGACCCAAGTGGCCGGCACAAACACCTGGCCCATCTAGGAGTGGCACTGCAGTGTCAGACAGGATGGCACTTAAAAAAATTGTCCCCAAACATCACATGATGCAAAGATAAATTAAAGAAAAAAGAGGTGCAAGATGGAATTCTCCTTAGGCCCTCCCACCCACCCTTATGTTGTATAAACAGGACATGCACACTTTAACAAACCCATCATTTCAGTGACAGGGTCTGCCACACGACTGTGGCTGAAATGACTGGTTAATTTGGGCCCCCACCAAAAAAGAAGCAATCAATCTCTCCTTGCAGAAAGTGGCTCTACAGAGGCAAGATGTCCACCTCCTCCTCATCGTCCGATTCCTCACCCCTTTCACTGTGTACATCCCCCTGCTCATAGATTATTAATTCGTCCTCACTGGAATCCACCATCTCAGGTCCCTGTATACTTTCTGGAGGCAACTGCTGGTGAATGTCTCCACGGAGGAATTGATTATAATTCATTTTGATGAACATCATCTACTCCACATTTTCTGGAAGTAACCTTGTACGCCGATTGCTGACAAGGTGAGCGGCTGCACTAAACACTCTTTCGGAGTACACACTGGAGGGGGGGGGGGGGGGCAACTTAGGTAAAATAAAGCCAGTTTGTGCAAGGGCCTCCAAATTGCCTCTTTTTCCTGCCAGTATACGTACGGACTGCCTGACGTGCCTACTTGGATGCGGTCACTCATATAATTCTCCACCATTCTTTCAATGGTGACAGAATCATATGCAGTGACAGTAGACGACATGTCAGTAATCGTTGGCAGGTCCTTCAGTCCGGACCAGATGTCAGCACTCGCTCCAGACTGCCCTGCATCACCACCAGCGGGTGGGCTCGGAATTCTTAGACTTTTCCTCGCAGCCCCAGTTGCGGGAGAATATGAAGGAGGAGCTGTTGACGGGTCACGTTCCACTTGAGTTGACAAGTGTCTCACCAGCAGGTCTTTGAACATCTGCAGACTTGTGTCTGCCGGAAAGAGAGATACAACGTAGGCTTTAAACCTAGGATCGAGCACGGTGGCCAAAATGTAGTGCTCTGATTTCAACAGATTGACCACCCGTGAATCCTAGTTAAGCGAATTAAGGGCTCCATCCACAAGTCCCACATGCCTAGCGGAATCGCTCCTTTTTAGCTCCTCCTTCAATCTCTCCAGCTTCTTCTGCAAAAGCCTGATGAGGGGAATGACCTGACTCAGGCTGGCAGTGTATGAACTGACTTCACGTGTAGCAAGTTCAAAGGGTTGCAGAACCTTGCACAACGTTGAAATCATTCTCCACTGCACTTGAGTCAGGTGCATTCCCCCTCCTTTGCCTATATCGTAGGCAGATGTATAGGCTTGAATGGCCTTTTACTGCTCCTCCATCCTCTGAAGAATATAGAGGGTTGAATTCCACCTCGTTAGTCGTTACCACCTCTTGCTTCAGCTGATGGCGGGGCAGGTTCAGGAGTGTTTCCTGGTGCTCCAGTCTTCGGCACGCGGTGGCTGAATGCTGAAAGTGGCCCGCAATTCTTCGGGCAAACGACAGCATCTCTTGCACGCCCCTGTCGTTTTTTTTTTAATTCTGCACCACCAAATTCAATGTATGTGCAAAACATGGGACGTGCTGGAATTTGCCCACATGTAATGCACGCACAATATTGGTGGCGTTGTCCGATATCACAAATCCCCAGGAGAGTCCAATTGGGATAAACCATTCTGCGATGATGTTCCTCAGTTTCCGTAAGAGGTTGTCAGCTGTGTGCCTCTTATGAAAAGCGGTGATACAAAGCGTAGCCTGCCTAGGAACGATTTGGCGTTTGCATCTCGCCTGCTACTGGTGCCGCCGCTGCTGTTCTTGCTGCTGCAGGCAATACATCTACCCAGTGGGCTGTCACAGTCATATAGTCCTGAGTCTGCCCTGCTCCACTTGTCCACATGTCCGTGGTTAAGTGGACATTGGGTACAACTGCATTTTTTAGGACACTGGTGAGTCTTTTTCTGACGTCTGTGTACATTGTCGGTATCGCCTGCCTAGAGAAATGGAACCTAGATGGTATTTGGTACCGGGGACACAGTACCTCAAACAATTCTCTAATTCCCTGTGAATTAACGGTGGATACCGGACACACGTCTAACACCAACGCAGCTGCCAAGACCTGAGTTATCCGCTTTGCAGCAGGATGACTGCTGTGATATTTCATCTTCCTCGCAAAGGACTGTTGGACAGTCAATTGCTTACTGGAAGTAGTACAAGTGGTCTTCCAACTTCCCCTCTGGGATGACGATCGACTCCCAGCAGCAACAACAGCAGCGCCAGCAGCAGTAGGCGTTACACTCAAGGATGCATTGGAGGAATCCCAGACAGGAGAGGACTCGTCAGACTTGCCAGTGACATGAACCTGCAGGACTATTGGTTTTCCTGTCTAATGAGGAAATTGACACTGAGGGAGTTGGTGGTGTGGTTTGCAGGAGCTTGGTTACAAGAGGAAGGGATTTAGTTGTCAGTGGACTGCTTCCGCTGTTACCCAAAGTTTTTGAACTTGTCAATGACTTCTGATGAATGCGCTCCAGGTGACGTATAAGGGAGGATGTTCCTAGGTGGTTAACGTCCTTACCCCTACTTATTACAGCTTGACAAAGGCAACACATGGCTTGACACCTGTTGTCCGCATTTCTGTTAAAATAATTCCACACCGAAGAGGTGATTTTTTTTTGTAATTTGACCAGGCATGTCAATGGCCATATTCGTCCCACGGACAACAGGTGTCTCCCCGGATGCCTGACTTAAACAAACCACCTCACCATCAGAATCCTCCTTGTCAATTTCCTCCTCAGCGCCAGAAACACCCATATCCTCATCCTGGTGTACTTCAACAGTGATATCTTCAATTTGACTATCAGGAACTGGACTGTGGGTGCTCCTTCCAGCACTTGCAGGGGGTGTGCAAATGGTGGAAGGCGCCACCTCTTCCCGTCCAGTGTTGGGAAGGTCAGGCATCGCAACCGACACAATTGGACTCTCCTTGGGGATTTGTGATTTAGAAGAACGCACTGTGTGCTGTGCTTTTGCCAGATTAAGTCTTTTCATTTTTCTAGCAAGAGGATGAGTGCTTCCATCCTCATGTGAAGCTGAACCACTAGCAATGAACACAGGCCAGGGCCTCAGCCGTTCCTTGCCACTCCGTGTCGTAAATGTCATATTGGCAAGTTTACGCTTTTACTCAGACGCTTTTAATTTAGATTTTTGGGTCATTTTACTGAACTTTTGTTTCTTGGATTTTACATGCTCTCTACTATAACATTGGGAATCGGCCTTGGCAGACGACGTTGATGGCATTTCATCGTCTCGTCCATGACTGGTGGCAGCAGCTTCAGCACGAGGTGGAAGTGGATCTTGATCTTTCCCTATTTTACCCTCCACATTTTTGTTCTCCATTTTTTAATGTGTGGAATTATATGCCAGTAATATATCAATAGCAATGGCCTACTGTACTGTACTATGTATGTATACTGTTGGTCACCAAAATGCTGCACTGTAATACTATATATACTGCTCACAAAAATGCCGGACAGATATGGAATGGATCTGTGCAGTGACACAGAGCTGCAAGATACAGCAATGGCCTACTGTACACAACTATATACTGTTGGGTCACCAAAATGCTGCACTGTAATACGATATATACTGCTCACAAAAATTCCGCACAGATATGGAATGGATACGTGCAGTGACACAGAGCTGCAAGATACAGCAATGGCCTACTGTACTGTACTACTATAATTATTATTATATACTGGTGGTCCCCAGTCCCCACAATGCAGCACACTGATCAGATATTTGAAGCACACTGAGCACAGATATGGAGCGTTTTCAGGCAGAGAACGTAGATATTTTCAGCACACTGAGCACAGATATGGAGCGTTTTCAGGCAGAGAACGTAGATATTTTCAGCACACTGAGCACAGATATTTGCAGCACACTGAGCACAGATTACGGAGCTTTTCAGGGAGAGAACGCAGCCACGTCCTCTCCGTTCAATATCCAAAGCACGAGTGAAAATGGCGGCGACGCGCGGCTCCTTATATAGAATACGAATTTCGCGAGAATCCGACAGCGGGATGATGACGTTCGGGCGCGTTCTGGTTAACTGAGCAAGGCAGGAAGATCCGAGGCTGCCTCGGAAACCGTGTAAAATGGGTGAAGTTCGGGGGGGTTCGGATCTCGAGGAACCGAACCCACTCATTTCTAATATTTATATATATATATATATATATATATATCCAAGACCAGCACTCCTTTTCTTAAACACAGGTTTAACAAAGGACCTAGGCCAGTGGTTCTCAAAGTTTTTTGAGTCACGGCGCCCTAGTGTATCAGCATTTTTTTTTACGGCACCTCTAGGCCAAATATTTCTTACTGAGAAATTTAAAAATAAATATTAAATGAAGGAAATTGTGTTTATAGGTCATCCTTAGGTTGAGTTATGTGGTTCTGTTTCTCCACATATTTAATGACTGGCAGACACCAGCACTGATTATGCCTATTAAGTTGACCATAAATAATTTTAAGTGGTACTGGACCACCAATCCAAGGCACCCCTGCAAGTGTCCCGAGGCACCCCAGGGTGCCTAGGAACAAAGTTTGAGAAACCACTGACCTAAATGTCAGACTCTTCAAGTTTTTTGTTGAAGTCCATGTAAATGCTGCTTCACTATGGTGGTCATTCCGAGTTTTTCGCTCGCTAGCTGCTTTTAGCAGCATTGCACACGCTAGGCCGCCGCCCTCCGGGAGTGTATCTTAGCTTAGCAGAATTGCGAACGAAAGATTAGCAGTTCTGCTATTAAATATTTCCTTGCAGTTTCTGAGTAGCTCCAGACCTATTCCTAGATTGCGATCACCTCAGTCCGTTTAGTTCCTGGTTTGATGTCACAAACACGCCCTGCGTTCGGCCAGCCACTCCCCCGTTTCTCCAGCCATTCCTGCGTTTTTCCCTGACACGCCTGCGTTTTTTAGCACACTCCCGGAAAACGCTCAGTTGTCACCCAGAAACGTCCCTTTCCTGTCAATCACTCACCGATCAGCAGTACGACTGAAAAGCGCCGCTCAAGCAACAGCAAAACTACTAAGTTTTGTGTTAAATAACTTAGCGCATGCGCGCTGCGTACCATGCGCCTGCACATTTTTCACCTGATCACAACATAGCGAAAAACGGCAGTGAGCGAACAATTCGGAATGACCACCAATGTTCCTATACGTTATCCTCCCGGCGTCGGAGTTGGATTCTATATAAGGCGCTTCAGCCGGTACTTGGCGCCATTTCACAGTAATGCTTACTGCAGTATGCTGCGCTGACTCTGCTGTATTGGCTGTGTGCTGTGTCCAGACTCACAAGTGTCTCTGCTTAAAGAGGCTGTGTATAGGGGGCACGCTACATGCTGCTTTATGCGGCGCTATTCTCTGCTGTATTATGCTGTGTTCAGATTCACAAGTGGCTGTGCTCTTTAAAGTGACTGTGCATAGGGGCATGCTGCTGTATGCTGCGCTGTACTGTTTGGTGTGCTTTACCCCAGTATGCTTAGTTCATGTGCATCTATAAGCACTGTGATCCATGCAGTGTGAACTGATCTGCAAGTTAAAAAAACAGAAAAATGTATATAATATATATATATATATATATATATATATACATATATATTGTTTGTCCTGTTTGGTGCTCTTTGATTCCCCTAGTGCGCTTTGTTCCGTTGCTCCTTTCTAAAGTGATCCCTGTTATCGCGCATCTTGCACCCAAAGTAATCAGGTTTAGCTGTGAAAAGTGTTGGGCGCCTTTGCTACCCCGGGGTAGCGAGCTGAAATGATTATACTACACCCGTCAGCAGAAACAGAACGGGTGTGGAAGGGTGTGAAACAGGGACGTGCAGTCAGGGGAGGCAGTGCCTTCCCCGTCCTTAATGATTAAAATACAAAGAAGATACTTATGACACAGATTCTGTGTCATAAGTATCTGCTTTATCCTTTCTATTATTTAAATTATGTAAAAAAGGTTTTACATGAGTTCAGAGGCACCACTCTCGGTGCCTCCTGCTGTCAATATGTTAGGGTCGGAAGCGGGGGGCGGGGCCAAACATCGGGCTGTAGAAGCCCATTAAAAAAAAACCCTGTAAGCGGCACTAGTATGAGTGCCTCTGTGACAGGGGCGTGCTTTCAGCCCATATGAAAGCATGCCCCTGTCACTAACACTGATGTGATTGGGCAGTGGGCAGGGCCGGACTGGCTTCCCGGCACCAAACCACCCCCAATTCCTGGGCTGGCTGACTTGAGCATCAGACCCCCCCAATCTTACCAGCAGCGGCCGATAATCCCCATTCCCCCCTAACCCCTCCCCCCCAACCCTTGGCTTCACCCGCTGGAATTTAAAGTTATGGCAGCTGCATCATATACAGGGAGAGCAGGACTGCAACAAAGGTCCTGCCCCCCTCCCAGGGCTGTCCGCCGCTCACTTTCACGCACAGACAGCACCAGGACTCCGGGGAACACCCTGCGGGGAGAAGACCTCTGCTACGGGGCTCCAGCGGTAAGGAGAGGGGGTTGGGGGGGTGGGAGAAGACCTCTGCTGCGGGGCTCCAGCGGTAAGGGGAGGGGGATGAATAGGGATGAATACCTCTGCTGCGGGGCTCCAGTGGTAAGGAAAGGGGGGGGATGAATACCTCTGCTGCGGGGCTCCAGCGGTAAGGAGAGGGGGGGGGGATGAATACCTCTGCTGCGGGGCTCCAGCGGTAAGGAGAGGGGGGGTGAATACCTTCGCTGCGGGGCTCCAGGGGTAAGGAGAGGGGGTGGATGAATACCTTTGCTGCAGGGCTCAAGTGGTAAGGAGAGCGGGGGGGAGAAGTCCACTGCTACTGGGCTCCAGTGGTAAGAAGTGGGGGAGAGGGGGGGGGGGTGAAGACCTCTGCTGTGGGGCTCTGGTGGTGGGGAGGGGGGAGAGTCCACTGCTGCAGCAGTGGCGGAACTACCGCCAGGGTTGATGCTAGATTCAAGTGGGCTAAGGGACCTTTTTCGTCAGGGGGAGGAGCCATGACACAAGAGAGAGGAGCTAAGTCAGCGGGATAATTCCTCTTCTACCCACGCCACCAACTATTACCTTTAGTAATCAGGTGGCGAGCGAAGCGGAGCGAGCCACCGAGCCCGAAGCGTGGCGAGCGAAGCAAGCCCGCGAGGGTACTTTTTGGGTACCCTGTTCGGCTGTAGCTCCTCCCCCTGATGACGTATCTCCTTCCCTAGGTACGTCAGAAGGTCCCTTCTCCCACTTCGATATAGAACCAACCCTACCGCCAGTGCAAGCAGTGCCTTGCACTGGGGCCCGCCACTGTCAAGGGGCCCAAAGACAGCGCGGCATGTAATGAGTCAAACTGACTCATTACATGCCGCCAGAGTCGTCAGAACGGGAAGGGGGGGGGGGGGGAAGGGGGCAGCTCGCCCCCCCAAACATGAGAGGCGCCGCCGCCAACTTGCAAGAGGAGCGAATTGCGGCAGTGAACAGAGGCCGGTTGCGCCGGCGGCTCTAGCTGACTACCGCTGCTCTAGCTGCTTTCCGCGATCGGGTGACAGCGCATACATATGAGCCGGCAGCAGCAAGAGCCAGCCCCTGGACGTTGTGCGGAGGCAGCAGTGGGGGCGTGGCTTAGCAGCCGGGAAAGACTGTGCGTGGGGCAAGCGGCAGGCGGCATTATATGCATGCTGAGCCATGCACATAGTAGAGATAGACCTGTAGTGCCCAGACATGGTCCTCGCGCTATAACTGTATTCAGCCAGCAGCCAGCCACACATCTGAGGGTACAGGAGGGTTGATGGCAGGACCTGACCCTGATGTCATTCTCCGGCTGCAGGGCACAGGGGCTTGTAGCAGCTGCTCTCTCCTGGCCTCCTTCATCATACTTTGGCACTGGTGAGTCTTCATTTTTATATTCAATCAGTGTGTGGGGGTGCTGCTGAGCCACCTGATGTGAATAAGGTGAATATGGTGTAGTGTAATGTGAATAATGAGTGGTACATTGTCTCTCTCTCCCTGGCACTGTGTCTTTCCCTCTTTCTCTCTCCGTTATGTGTAAAAAGGGGACGCTGTCTGCCGTTATGTGTAAAAAGGGGACGCTGTCTGCCGTAATGTGTAATAAGGGGGACGCTGTCTGCCGTAATGTGTAAAAAGGGGGAAGCTGTCTGCCATTATGTGTAAAAAGGGGACGCAGTCTGCCGTAATGTGTAAAAAGGGGATGCTGTCTGCCGTTATGTGTAAAAAGGGGACGCTGTCTGCCGTAATGTGTAATAAGGGGGACGCTGTCTGCCGTAATGTGTAAAAAGGGGGACGCTGTCTGCCATTATGTGTAAAAAGGGGATGCTGTCTGCCGTTATGTGTAAAAAGGGGACGCTGTCTGCCTTAATGTGTAATAAGGGGGACGCTGTCTGCCGTAATGTGTAAAAAGGGGGACGCTGTCTGCCATTATGTGTAAAAAGGGGACGCAGTATGCCGTAATGTGTAAAAAGGGGGACGCTGTCTGACGTAATGTGTAAAAAGGGGGACGCTGTCTGTCGTAATGTGTAAAAAGGGGGACGCTGTCTGCCGTAATGTGTAAAAAGGGGGACGCTGTCTGCTGTAATGTGTAATAAGGGGGACGCTGTCTGCTGTAATGTGCAAAAAGGGGGACGCTGTCTGCCGTTATGTGTAAAAAGGGGACGCTGTCTGCTGTAATGTGTAAAAAGGGGGGCGCTGTCTGCCGTAATGTGTAAAAAGGGGGACGCTGTCTGCTGTAATGTGCAAAAAGGGGGACGCTGTCTGCCGTTATGTGTAAAAAGGGGACGCTGTCTGCCGTAATGTGTAATAAGGGGGACGCTGTCTGCCGTAATGTGTAAAAAGGGGGACGCTGTCTGCCATTATGTGTAAAAAGGGGACGCAGTATGCCGTAATGTGTAAAAAGGGGGACGCTGTCTGACGTAATGTGTAAAAAGGGGGACGCTGTCTGTCGTAATGTGTAAAAAGGGGGACGCTGTCTGCCGTAATGTGTAAAAAGGGGGACGCTGTCTGCTGTAATGTGTAATAAGGGGGACGCTGTCTGCTGTAATGTGCAAAAAGGGGGACGCTGTCTGCCGTTATGTGTAAAAAGGGGACGCAGTCTGCCGTAATGTGTAAAAAGGGGGACGCTGTCTGCCGTAATGTGTAAAAAGAGGGCGCTGTCTGGCGTAATGTGTAAAAAGGGGAATCTGTCTGCCGTAATGTGTAAAAGGGGCTCTACCTGGTGTAGTGGCACTACTGTGCGGCGCAATTTGAATAATGGAGACTACTGTGAACCGTACTATGAATTGGTATTATTTTGTGGCCACACCCCTACCCCATGAAGCCATACCCCTATATTTCTCTAACGTCCTAGTGGATGCTGGGGACTCCGTAAGGACCATGGGGAATAGACGGGCTCCGCAGGAGACATGGGCACTTTAAGAAAGAATTTAGATTCTGGTGTGCTCTGGCTCCTCCCTCTATGTCCCTCCTCCAGACCTCAGTTTTGAATCTGTGCCCGGACGAGCTGGGTGCTGTTCAGTGAGCTCTCCTGAGCTTGCTGTAAGAAAGTATTTTGTTAGGTTTTTTATTTTCAGGGAGCTCTGCTGGCAACAGACTCCCTGCATCGTGGGACTGAGGGGAGAGAAGCAGCCCTACTCTCTGAAGATAGGTCCTGCTTCTTAGGCTACTGGACACCATTAGCTCCAGAGGGATCGTACACAGGATCTCATCCTCGTCGTCCGATCCCAGAGCCGCGCCGCCGTCCCCCTCGCAGAGTCGGAAGACAGAAGCCGGGTGAGCATAAGAAGTAAGAAGACTTCGAAATCGGCGGCAGAAGACTGCTGTCCTCACTGAGGTAGCGCACAGCACTGCAGCTGTGCGCCATTGCTCCCACACACACCTCACATACTCTGGTCACTGTAAGGGTGCAGGGTGCAGGGCGCAGGGGGGGGGGGGGGGGGGGGGCGCCCTGAGCAGCAGTTGGGACCTCTTTGGCAAAGTTTAGCATATATACAGTTGGGCACTGTATATATGTATGAGCCCCCGCCAAGTAAATGTATATTTAAGCGGGACAGAAGCCCGCCGTCGAGGGGGCGGGGCTTCTTCCTCAGCACTCACCAGTGCCATGTTTTTTCTCCACAGCACCGCTGAGAGGAAGCTCCCCAGCCTCTCCCCTGCAGTTACACGGTAGAAGAGGGTAAAAAGAGAGGGGGGGCACATAATAATTAGGCGCAAAAATCAATATAAACAGCAGCTACTGGGTTAACATTAAGTTACTGTGTTATTCCTGGGTTAATAGCGCTGGGGTGTGTGCTGGCATACTCTCTCTCTGTCTCTCCAAAGGGCCTTATGGGGGAATTGTCTTCAGATGAGCATTCCCTGAGTGTGTGGTGTGTCGGTACGTGTGTGTCGACATGTCTGAGGTAAAAGGGTCCCCTAAGGAGGAGATGGGGCAAATGTGTGTGTGAGGGTGTCTCCGTCAACAACGCCGACACCTGTTTGGATATGTGTAATTAAGTGCTAAGGTGAATTTATTGCACAAAAGATTAGAGAACAGACAGGGAATCTACCCATGTCTGTCCCTATGTCGCAGAGACCTTCAGAGTCTGACTCCAGTGTCGACTACGATAATGCAAAGTTACAGCCAAAATGGCAGAAAAGTATTCAATATATGATTATTGTAATAAAGGATGATTTGCATATCACTGATGACTCATCTATCCCTGACACAAGGGTACACATGTTTAAGGGGAAGAAAGCTGAGGTAAATTTCCCTCCTCTCATGATGAAAAGAGCGGGAATCTCCAGACAAGAGACTGCAGTTTCCCACAAAGAATTCTCAGGGAGTATCCTTTCCCTACTAGGACCAGGATACGATGGGAATCTTCCCCTAGGGTGTCATGTTTGCCCAAAAGGTAGCCCTGACTTAACAGCTATCCTCAGGGATCCTGCAGATAGCGTGCACATTCTGGTACACTACTCAGACCGGCGATTGTGTCGGCATGGGTTTATAGCGCTGTAGCAGCGTGGACAGGTACCTTATCAGCAGAGATTGAGACCCTAGTATGTATATATATATATGTATATATAGAGATATATATATTAAAGATGCTGTCTTAAGAGATATATATATAAAACATGCCCAAAGAAACATTAGTCTACTGGGTTCTTGAGTCAACGCTATGTCGATTTCTGCTTGACGTGTCCTGTAGAATATGCAATGGACAGGTGATGCCGACTTAAGAGGCATATGGAAGGCTGAGGATTGTGTGGAGAAGGGATCTCGGACCTGGTCTCCACAGCTATAGCTGGTAATTCTGATATTTTGCCTTATATTCCTGCACAGCCTAGGAAAGCACGACATTATCAAATGCAGCCTTTCGAACACAAAGAAACAAGAAAGTCCGAGGTGCGTCCTTTCTTGCCAGAGGCAGGGGCAGAGGAAAGAAGCTGCACAACACAGCTAGTTCCCAGGAACAGAAGTCCTCCCCGGCCTCTACAAAATTCACCGCATGTCGCTGGGGCTCCACAGGCGGAGCTAGGCCCGGTGGGGGTACGTCTTCGTAAGTTCAGCCACAAGTGGGTTCACTCCCTGTTGGATCCCTGGGCTATAGATATTGTGTCCCAGGGATACAAGCTGGACTTTGAGGAGATGCCCCCTCACCGACGGCCCTGCCGGCTTCCCCCCACGAGAGGGAAATAGTGTTAACTGCAATTCACAAATTGTATCTTCAACAGGTGGTGGTCAAGGTTCCCCTCCTTCAACAAGGAGGGGGTTATTATTCGACCATGTTGTAGTCCCGAAACCGGACGGTTCGGTCAGACCCATATTGAATTAAAATCCCTGAACATATACCTGAAAAGGTTCAAGTTCAAGATGGAATCGCTAAGAGCGGTCATCGCAAGCCTGAAAAGGGGAGATTTTATGGTGTCTCTGTACATAAAGGATGCATACCTTCATGTCCCCATTTATCCACTTCATCAGGCGTACCTCAGATTTGCGGTACAGGATTGTCATTACCAATTTCAGATGTTGCCGTTTGGTCTCTCCACGGCCCCAAGAATCTTCACCAAGGTAATGGCGGAAATGATAGTGCTCCTGCGGAAGCAAGGTGTCACAATTATCCCGTACTTGGACGATCTCCTCATAAAAGCGAGATCAAGAGAGCAGTTGCTGAACAGCGTATCACTTTCTCTGGAAGTGTAACGGCAACACGGCTGGATTCTATATATTCCAAAGTCGCAGTTGGTTCCTACGGCTCATCTGCCTTTCCTATGCATGATTCTGGACACAGACCAGAAAAGGGTTTATCTCCCGATAGAGAGAGCTCAGGAGCTCATGACACTGGTCAGGAATCTATTAAAACCAAAACAGGTGTCAGTGCTTCACTGCACTCGAGTCCTGGGAAGGATGGTGGCATCATACGAGGCCATTCCCTTCGGCAGGTTCCATGCGAGGACCTTCCAATGGGAACTTACTGGACAAGTGGTCCGGATCACATCTTCAGATGCATCGGTTAATCACCCTGTCCCCCAGGGCCAGGGTGTCACTCCTGTGGTGGCTGCAGAGTTCTCACCTTCTAGAGGGACGCAGATTCGGAATTCAGGACTGGGTCCTGGTGACCACGGACGCTAGCCTCCGAGGGTGGGGAGCAGTCACACAGGGAAGAAATTTCCAAGGTCTGTGGTCAAGTCAAGAGACTTGCCTTCACATCAACATCCTGGAACTAAGGGCCGTATACAACGTCCTACGTCAAGCGGAGCACTTGCTTCGCGACCAACTGGTTCTGATTCAGTCAGACAACATCACCGCAGTAGCTCAGGTGAACCGCCACGGCGGCACAAGGAGCAGAGTGGCGATGGCGGAAGCCACCAGAATTCTGCATATTCAGCCTCCTTTTGTGCCTTCAGTGGCACCTTGGGATCTTCTTAACGTGGTGTTAAGTTTACTGAAATCACACTGGTTTGAACCACTTAAAACGGTGGAGTTAAAATATCTCACGTGGAAAGTGGTCATGCTATTAGCCTTGGCTTCGGCTAGGCGTGTGTCAGATTTAGCGGCTTTGTCACATAAAAGCCCCTATCTGGTTTTCCATATAGATAGAGCAGAATTGCGGACCAGTCCACAATTTCTGCCAAAAGTGGTGTCATCTTTTCATATGAACCAACCTATTGTGGTGCCTGTGGCTACTCGTGACTTGGAGGATTCCGAGTTACTGGATGTGGTCAGGGCTTTGAAGGTTTATGTAGCCAGAACGGCTAGAGTCAGGAAAACGGAGTCGCTGTTTATCCTGTATGCATCCAACAAGCTGGGTGCTCTTGCTTCAAAGCAAACTATTGCTCACTGGATCTGTAACACGATTCAGCAGGCTCATTCTGCGGCTGGATTGCCGCTGCCTAAATCAGTTAAAGCCCATTCCACTAGGAAGGTGGGCTCTTCTTGGGCGGCTGCCCGAGGGGTCTCGGCATTACAACTATGCCGAGTTGCTACTTGGTCAGGTTCAAACACTTTTGCGAAGTTCTACAAGTTTGATACCCTGGCTGATGAGGACCTATTGTTTGCTCAATCGGTGCTGCAGAGTCATCCGCACTCTCCCACCCGTTTGGGAGCTTTGGTATAATCCCCATGGTTTTTACGGAGTCCCCAGCATCCACTAGGACGTTAGAGAAAATAAGATTTTACTTACCGGTAAATCTATTTCTCGTAGTCCGTAGTGGATGCTGGGCGCCCGTCCCAAGTGCGGACTTCTTCTGCAATACTTGTATATAGTTATTGCTGCAGTAAGGGCTATGTTATTGTTGCATCAGGGTTGAACTGCTGCTCTGTTGTTGTTCATACTGTTGACTGGGTAAGTTTATCACAAGTTATACGGTGTGATTGGTGTGGCTGGTATGAGTCTTGCCCTGGATTTCCAAAATCCTTTCCTTGTACTGTCAGCTCTTCCGGGCAGTTTCTCTAACTGAGGTCTGGAGGAGGGACATAGAGGGAGGAGCCAGAGCACACCAGAATCTAAATTTTTTCTTAAAGTGCCCATGTCTCCTGCGGAGCCCGTCTATTCCCCATGGTCCTTACGGAGTCCCCAGCATCCACTACGGACTACGAGAAATAGATTTACCGGTAAGTAAAATCTTATTTTTTTGCGCGCGCCAATGGTGCGCACTGTCCCATTTCACATAAAGGGGGGGCTCCAATGTAATTTCTCGCACACAGCGCTAAAATGTCTAGTTACGGCACTGTTGCTAGGTATCCATTTCCCTGGCCCTGAGCAGGTCCCCCTCACCAGATCCTCTCCAGGGGTGAGGGGGTGGACTTGGATGGGAAGGGGAGGGGGGGCCTCAAAGCATTTTGCCACACCTGGGCCCACCGCTCGCTAGTTCTGCCACTGAGCTGCAGGGTTCCGCTGGTGGGGGAGGGAGCAGATGCATTGGCGGGGGCAGCGGCAGTAGCGGCTATAGGATTCATCGGCGATACTCGAAGGACATTATGGCTGCAGTGCCTCACCAGCCACTGACCTCACCGCACGCCACTGGTGTGAAAAGAATAGAATACCGCCCAAGTGCCAAGATTTTTCTATTTTTCAAACACATGCCTACACACATATATAAATATATACACAGCACTGGTTACACCCCCATATCACTAATCATGCACCTGCAGTGTTTGTCACATCCCATTCGGTGGCACGCAATAGGCCCTTCAGAAATTTCAGCTCCATGCCCATGAAGACCTTAATCTGGTACTGCAATCAAGCATATGAAACTCAGAAGGAGAAGGATTTAGTGCAACAATGTTTTTTTAATAACACGATAATTTCTCCTTTTGAGTTTCATATGCTTGATTGGAGGAAGATATCTCAGGAAATACCTTCACTTTGGAGGATGATAAGCAAGTCTTACACTTACTAAATGTGAGTGTGATACCTAACAGATAGTTTCCCTCTGTAACTATCAAATGATGTTGCACTAAGTATTTTCTCCTGTTTGAGGTACATCGAGTGGAGCTGCATGAAGGAAAATTGATTCGCCTTGAAGGAACCTTTGAGAGCTATAACCAAAGGAATGTTCTTGCAGAAAGTTCTGCCAAAAAATTAGGGATTGACTTTGATGAGACATTATAATTATTATTATTATTAACAACAGTTTTTTTTATATAGTTCAGCATATTCAGTTGCACTTTAAAATTAGAACAACAGTAATAGAACAAAACTGGGCAAAAACAGACAGACATACAGTAGAGGTAGGAAGGCCCTGCTCGCAAGCTTACAAGGGAAATAGGCATTGATACACAAGGATAGATGCTACAGTACCTTTTGCATAATGGTTCACCAGATTGCTGGGTTCTTAATGGATTGTATGATATGATCAACCAGCAATGTTGGAAGACAAAATATGTGAGGTTATGTGTACTGTACAGAGAGGATGTAATTAGATAGGGAAGCACTGAAGGTTATGTGGGTGGGTCTGGGATTTGATAGGCTTGTCTGAAGAGGTGAGTTTTCAGGGAATGTTTAAAGGTTAGGAGACTAGAGGTGAGTCTTATTGTACATGGGAGGGTGAAGCCCGGATAAAGTCCTGTAATTTTGAGTGAGAGCAACTAATACGTGTGGATGAGAGACACAGATCTTCTGCAGAGCGGAGAGATCTGGTAGAGATATATTTTGAGATGAGTGAAGAGATGTATGTTGGTGCAGTTTGGTTAATAGCCTTGTAGGTAAGTAAAAGTATTTTATATTTAATACGGTAGATGATGAACATCTAGCGAGGAAGATTAGCCTCGCAGCTACATTCAAAATGGATTGTAGTGGTGAGAGCCTGTGTTTGGGAAGACCAGTAAGGAGACTATTGCAATAATCATTGGAGAGATGATGAGAGCATGGATTAGAGTTTTTGCAGTGTCTTGTGTAAGATAAGGACGTATTTTGGATATGTTTTTGAGATGCATGTAACATGATTTAGAGACAGATTGAATGTGTGGTACAAAGGACAGTTCAGAGTCAAGGATCACACCTAGGCAGCGAGCATGTGGGGTAGGGTGGATAGTCGCATTGTCAACAGTTATAGAGATATCAGGTTGGTAACTACTCTTGGCTGGCGGGAAAATAATTCTGTTTTGGAAATGTTGAGTTTGAGGTGACGAGATGACATCCAAGATGAAATGGCAGACAGACATTCAGTGACACGGACAAATACAGATGGTGACAAATCTGGGGAGGATAGGTAGATTTGAGTATCATGGGGGTCATTCCGAGTTGATCGCTCGCTAGCTAGTTTTAGCAGCCGTGCAAACGCTATGCCGCCGCCCACTGGGAGTATATTTTAGCTTAGCAGAAGTGTGCGTGGTTGTATCGCAGAGCGGCTACAATTTTTTTTTGTGTAGTTTCAGAGTAGCTCAAAACCTACTCAGCGCTTGCAATCACTTCAGACTATTCAGTTCCGGATTTGACGTCACAAACCCGCCCAGCGTTCGCCCTGCCAAGCCTGCATTTTTCCTGGCACGCCTGCGTTTTTCCGCACACTCCCTGAAAACGGTCAGTTGCCACCCAGAAATGCCCACTTCATGTCAATCACTCTGTGGCAAGCAGTGCGACTGAAATGCATCGCTAGACCCTGTGCAAAACTACATCGTTCGTTGTGCCCGTACGTCGCGCATGCGCATTGCACCGCATACTTGCCAATATGCCATTTACGACACGGAGTGGCAAGGAACGGCTGAGGCCCTGGCCCATGTTCATGGCTAGTGGTTCAGCTTCACATGATGATGGAAGCCCTTATCCTCCCGGTAGAAAAATTAAGAGTTAAGCTGGAAAGAGCACAGAAAAGAACTGTGCTTTCTGAGATGGTATCACAAATCCCTAAGGAGAGTCCAAGTGTGTCGGCAGTTGCGATGCCTGACCTTCCCAACACTGGACGGGAAGAGGTGGCTCCTTCCACCATTTGCACGCCCCCTGCAAGTGCTGGAAGGAGCACATACAGTCCAGTTCCTGATATTCAAATTGAAGATGTCAGTGTTGAAGTACACCAGGATGAGGATATGGGTGTTGCTGGCGATGAGGAGGAAGTTGACAAGGAGGATTCTGATGGTGATGTGGTTTGTTTAAGTCAGGCACCGGGGGAGACACCTGTTGTCCGTGGGATGAAGAAGCCCATTGACATGCCTGGGAAAACTACCAAAAAAGCCACCTCTTTGGCGTGGAATTATTTCTCCACAAATCCGGACAACAGGTGTCAAACCATCTTTTGCCTCTGTCAATCTGTAATAAGTAGGGGTAAGGATGTAAACCACCTAGGAACATCCTCCCTTATACGTCACCTGCTGCGCATTCATCAGAAGTCAGTGTCAAGTTGCAAAACTTTGGGTAAGAGCGTAAGCAGTCCACTGACATCTAAATCCCTTCTTCCTCCTGTACCCAAGCTCCTGCAAGCCACACCACCAACTCCCTCAATGTCAACTTCCTCCTCAGTCAGGAACGTCAGTAGTCCTGCAGGCCATGTCACTGTCAAGACTGAGGAATCCTCTCCTAACCGGGATTCCTCCGTAGGATCCTTAAGTGGTACGCCTGCTGTTGCTGCCGCTGCTGTTGTTGCTGCGGGGAGTCGATCATCATCCCAGAGGGGAAGTCGGAAGACCACTTGTACTACTTCCAGTAAGCAATTGTCTGTCCAACAGTCCTTTGTGAGGAAGATGAAATATGACAGCAGTCATCCTTTTGCAAAGTGAATAACTGAGGCCTTGACAGTTATGTTGGTGTTAGACTTGTGTCCGGTATCCACCATTAGTTCAGTATGACTTAGAGAATTGTTTGAGGTACTGTGTCCCCGGTATCAAATCCCATCTAAGTTCCACTTCTCTAGGCAGGCAATACCGAGAATGTACACAGACGTCAGAAAAAGAGTCACCAGTGTCCTACAAAATGCAGTTGTATCCAGTGTCCACTTAACCACGGACATGTGGACAAGTGGAACAGGGCAGACTAAGGACTATATGACTGTAACAGCCCACTGGGTAGATGTATGGCCTCCCCAAGCAACAACAGCAGCGGCACCAGTAGCAGCATCTCGCAAACGCCAACTTGTTCCTAGGCAAGCTACGCTATGTATCACCGCTTTCCTTAAGAGGCACACAGCTTACAACCTCTTACGGAAACTGAGGAACATCATCACAGATTGGCTTACCCCAATTGGACTCTCCTGGGGATTTGTGATATCGGACAACGCCACCAATATTGTGCGTGCATTACATCTGGGCAAATTCCAGCATATCCCATGTTTTGCACATACAATTAATTTGGTGGTGCAGAATTTTTTGAAAAATGACAGGGGTGTGCAAGAGATGCTGTCGGTGGCCCGAAAAATTGCGGGCCACTTTCGGCATTCTGCCACTGTGTGCCGAAGACTGGAGCGCCAGCAAACACTCCTGAACCTGCCTCGCCATCAACTGAAGCAAGAGGTGGTAACAAGGTGGAATTCAACACTCTATATGCTTCAGAGGATGGAGGAGCAGCAAAAGGTCATTCAAGCCTATACATCGACCTACGATATAGGCAAAGGAGGCGTAATGCACCTGACTCAAGCGCAGTGGAGAATGATTTCCGTCTTGTGCAAGGTTCTCCAACCCTTCGAACTTGCTACACGTGAAGTCAGTTCAGACACTGCCAGCTTGAGTCAGGTCATTCCCCTCATCAGGCTTTTGCAGAAGCAGCTGGATAAATTGAAGGAGGAGCTAAGACGAAGCGATTCCGCGAAGTATGTGGGACTTGTGGATGGAGCCCTTCCTTCGCTTTGCCAGGTTTCAAGGGTGGTCAATCTGTTGAAATCAGAGCACTACATTTTGGCCACCGTGCTCGATCCTAAGTTTAAAGCCTACATTGTATCTCTTTCCAGCAGACACAAGTGTGCAGAGGTGCAAAGACCTGCTGGTTAATAAATTGTCAACTCAAGCGGACCGTGACCAGTCAACAGCTCATCCTTCAATTTTTCCCGCCACTGGGGCTGCAAGGAAAAGGATAAGATTTCCTAACCCACCCACTGGCGGTGATGCAGGGCAGTCAGGAGCGAAAGTTGACATCTGGACTGAAGAACCTGCCAAGGATTACTGATATGTCTACTGTCACTGCGTATGATTTTGTCACCATTGAAAGGATGGCGGAGGATTATATGAGTGACAGCATCCAAGTAGGCATATCAGACAGTCCGTATGTATACTGGCAGGAAAAAGAGGCAATTTGGAGGCCCTTGCACACACTGGTTTTATTTTACATAAGTTGCCCCCCTCCAGTGTGTACTCCGAAAGAGTGTTTAGTGCAGCCGGTAACCTTGTCAGCGATCGGCGTAGGAGGTTACGTCCACTAAATGTGGAGATGATGTTCATCAAAATGAATGATAAATTCCTCTGTGAAGACCTTTACCAGCAAATGCCTCCAGACAGTACACAGGGACCTGAGATGGTGGATTCCAGTGGGGACGAATTAATACTCTGTGAGGAGGATGTACACAGTGAAAGGGGTGAGGAATCGGAGGATGAGGTCGACATCTTGCCTCTCTAGAGCCAGTTTGTGCAAGGAGAGATTGATTGCTTCTTTTTTGGTGGGGGCCCAAACAGTAGGAGGATACAACCAAAACAAGGAAAATGACCCAGACGCGCTGTCACAGCTGCCAGTAGGGATTGTCAGTCCCTGAAAATGTTTAAACAGAGAAATGTAAACTGGCGCTTATGTGTTTCTCCAATATTAATAAATGACTGTGGATCGATTTCAATAAAAATGACATAAAATTTATTACCTATACATCAAACTAAAAATATCAAAAACATGAAATTCAGATGTGATCGTGAAATTAGGGCATGAATGGAGCTGAAGAATAGTTTAAAAGGCTGCTTTTAGTGTCCACAAAGGATCCCGGACTGAGTGCCGTATGCAAAGTTCCCTGGGGAGAGGAAATAAATACAGCTGGTATTACCCGTGTTGATGGAGACTTCCAGAAGTTTGGTGATTTTATCAGCAGGCAAGCTGTGGCATTGTAAACAAACTGGGTCTCTCCAATCGGTGCTGTATAGATGAAATCCATCAGAGTTCCAATGGCAAAATTTGAAAGTCCATATCTGGATCCGTCTTAAGAGTGGGACACTTGTAGTGGTCGTAGCAGCTTCAACACTTAACGCGTTTCCCTAGGCTAGATCACCTAGCTTCATCAGTGAAAGGGGTGAGGAATCGGAGGATGAGGTCGACATCTTGCCTCTCTAGAGCCAGTTTGTGCAAGGAGAGATTGATTGCTTCTTTTTTGGTGGGGGCCCAAACAGTAGGAGGATACAGTATGGGCTGTAGTAAATATTGATGTATTGTATATACAGAATGATAACATATACTGTATAAAGCATAAAACCATGACACCTAGCTCATGAAACCCCTGGCAACAAGCATAACACCCAGTGCATGATACCCCTGGCAACGAGCATGGTACCCAGTGCATGAAACCCCTTTAAATTTTTTTTTATTTCTGTGGCGGCCGAGGTCTGTTGTTGCAGGGTCAAAAACTGGGGTGTAAGGTAGTCTTTCCCTGTGAAACCACGCCCATTTTAGTGAGGACACGCCCATTTAGCAAGGTCACACCCTCTTGTCAGGAGTGCGCATCTTAGGCAAATGCAAGATTGTTTTTTTTAATCCTCATGGTGGGGGGGGGGGGCATATTTTGTGTGTGTGTGTGTGCGCGTGCGTGCGTGTGTGTGTGTGTGTGTGTGTGGGGGGGGGGCATTTTTTACTGGTTGCACTGGGAGCCAGATTATCTAGAAACGGCCCTGTGCAGCATGCAACCCGCAATGCAAACACATTGTGGGCAAACATAGATAAGAACACATCTGTAGTATCATTCTGTGATGCCGATTGTGAATTGTCAGTTTCTGAGTTTATAAAGTACCTGGAGCTAGGGCCGCAGGGCAGGACTGGCTTACACTAGCATTCACTATCACTTACAGTATATGCAATACAGGAGATTAGAGGTTAATTTAGTTTGCTACCATGGATCAGTCTGTAAACACACAGTATGTGTATCTGCAATGCCAGCTGTAGATCTTGAACAGTCAGTAGCAGCTCTAAACACAGATGGTATCTGCTGAAGGAAACTGAATGCAGGAGGCTAGGTATACAGTATAAGATTGTAACAATGCAAAGATACAGCTGCAGGACGCAGACAGTACACTGGTGTAGAGAAGTGCTGGTTACAACAGTAGCAGTTAGCAACTACTGCAGAATGGTGAGTGCTGATGAAAGACTGAATCCACTAAGAAGGAAGCACTCAGGTGAAACAATGGAGTGAACTGGTACAAAGGCTGGAACTCCGAAAATGGGAACCACTTCTGTCACAGGGCCCATGACAACATATTATGCTCCCACATTAATGCCCATATCACCATATTGTGCTCACACAGTAATTACATACTTGCCTACATTGTTTGTCTCCTCTCCAGGAGAAGCCCGGAGAGGAGACACTGCAGTAGTCTTCGGGGGGCGGGGGCGGATGGTGACATCAACAAGCCCCGCCCCCACATCGGCAAATGCCGCGATTCGCGGGTCCGTGGGAAGGGGGTGGAGCTAAAATGACGCAATTTGCGTCATTTTAACCCCTTCCCCACCCGACGGACCCGCGAAAAACGGGAGATTATCTCTCCATCCTGCTCGCATCACTAGGGTGCGAGCAGGATGCGGGAGACTTGCCCACTCTTCCGGGGGTGCGGGGGGCTACCCAAAAAAACGGGAGCCTTCTGCAGCTTCTGGGAGAGTAGGTAAGTATGAGTAATTATATCAGTACCTGCTCGTTGTCAGGGATTCTACTTGTCAGGGGTTTTGCTCGTTGTCAGGGGATTCCCCCGCACCCTTCTGCTGCTGCGGGTCTGCCATCGTGGCGGGGGCCGCTGTTCACGCCTGCCTGCTTCAAACTATTGAAAAGTACCTCACGAAATGGCCACCACCTCAGAGGAGACAGTTGTTAAAGATACTAGAGCCTCCTCTAGTATCTTTAATAACTGTCTCCTCTGAGGTGGTGGACTTTTGAGAAAGGAAATTTTTAACAGAGAGCTGCAGGGGACGGATGAGCGACCTGGGCCCTCCCCTCTCTGTTAGAGAGGCGGGGCCTGGGACGGCTGTGCCCCCAGTACACTCCTAATGGTGGCACTGCTAGCACGTGAAGTCAATTTTTTTACAGGATGCTACGAGAAAGCTTTATTTGGATGTTTGTGTACCATGGAGAAACTTGTAGTGAGGAGATGTTGCTATAGATGAGCGCTACTGTGCATACTCCAACATGGTTTATACGGGGATGCTACATTCCCTAACCAAAATGGCCGCAAGAAGCTAGTACTATGACGACATCTTGTTACATATGTAGAGTAACATAGTGGGAGACAGACGTCTCCCCCTTAGTGCCAGAGAGATCCCGCAGTACCTTGCCTTTTACCGCTGTTCCAGCACCATGCACCACTACCCACACCTTGTGTACAGACTCTGGTAGAGATGTATTAACCTCGAGAAGTGATAAAGAAGTGATAAGTGGAAGGTGATAACGCACCAGACAATCATTACGGATTTGAAAAATGACAGTTAGGAGCTGATTGGCTGGTGCGTTATCACCTTCCACTTATAACTGCTTTATCACTTATCCAGGCTTAATACATCTGCACCATCAGCTAGTGAGCTGCTACAACCCTGCTCTGCTACATGCTCTACTTCATAGGTTCTCAAACTCGGTCCTCAGGACCCCACACAGTGCATGTTTTGCAGGTAACCCAGCAGGTGCACAGGTGTATTATTTACTCACTGACACATTTTAAAAGGTCCACAGGTGGAGCTAATTATTTTCACTTGTGATTTTGTGAGGAGACCTGCAAAACATGCACCGTGTGGGGTCCTGAGGACCGAGTTTGAGAACCTGTGCTCTACTTCATACCCTTAGCCAGTCTAACCACAGTGAGTACAGCTGTACCTTCTATCTTCAATGAACCACAATACATTCTACTGGCGTGTATAGTACTGTGGCATACCAGCGCATGTACACACATACTTCCCACAACCATTCCTGTAGGTCTGCACCACTCCCCCCATATGTAATATCACAATGTATAACATCACATCACATTGAGATGGAGCTGTGTGTGGAAGAATCTTTTTTTGGGTGGGGACCTGACTCTAATGCAGTGTCGGACTGGAGTATGAAGGGCCCACCGGGGGCATGCAATGGTAGGGGCCCATGCTTAGAGGTGTGCCCAGCCTCCAAAGGGGGTATGGCCAGCCACCACAGAGGTTTGGCTAACCATAATAATAATAATAATAATAATAATAATAATAATAATATTACATATATAGTGCTCTTTCTCCAATAGGACTCAAGGCGCATTAGAGAGTACCTGGTCTGGACTCCTTGATAATTTATATAGTAATTAATGCTAGTGCATGCATGATAATGTGCCAGATTTATGACAGAAATGTCCTGTAGTATATAATTCAAGTGCACAGTCTATAACCTGTTCCCTAGAGGAGGCGGGCCCCCCAGGCAGTGGGGCCTACCGGTGGTTTCCCCTGTACCGCTGTGGGCCAGTACGATCTTGCTCTAATGTCAGTCCCGGGCCCCACAATTTCTGACAGCAGCCCTGGTCAGGCCTGTTAGCCTCTTGTGTCTCCTGCAGAACATATACACACATATTAAATGCTGTCATTTTATATCATTAATATTCATGAGAATGCACCATCTTTATTCACTACATTGCCTGTGGAGATGTTTCCATTGCAGGCGCAGACCAGAGCCAGGGATACCCTAGTATCACGTTAAACTGGGACACTCATAAAATGCACAGGTTCTGTGGCTGACTGACTTCAAGCTGACATTTCACCTGCCACAGAATCAGCCACAGAACATGTGTAATTCATGTGTGTCCCGGTTTAAAGGGATCGTATGGTAAGCCTAGGTTTGCACTGCATTTACGGATCACTAACCTAATAATGAAGAGACCATCAATGTACATCAGCATTCAAAATAAATGCCTTAAGGAACATGAACGCAAGTCAGTTCTTGCTTCATGTCCATTCAGTATTCACTTTGAGCACCTGTGCATACTGACTGCTTGTTCTCTATAGGAGATGCGGTCAATTTACCTGCTGTCGGGATCCCAGCTGTTGGAATACCAACTCCAGAATCCTAACAGCCGTCATATTGCCAGCACCGGAATCCCAAAATGGTCAGGACATCGACGTGGGAATCCCGACTGTCAGCATCCAGACCTAAGTAAGTATACTGCGTTAGGTTTAGGGCCGGGGGTTAGTGGGGAGGTTAGGGTTAGGCTGCAGGGGAGGGGGAGGTTAGAGTTAGGATGCGGCGGGGAAGGGTGGGGGTTTAAGCACTCATGGGGAGGGTTAGAGTTAGGCTGCAGGGGAAGGGAGAGGATAGAGATAGGCTGCAGGAAGGGGGGGGTTAGGGTTAGGCACCCACGGGGAGGGTTAGGGTTAGGCTGCGGGGGAGGGAGGCTTAGGTTTAGGCAGCGGATAGGGGGTTTAGGTTTAGGCTCTGCCGCAGGGAGGTTCGGGTTAGGCACTATAGGGGGAGATTAGGGTTAGGCTGCGGAAAGGAAGGGATAGGAGAGTGGGGATAACAGCCCCAATCCACCCCTGTCGGCATTGCATACTGAATCCTTACAGGGCTCAGTGGAACCTATTAGCAGTGCTGCTCGAGCTGCATTAGCGGTGATAGCAAGTTCAAAGAGAACATGCCACAGACATAGGTAACGTACTGGTGTGCCTTTATTTAGTGCGCCTGTAATTAGTGTGATCTCACGGCGTGCTTTCCTTCCAGCCTCTGTTCAAGGGCGTAGCTACCATAGGTGCAGGCAGTGCAGCTGCTATGGGGCCCAGAGCTGAGAGGGACCCACCTTCCCTGTCACAGTTACATGTGTTATATACAGGGTGTAGCTACCATAGGTGCAGGCAGTGCAGCTGCTATGGGGCCCAGAGCTGAGAGGGACCCACCTTCCCTGTCAAAATTACATGTGTTATATATACATCTTTCACCATTGTGTGGCACATAGAGGCCTTTACAATCGTTTGCCTTGTGACCTACAATATATCTTGTTGTGCCCCTGTACCTGCTCATTGTAATGTGGTATATAAATGAACAGAAGGACATTATAATGTTACATAATATGAACTGGGGCACTGTGATGTGTCACAATATAAAGTGGAGGCACTATAGTGTGACATAATATTAACTGGGGGCAATGTAATATGACATAATATAAACTGGGAACACTGTCATAATGTAATTTGGGGTTCTCTGCTGCATAAAGTGTACTGCCAGCCCTACAACGTGACTTAACATGAACTAGGGCACTATTATGGTTTATAAAATAAACTAGGGAACTATTATGAGGCATAAAATGAACAAATGCTGTGGCGAAGTGTCTCTCTAGAACAGGGGTGGGGAACCTTTTTTCTACCGAGGGCCATTTGGATATTTATAAAATCCTTCGGGGGCCATACAAGTCTGCCCCCGCGCCAAAAAAATGGGTGTGGCCAGTTAAAATGGGACGTGATACACATATGCCCCCAATAGTGCAGTGCCAGATCCACAATTGCCCCCACAGTGCCAGGTATACAAATGCCCCCACAGTGCCAGGTATACAAATGCCCCTCACAGTGCCAGGTATACAGATGCCTCCACAGTGCCAGGTATACAAAGGCCCCCACAGTGCCAGGTATACAAATGCCCCCACAGTGCCAGGTATACAGATGTCCACACAGTGCCAGGTATACAGATGCCCCCACAGTGCCAGGTATACAAACATACCCTCCAACATGACCCGCCCCACTAGGTACAAAATGCTCTGTTTCTGGACTTCCCTCTTAATTTATTATTGCCATCACCTGTGAAGAAACAGCTTTCTTATCATTTAACTAGTTCAACGCAGGTGATGGAAATCATAAATTAAGAGGGAAGTCCAGAAACAGAGCATTTTGTACCTAGTGGGGCGGGTCATGTTGGAGGGTCTGTACAAATGCCCCTCACAGTGCCAGGTATACAGATGTCCCCACAGTGCCAGGTATACAGATGCCCCCACAGTGCCAGGTATACAGATGCCCCCACAGTGCCAGGTATACAAATGCCCCTCACAGTGCCAGGTATACAGATGCCCCCCCACAGTGCCAGGTATACAGATGCCCCCCCCCCCCCGTCCCCATCCCCCCGTTCCGCTTACCGCTCCTTTCGGCGGGGACACGGAGGAGAGCGCGGCTATGTTGGGCGGCGGCGTGTAAGACTTGAAACCAGCCGCTGGTTCGAGTGCCAATCAGAGCTCGCGAACCGGCAGCCGCGGCTTCTGATTGGCTGCCGGTCCGCGAGCTCTGATTGGCTCACGAACCGGCGGCTGGTTTCAAGTCCTACACGCCGCCGCCCGTCAATAGCCGCGCTTCCCTCCGTGTGGTGACAGCTGAGACACGCTGCCGCCGGACTGTGCGGTGGCGTGTCTCACTGAGAGGAGCGGGTGGGCCGGACCAAACGGCTTCGCGGGCCTTATACGGCCCGCGGGCCGGAGGTTCCCCACCCCTGCTCTAGAAGCATTGGGACAGGGGCCCCTTCAAATGTTGCTATAGGGCCCACAAAGTTCTGGCTACACCCCTGCCTCTGTTGTGTGTTGCTGACAGGTGCACTTTAAATTTAGAGCAACTCGCACAATTATTCTCTTCTTTTCTCTAACGTCCCAGTGGATGCTGGGGACTCCGTAAGGACCATGGGGAATAGACGGGCTCCGCAGGAGACTGGGCACTCTAAAGAAAGATTTAGTACTACCTGGTGTGCACTGGCTCCTCCCTCTATGCCCCTCCTCCAGACTTCAGTTAGAATCTGTGCCCGGCCAGAGCTGGGTGCTTTTAGTGAGCTCTCCTGAGCTTGCTAATAAGAAAGTATTTTAGTTAGGTTTTTTATTTTCAGAGAGCTTCTGCTGGCAACAGACTCTCTGCTACGAGGGACTAAGGGGAGAGAAGCAAACCTACTAACTGCGGCTAGTTTGTGCTTATTAGGCTACTGGACACCATTAGCTCCAGAGGGTTCGAACACAGGATATTAACCTTGGTCGTCCGTTCCCGGAGCCGTGCCGCCGTCCCCCTCGCAGAGCCAGAAGACAGAAGCCGGCGGAAGCAAGAAGACATCGAAATCGGCGGCAGAAGACTCCTGTCTTCACATGAGGTAGCGCACAGCACTGCAGCTGTGCGCCATTGCGCCCACACTACCCACACACTCCGGTCACTGTAGGGTGCAGGGCGCAGGGGGGGGCGCCCTGGGCAGCAATTAGGATACCTCTTGGCAAAAAGACACATATATACAGCTGGGCACTGTATATATGTACGAGCCCCCGCCATTTTATTTACACAGACCCGGGACAGAAGCCCGCCGCTGAGGGGGTGGGGCCTTCTTCCTCAGCACTAACCGGCGCCATTTTCTCTCCAAAGCTCCGCTGAGAGGAAGCTCCCCAGGCTTTCCCCTGCAGTATTAAGGTAGAAAAAGGGTAAAAAGAGAGGGGGGGCACATAAATTTAGGCGCAAATTATCATAAACAGCAGCTACTGGGTAAACACTAAGTTACTGTGTAATCCCTGGGTTATATAGCGCTGGGGTGTGTGCTGGCATACTCTCTCTCTCTGTCTCCCCAAAAGGCCTTGTGGGGTCCTGTCCTCAATTAGAGCATTCCCTGTGTGTGTGCGGTGTGTCGGTACGTTTGTGTCGACATGTTTGATGAGGACGGTTACGTGGAGGCAGAACAAGTGCAAGTGAATGTGGTGTCGCCGCCGACGGCGCCGACACCTGATTGGATGGAGATGTGGAAGGTGTTAAATGATAACGTAAGCTTCTTGCATAAAAGGTTGGATAATCAGTCAGGGTCTCAACCCATGTCTGATTCTACAGCTCAGGGGCCGTCAGGGTCTCAAAAGCGCCCACTATCCCAGTTGGTTGACACAGATGTCGACACGGATTCTGACTCCAGTGTCGATGACGATGATGCAAAGTTGCAGCCTAAAATGACTAAAGCCATCCGATACATGATTATAGCAATGAAGGATGTATTGCACATATTGGAGGAGAACCCTATCCCTGACAAGAGGGTTTATATGTTTGGGGAGAAAAAGCAAGAAGTGACTTTTCCCCCTTCACATGAATTAAATGAGTTATGTGAAAAAGCGTGGGATTCCCCTGATAGGAAAGTACTGGTTTCCAAAAGATTACTTATGGCGTATCCTTTCCCGCCAACGGATAGGTTACGCTGGGAATCCTCCCCTAGGGTAGACAAAGCGTTGACACGCTTATCTAAGAAGGTGGCCCTGCCGTCACAGGATACGGCCGCCCTAAAGGATCCTGCGGATAGGAAGCAGGAAGGTATCCTGAAGTCTGTTTATACACATTCTGGTACTCTTCTGAGGCCAGCAATTGCTTCGGCCTGGATGTGTAGTGCTGTAGCAGCATGGACAGATAGATACTCTGTCTGAGGAGATAGATGCCCTGGACAGGGAGACTATTTTACTGACCCTAGGGCATATCAAAGACGCTGTCCTATATATGCGGGATGCCCAGAGGGACATTTGCCTGCTGGGCTCTAGAATAAACGCAATGTCGATTTCTGCTAGAAGCGTCCTATGGACTCGGCAATGGACAGGTGATGCCGACTCTAAAAAACACATGGAGGTGTTACCTTATAAGGGTGAGGAATTGTTTGAGGACGGTCTCTCGGACCTAGTTTCCACAGCTACGGCTGGGAAGTCAAATTTCTTGCCATATTTTCCCTCACAGCCAAAGAAAGCACCGTATTACCAAATGCAGTCCTTTCGTTCACAAAAAAGCAAGAAAGTCAGAGGTGCATCCTTTCTTGCCAGAGGCAGGGGTAGAGGAAAAAAGCTGCACCATGCAGCTAGTTCCCAGGAACAAAAGTCCTCCCCGGCTTCCACTAAATCCACCGCATGACGCTGGGGCTCCACAGCCGGAGCCAGGAGCGGTGGGGGCGCGTCTCCGAAATTTCAGCCACCAGTGGGTTCGCTCACGGGTGGATCCTTGGGCTATACAAATTGTGTCTCAGGGATACAAGCTGGAATTCGAGGTGACGCCCCCTCACCGTTACCTAAAATCGGCCTTGCCAGCTTCCCCCATGGAAAGGGAGGTAGTGTTGGCAGCAATTCACAAGCTATATCTCCAGCAGGTGGTAGTGAAGGTTCCCCTCCTTCAACAGGGAAGGGGTTACTATTCCACTATGTTTGTGGTACCGAAACCGGACGGTTCAGTCAGACCCATTTTGAATTTAAAATCCCTGAACATTTATCTGAAGAAATTCAAGTTCAAGATGGAATCGCTCAGAGCGGTCATTGCAAGCCTGGAGGAAGGGGATTTTATGGTGTCTCTGGACATCAAGGATGCGTACTTGCATGTCCCCATTTATCCACCTCATCAGGAGTACCTCAGGTTTGTGGTACAGGACTGTCATTACCAATTCCAGACGTTGACGTTTGGCCTGTCCACGGCACCGAGAATATTTACCAAGGTGATGGCGGAAATGATGGTGCTCCTTCGGAAGCAAAGGGTTACAATTATCCCATACTTGGACGATCTCCTCATAAAGGCGAGGTCCAGGGAGCGGTTGCTGATCAGCGTAGCACACTATCAGGAAGTGTTGCGACAGCACGGCTGGATTCTGGATATTCCAAAGTCGCAGCTGATTCCTACGACGCATCTGCCCTTCCTGGGCATGATTCTGGACACAAGCCAGAAAAAGGTGTTTCTCCCGGAGGAAAAGGCTCAGGAGCTCGTGACTCTGGTCAGAGACCTCCTAAAGCCAAAACAGGTATCGGTGCATCACTGCATGCGAGTCCTGGGAAAGATGGTGGCGTCATACGAAGCCATTCCCTTCGGCAGGTTCCATGCGAGGATCTTTCAGTGGGATCTGTTGGACAAGTGGTCCGGATCGCATCTTCAGATGCATCGGTTGATCACCCTGTCCCCCAGGGCCAGGGTGTCTCTTCTGTGGTGGCTGCAAAGTGCTCACCTCCTCGAGGGCCGCAGGTTCGGCAAACAGGACTGGGTCCTGGTGACCACGGATGCAAGCCTCCGAGGATGGAGGGCAGTCACTCAGGGAAGAAACTTCCAGGGGCTGTGGTCAAGTCAGGAGACTTGTCTGCACATCAATATCCTGGAACCTCAGGCCGTATACAACGCCCTGAGTCAAGCGGAGCCTCTGCTTCGAAAGCAACCAGTGCTGATTCAGTCAGACAACATCACTGCAGTGGCCCATGTAAACCGCCAGGGCGGCACAAGAAGCAGGGTGGCAAAGGCAGAAGCCACCAGGATTCTTCGTTGGGCGGAGAATCACGTACTAGCACTGTCAGCAGTGTTCATTCCGGGAGTGGACAACTGGGAAGCAGACTTCCTCAGCAGGCACGACCTCCACCCGGGAGAGTGGGGACTTCATCAAGAAGTCTTCACGCAGATTGCAAATCGATGGGAACTGCCACAGGTGGACATGATGGCATCCCGTCTCAACAAAAAGCTAAAAAGGTATTGCGCCAGGTCAAGAGACCCTCAGGCGATAGCTGTGGACGCACTTGTAACACCGTGGGTGTTCCAGTCGGTCTATGTGTTTCCTCCTCTTCCTCTCATACCAAAGGTGCTGAGAATTGTGAGAAAAAGAGGAGTGAGAACAATACTCATTGTTCCGGATTGGCCAAGAAGGACTTGGTACCCGGAATTGCAAGAAATGCTCACAGAGGACCCATGGCCTCTGCCTCTCAGGCAGGACCTGTTGCAACAAGGGCCCTGTCTGTTCCAAGACTTACCGCGGCTGCGTTTGACGGTATGGCGGTTGAACGCCGGATCCTAGCGGAAAAAGGCATCCCGGATGAAGTTATTCCTATGCTGATAAAGTCTAGGAAGGACGTGACAGCAAAGCATTATCACCGTATATGGCGAAAATATGTTGCTTGGTGTGAGGCTAGGAAGGCTCCTAAAGAGGAATTCCAGCTGGGCCGGTTCCTGCACCTCCTACAGTCAGGAGTGACTATGGGCTTAAAATTAGGATCCATAAAGGTCCAGATTTCGGCCCTATCCATTTTCTTTCAAAAGGAACTGGCTTCGCTTCCTGAAGTTCAGACGTTTGTAAAGGGAGTGCTGCATATTCAGCCCCCTTTTGTGCCACCAGTGGCACCTTGGGATCTTAACGTGGTGTTGAGTTTCCTAAAATCTCGCTGGTTTGAGCCACTTAAGACCGTGGAGCTAAAGTATCTCACGTGGAAAGTGGTCATGCTATTGGCCTTAGCTTCGGCTAGGCGTGTGTCAGAATTGGCGGCTTTGTCATGTAAAAGCCCCTATCTGGTTTTCCATATGGACAGGGCAGAATTACGGACTCGTCCGCAATTTCTGCCGAAGGTGGTGTCATCTTTTCATTTGAACCAACCTATTGTGGTGCCTGCGGCTACTCGTGACTTGGAGGACTCCAAGTTGCTTGATGTAGTCAGGGTTTTGAAGATTTATGTAGCCAGGACGGCTGGGGTCAGGAAAACTGACTCGCTGTTTATCCTGTATGCATCCAACAAGCTGGGTGCTCCTGCTTTAAAGCAGACTATTGCTCGCTGGATCTGTAACACGATTCAGCAGGCTCATTCTGCGGCTGGTTTGCCGCATCCAAAATCAGTGAAAGCCCATTCCACAAGGAAAGTGGGCTCTTCTTGGGCGGCTGCCCGAGGGGTCTCGGCATTACAACTTTGCCGAGCAGCTACTTGGTCGGGTTCAAACACCTTTGCAAAGTTCTATAAGTTTGATACCCTGGCTGAGGAGGACCTTGTGTTTGCCCATTCGGTGCTGCAGAGTCATCCGCACTCTCCCGCTCGTTTGGGAGCTTTGGTATAATCCCCATGGTCCTTACGGAGTCCCCAGCATCCACTAGGACGTTAGAGAAAATAAGATTTTACTCACCGGTAAATCTATTTCTCGTAGTCCGTAGTGGATGCTGGGCGCCCGTCCCAAGTGCGGACTTTCTGCAATACGTGTATATAGTTATTGCTTAATAAAAGGGTTATGTTATGTTGGCATCTGTTGTTTGATGCTCTGTTGTTGTTCATACTGTTAACTGGGTAAGTTTATCACGAGTTATACGGTGTGATTGGTGTGGCTGGTATGAGTCTTACCCTGGATTTCAAAATCCTTTCCTTGTAATGTCAGCTCTTCCGGGCACAGTTTCCTTAACTGAGGTCTGGAGGAGGGGCATAGAGGGAGAAGCCAGTGCACACCAGGTAGTACTAAATCTTTCTTTAGAGTGCCCAGTCTCCTGCGGAGCCCGTCTATTCCCCATGGTCCTTACGGAGTCCCCAGCATCCACTACGGACTACGAGAAATAGATTTACCGGTGAGTAAAATCTTATTTTCTGTTAAGAAAATGACTTATCATAAGGCAAAATCCACTGCAACAAATTCATTTCACGCAGCCTGCTCTGTAATTCTGCCAGAATGGAGTTTCAGGTATCAGTGGCAAGGTCATGCAAATCAGCATCATCCCTGTCTGTAAATCTCAGACTGCACAAATAATTAACACATCCTTATTATGAACACAGAGGATAATTAGCACCATGCAAGATTTACTGAAAGTGTTTTTTTCAAGCATCAAATGAAAAAAACAAAACAAATAAAAAAAAACCTTTTCCTTAAGTAACAGGAAAAGAAGAAGAAATACTGTATGAAATGCTGAGATTTTCTTCCTTTCAGCTGACTTGCAACACTTATAGCGCGTTTTGTTTGCTTCTTACAGATCGAGAAAATCCCACAAGCCAGTAGCAACCGTCAGTAAATATAACTTGACTGATGGGTTTAGACCTAACTGCATTTACTTTACATCAAGACTGTTTAGCAATAGAACTCTGCAAGCAAAAAACAAATGATTGTCTTTTACAGATAAAGCCAGGGGTGTATCCAGATAAAAATGACCGGGGGAAGAGGGGGATGGGGGGGTGGGGGTGGGGGGGGGGTTGTGCACCATAAAAGGGGATGATGGGGGTGGTCTATTTTCTACGCGCTGATGGATAGAGGGTGTGGCCTCGCAACAAGGGATGGTAAGGTCTGGTAGGTGCCATTGTGAGTGTGCGGGGCAGGTGTGGTAGGTGACGGTGAATGTCTGAGGGATAATGTTGTGAGGAGTGGTGAGCGGAGAAAATGTCTTAGCGGTACTTTAAGCTTGTGCCTAAGGCGCGCATGCAAAATAGGATCATGGCCACTCGAAATGTCTGTATCAGCATGACGCACCACCCATTTCTTGTCAATTTGGGAGCATTCCTCCCCATTCCAAATACACCTTCCCTATATGGTGGTTTCACTGAACCTCTCAAGAAACAGATCCTCCCTTGGCAGACTGTGTCTTCAGTTGGTATTTATTATTCATGGAGGAGATCAACTGGTCTGGAAGATGCCTGTTTGTGTAGGAATGTAACCAATGTCATTATCAAACAAAAGTCCAACCAGGCTCTTGCCCCTGTGTCACTTCCTGCCCCCTGTATCCACTCCAGCCTACACCTCACTGTATCTCTCAGCCTCTCCCTCGCTGCCTATCAGAGGGGTCTATTAACTAAGCCTTGGAAGGAGAAAAAGTGGATGGAGACAAAGTACCAGCCAATCAGCTCCTAACTGCCATGTTACAGCCAATCAGCTCCTAACTGCCATGTTACAGGCAGTTAGGTGCTGCTTGGTTGGGACTTTAACGGTGTTCACTTTATCTCCATCCAAGGTTTAGTAAATAGATCTCAGAATCTCCTGCACACTGTGTCCCTCAGCCTCCCTGTGTCTCTCGGCATCCCCCTCCCTATGCTCTTCAGCTTCACTCAGTGTCCCCCTCTGTGTCAGCCTCCCCCTCACCATGATTTATCAAGACTTGGAGAGTGATAAATAGCACGGTGATAAAGTACCAACCAATCAGCTCCTAGCTGCCATGTTACAGACTGTGTTTGAAAAATGTCAGGAGCTGATTGGATGGTACTTTATCACCATGCAATTTATCACTCTCCAAGGCTTGATAAATCTGGCCCCATATCTCTCAGAATCAAATCCCCCTCACTCTGTGTCCCTCAGCCTCTCTGAGCCTCCCTGTGTCTCTCAGCGTCCCTCTCCTGTCAACCTCACTGTCTCTCTCAGCCAATCACACTGTGTCCATCAGTGTCCATGCCTGTATCCCTTAGCCTCACTCAGCCACCCCCTCTGTGTCAGCCTCCCCTCACAGTGTCTCGCAGAATCCCCCTCACGCTATGTCCCTCAGCCTCTCTCAGCCTCACAGTGACCCTCTGAATCCCCATCTGTGTCCGTCAGTGTCCATGCCTGAGATATATATATATATATATATATTGGTATTAAATAATGAATACCAATTTGTAGCATTTAAATATAAAACTCATAATTCTCATGTAGTTTAACATTTGCATAATGTTACATGTTGTCACTTGGGATGAAAAGCAAGCAGTAAATACAGTAAATAAATCTCACAGCGTCTTTTAATTTATCTGGTTGTTGGTTAAGTTTTGTCCACTAGATGGCAGTTGACTATAAGAAACTGAAATTATAGTTTCTTTTCTTTTTTGCGTGCAAGAATTTAGCAATGAAAAAATGCACATTATAATACTGAATCGTTTTATATTTGACGGGATGGCTAAAAATTTGTGCTTGATATTTTACTTACAGGATTTCTCCATGCCTTAAGGGGCTTATTCACTAATAAAAGTTTAAAAGTGTAATAAGCTTTGATAAGATGTAAGCTAGACAATGAATGGTTGGTATGGGTTGCGCAATATTTCACTATTATTTAAGGAATTAAAGGTAATTTACAAACCACAAAAGAAAACACGGAGACATGCAGGGGATCTAATTCTGCATAAATAGTCCTCCTGATAGTCTGCTTTGTGTGTATTCAGCCCACGTTCCAGTATTTGGACCTTCCCCCTTCACACCAGCCTCTGCCTACTTTTACGGGAATGCAGGTTCAGTCGAAAATGTTCATTGGGGAATAGTAAATGTCACTTCAACATAATTCAAAGTCCTGCAGTTTATTTTCTCACTTAAATACTGGTTAGTGTAGCCTAATAGAGCCAGTATAATGACACTGAGGGCACAGCTTGTCTTTATTACACAAGTCACATAGAAATGTACTTTCATATAAAGTGCTCATGAAAGAAGTAAAAAAACACCCCAGTGAAAGTTTTGTCTGTCTGAGACCTGGGTTCCATGATCATCACCTGGAAGGAAACGTAGGAACAAGTCTACTGTGGGAAGAAAAAGTTATGTAACTACTTGCAAGCCAGCAAATGTCACCAATTCGCTAAAAATTGTCCCCTCCACCTCGTAAATCTGATTTAAACACCCCATGTGGGTGTAAACTGACACTAATAAGGGTGCCTATTAACCCAAGTATGGTTGCAAGATCTTCCACTCTGTCTCCTCTCGCTAGATCTCCTCCTTTACACAGAATCCCCCTGCTATATCTTCTCATGTGCCCCCTTCAGTGGCGCACCCAGGGGGGGTTTCCGAGTACCCAGAAACCCCCCTCCACTAAAAAAAAAAAAATTTTTTTTTAGCTGCATGAGTTTTATTAATGACTGTCTAGCGTCCTCTGCAGCCTGCTGTCTTCCTGGTGGCACTTGCAAGTACAATAAAAGTCTACTTTATTTTAATTATAGTACATATATATCCATGTGCATACATATATACACATGTATATACATACATACATATAAACACACACACACAGATATGATATATATATACATGTGTATATATATGTGTACTGTATGTGTGTGTACATATATATATATATATATGTGTATGCATGTTTAATATGCTATGTATATGTATATATGTATGTGTGTGTGTATGTATATATATATATATATATGTGTAGATATATGTATGTATATATATATATATATATATACACACACACACACACACACACACACACACTAGTTTTACGGACCCAGCATATACTGGGTCACCTCAGTCCCCACCCCCGTGATTGGCTCTGCCCAGTTCTGGAAACCCCCCCATGCAAATCCTGCGTTTGCCACTGCCCCTTCCCCGCATCGGCACACAGACTGCAGTCAGTACCGTGACTACCCCCCCAACACCCCCCGCCCCCCCAACACCTTCTCGTCCCTGCTAGTGCCTAACATTCCCCCACTTGGGAGCAAACACTTCCTTTGCCTCCAGGAGTTATACCACTGATATGGTTCCTGAACCACCTCCATCAGAACATGCTAAATTTTGCACCCAACACCCAAAGACATGTAAATAGTGTTGTTTGTTGATTGTGTAGTCACTATTCTCACCATAAGGCGCTTTTAAACTGCGTTTTTACTGATTTACTATTTTTCTTGTAGAGCGATTGTTTTATTGTACCTTCTAACTGCCTTTGATATGGTACACTGCTCCCATTTCCTTACTAGGATATCCAGCTATTTTATTTATTGACAGTTACATGTTAAGTGCCAGCATATTCCATTACGCTTTACAAATGAAAAACAGTAATAAAGTAAGACTGGGTAATAATAACAGACAGACATAGAGGTAGGAAGGCCCTGCTTGCAAGGTTACAATCTATAGGGAAACAGGCATTGATACACAAGGATAATAATGGTCCAGCCAGATTGCAGAGTTTCTGTCACAAAGCGGGATGGCAGGCCCACTTACCGCACCAGTCACTGGCAGTTCCTGATCTATCATGCTATCTCTGGACTCTGCTGAGTCTCACACTGCCTGTGGGGTGTATCTTTCTTTGAAGATCGTCATTGCATGGGCGCCACCATCTTGTCTCCGCCATCTGATCCATTCTACTCCTATCACAGTTAATCACATGACTTCCCTGGCCAATCCTGACTGAGTACCCTATTTAAACTCCCCACTGACACTTCCACATTGCCAGTACAACTTCTAAGTTCCTGGCTTATGCTGCATTCAGATAGCAAATGCAGGATCCTACCCGGTAAGAGAAACGTGTACTTACCGGGTGGGATCCGGCATTTGCGCTCCGTTGCTGGCTTTCCGACCCGGCAATATACCGGGTCGTTTGCCATAGCAGCGGAGGGCGCAGCAGCAGCAGGGGCGGGGGTGGAGGCGGCGCTGGGAGATGAGCTCATCTCTTTCGACGCCTCTCCTTATGCTGTGAATGGGAGCCGTGTCGCATCGGAACGGCTCCCATTCACACTGCGCCTGACCCGGTAATCAACCCGGTAATAACCCTTCTTTTTTACCGGGTTGAATTACCGGGTCAGGCGACCCGCTAATTCTGAAAAGGACCTTTCACATCGCACACTGACCCGTTTCGACACGGCAATATGCCGTGTCGATACCAGGTTTTTAGTGCGATGTGAAAGGGGTATTAGTGACAGCAGTCACCTCTGTTATCTGCCAGTATCTTCTGCTCCCAGTGGGACATATATCAGACATTGCAGTCGTCCATAGACCTTCCTCCTCTGCACAGTCTCCATCGTCAGAAGATCACACACTCATAGTGTGTTTACTCCTGGACTCAGCCTCCTATACACTGGTGTGCTGTCTGACCACAGCACTGCATACTATGCAGAGGATTCCTAGGTCTCCACATCTTACAGTTCTTAAACACCAGTGTGTCACGCTCGGTGTAAGTTGGGGTTCCCACAACCGAGTTTTGGCTGAAAGGACAGCTACCTGTGAGGAGAGTAAACGAGGTGGCTAAATGTAATTCCTCCTCATGGGGTGGAAGCCAAACTAAGTGTTAATGTTGGCCGTAGGATGTAAAGAAAAGGAGGACTTCGTAGGAAGATAACTGTAGTTTTAATGAATAATCAGGCTGTACACGAATATTGGAGAAATTGAAGAAGCTGGAAGAATTAGAGTCTATGGTTAAATGACTTGACGAGTGAAACTGAAGAACTCCGGTAAAGAAGAACTGAAGACTGTGTTTTATGATTAAAAGACGAGGCTGAAGTACTTGGACTTTGAAGAAATGAAGACTGTGTTTTATTGTTAAAAGACGAGGCTGAAGTACTTGGACTTTGAAGAAATGAAGACTGTGGTTTGTGATTGAAAGACGAGGCTGAATAACTTGGACTTTGAAGAAATGAAGACTGTGGTTTGTGATTGAAAGACGAGGCTGAAGAACTTGGACTTTGAAGAAATTAAGATGTCTGCAGGAACCGCCGTTAGCACCTGGAGCTCCTCTACGACCTGTGATCCTGTGAGTGCTTCCATGAGTGGCAACGGACTTAGACAGCAGGACTGCAGCAGTGTTTAGGTAACCGATGGATGAGAGCAACCAGGACCAGAGAACCAGAAGTAACCTGGGAGCACAGAGCTGGAGAACCTTTCACAAGGAGGTAACTTGAAGCACTAGCACTCTCCCTCTGAGCCAGCCCCCTTTTGTAAGGGGAGAACATGCAGGATTGGCTGGACACAGATTGGGAACTTCATTGGTAATACTCTGGTCTCCATCATGGCTGCCCCCAGCACAGGAGACTTAGCTGTTAGCACACAGCTTTAGCCAGCTTCTGTCTCTGACACACTATACTGTGTCACCACCAGAGGACCTTACCGCAGCGATCCCCGCCGCAGCGCCCGGCTCTCCAGACCATCGGCCCCCGGCCGTTGGCAGCTGCACATCCGTCCAGGAGGACCTGCCGCCGCAGCCGCGCCAACCAGCGGGACGGTAACCCGCGGGAGCACCCGCCGGAGGTAAGACTCCGGAGCCTGACAAGTGTGATCCCCGCTCTCATAATTTTCAAGCGGTCTTTCCGGTCCTCGCCTGTGTATACGCTAAACCATCACAGCCTGCTCTCATCGGTAACAGCTCGCATCCACATAAATGTCTATTTAGCGAAGATCCGCCAACCAGCGGGACGGTAACCAGCGGGAGCACCCGCCGGAGGTAAGACTCCGGAGCCTGACAAGTGTGATCCCCGCTCTCATAATTTTCAAGCGGTCTTTCCGGTCCTCGCCTGTGTATACGCTACACCATCACAGCCTGCTCTCATCGGTAACAGCTCGCATCCACATAAATGTCTATTTAGCGAAGATCCATAAATAAGGAGGCAAACAAGAGTGTTTAGTTCTTGGACTATTAGTGAGGTTGAACATCTATATTTAGCCTAGTATTTGTTCTGCTCCACCTGCAGTTCCTGCATGAGAAAGAGTATAATTTCACCCCCAAGCAAGGTCGGACTGGACCACAGGAGAACAGGGGAAACCCCCGGTGGGCCCCACTGCCCGTGGTCCCTCCTCCTCCTCTATGAATCAGGATCCAGAATCTATCCTAGTACACTTGAATTATGCATTATACATATGTTACATTATACTTCACAAGAATATGGTTTATTATATATTTGCCAAGAAGCACAGAACATGCACTCTGTAATGATTAGCCAAACCTCTGTGGTGGCTGGCCATACCCCCACTGGAGCCTGGCACACCCTTAAGCATGGGCCCCTACAACAGCATTCCACCGGTGGGTCCTACATGCCCCAGTCCGACACTTCCCCCAAGCGTCATACATTCCAGCCATAATTAGAGCTGCCCAGTAGATCCAGTTCAGGGTCAAGAACAGTGCCACCTCTGACAGGTTCTCGGTGGGCTGTATGACACTGTAACACAGCAATAATGGGTCAGTGGGATTTGAAAGTGAAGAAAAAGAAAATGTGTAAAGTTATATGTGGACTGTGTAGAGGTTATGTAATTGTGAAGGATTGCTTATGGAAGCTATGTAGGGGAATTTTCAGGGAACATTTGAAGATTTGGAGACTAGTGAAAGTCTAGTTGTGCGTGGGAAGGTATTACACAAAGTTGGGAAAACACAAAAAGAGTCCGGTAACTGTGAATGGGAGCAGGTAATAAGTAGATGAGAGACGCAGCTCTATGCAGAGCGGAGAAGTCAATCTGGGAGATATTTTGAGATAATAGAAGAATGTATGTTGGCGTAGTTTGGTTAATAGCCTTATATGCAAGCAAAAGTATTTTAGATTGAATTTGGTAGAATACAGATAACCAATGGAGAGACTGACAGAGGAGAGAAGGAGACGATGTACGTTTAGTGAGGAAGTTCAACATCGCAGCCACAATCAGAATGAATTGTAGTGGTGATAGTCTGTTTTGAGGAATATCAGTAAAGTGACTATTGCAATAATCAATGCGGGAGATAATTAATGAGAGGACAAATTACAGATTTTGATGTGTCTTGCATATGATACAGGTGTAGTTCTTGATATGTAACAGGATTGGAAACATATTTAATGAGGGGACCAAAGGACAGTTTAGAGTCAAGAATGACCCCTAGGCAGCGAGCTTGTGGGGTAGGATTGATTGTCTAGTTATCACCATTGATAGAGAAATCAGGTTGGTAACAAGTAACTAAGAAATTAACTCTATCGCTCAAGCGGTGATGGTGAATATGAGAGTGCTCAAAAAAATACTTAGCTGTGCCGTCTCCGGACGGAAAGTCAAGGGTGTTCAATGTTCAATACTTGATAGAGAGCTCAACCGTGTTCAAAAAATAGGAAAATGAAACAGAAGTATACAATGTGTAGTATTGTCGTGTGAAACAAAATGAGGCAATAACGTAGTCTACATTGTATACTTCTGTTTCATTTTCCTATTTTTTGAACACGGTTGAGCTCTCTATCAGGAGTTGAACATTGAACACCCTTGACTTTCCGTCCGGAGACGGCACAGCTAAGTATTTTTTTGAGCACTCTCATATTGACCATAACCGCTTGAACAATAGCGCCATCTAGTCCACACCACCACAACTCTTTCTGTTCCACTTTTGGACTACCTGGGATAAGTCCACCGTTGGACCAAGAAGGCAGCAATCGGTTTACTAGAAGCGCCATTAAGGATTTCACCCTCCCTTTTTCAAGAAATTAACTCTGTTTTGCAAATATTAAGCTTGATATGACATTCAACAGGAAATGTCAGAAAAACCTTCAGTAACGTGGACTAGTACCGATGGTGACAAACCTGGGGAGGAGAGGTAGATCTGAGTCTCATCCACGTACAGGTGATACTGAAATCTGAAGGAGCTGAGAAGTTTGCTAGGAGACATGGTATAGATTGAGAAAAGGACCTACTGTAGTACTGAGCCATGTGGTATTCCAACAGTTAGAGGTAGGGAAGAGGAGGAGAATTCAGAGAAGCCAACACTGGAAGAGCAGTATGGTAGGATGAGGACCAAGAAAGGGATGTGTCCTTAAGTGTAGTGTACCACACCATATACTCCTTATACACATTATGCACAACAATGGTAGGACCACTTATAGTATCTAGTACTGGTGCCCCTTACACATTACGCCACACAGAATGAGCCAAAATTCACAATATCCCACACAGTATGATCCAAAATTCACATTATGCCACACAGTATGATCCAAAATTCACATATGCTACACGGTAGTATCCACAATTCACATTATACAACATGGTATGATGCACAATTCACATTATGCCACACAGTATGATGCACAATTCAGGGACAGGGAGAGTGACAGCAGGGGCATAGGGACAGGGCGAGTGACAGCAGGGACAGTGACAGAGAGAGTGACAGCAGAGACAGGGACAAAGAGAGTGACAGCAGAGACAGAGAGAGTGACAGCAAGGACAGTGACAGAGAGAGTGACAGCAGAAACAGGGACAGAGAGAGTGACAGCAGAGACAGAGAGAGTGACAGCAGGGACAGTGACAGAGAGAGTGACAGCAGGGACATTGACAGAGAGTGACAGCACGGACAGAGAGAGTGACAGCGTGAGTGACAGCAGTGACAGAAAGAGTGGCATAGGGAAGCAGGGTAACAGTACCTGAGCAGCGGATGGGGCTGTAGTCGGCGGCGGTGAGGAGAAGGCCCTGGGCGGTGGATATGGCCTTCGGTCCCTATGACCATCACCAACACCATTTGAAATCTGCCGTGGACCGACAGCCAATCAGGAGCTCCTGATTGGCTGTTGGTTCAGAATCAGAATCAGCTTTATTGGCCAGGTATACTTCCGTATAATAGGAATTTGTCTTCGGTTTGCTCTACAACAGCCAAGTAGGTAACAGATAAGCAGGTGTGTGTGTGTGTGTGTGTGGGGGGGGGGGGGGCAAGTAAAGTCACACAGATAGGTATACCGTAGGGACACAAGTTAGTTACATGTACGTCTAGTCCGTCAATGTTCAGGAGTTCAGCAGGCGGACCGCTTGGGGAAAGAAACTTTTGAGGCTTCTGGTGGACCTGGCGGGGACAGCCCTGTAACGCCTGCCTGACGGAAGCAAGTTAAACATGCTGTGGCCGGGGTGTAGCTGGTCTTTTACTATCTTCATTGCCCGCTTTTTAGCTCTGGACAGGTACAGGTCCTGGACTGAGCCTGCATCTGTCCCTCGCGCTGGCGGAGCTGTACCATATGAGTATTGAGGAGCACAGTACCGACTCCACAATCGCGGAGTAGAAGAGGAGCAGAAGCTTCTGTGGGATGTTGAACTTCCTTAGTTGCCTGAAGAAGAACAACCTCTGCTGTGCTTTCCCAACAGTGGCGTCAGCGTTGGACCCCCATTTAAGGTCCCGGGAGATTGTGGTCCCTAGAAACTTGAAGGAGTCCACTAGCGATACCACACTGTCAGCAATCGTTAGTGGAGGTGCACTAGATGACTTCTTCCTGAAGTCCACTATCATCTCGACAGTTTTGAGGGGGTTGAGCTCAAGGTTGTTGTGGATGCACCACTGGGCCAGCCGGTCTACTTCCCGTCTATAGGCCGATTCGTCCCCGTCCTTGATGAGGCCGATGACGGTGGTGTCATCGGCGAATTTGATGATCTTTACTGATTGTGCCTCTGAGGTACAGTCATTTGTGTACAAGTAGAAGAGCAGGGGTGAGAGGACACAGCCTTGAGGGGCCCCTGTACTAATGGACCGCGCTTGAGTACAGGGGCCCCTCAAGGCTGTGTCCTCTCACCCCTGCTCTTCTCCCTGCGCAGAATTTGAAATGCGGCGGCGGGCATCCTCAGTGCTCGAAGTGCTGGTATATATATATATATATATATATATATATATATATTAGTGATGAGCGGGTTTGGTTCCTCGGGATCCAAACCCCCCCCGAACTTCACCCATTTTACACGGTTCCAAGGCAGACTCTGATCCTCCCGCCTTGCTCGGTTAACCCGAGCGCGCCCGAACGTCATCATCCCGCTGTCGTATTCTCGCGAGATTCATATTCTATATAAGGAGCCGCGCGGCGCCGCCATTTTCACTCGTGCTTTGTAGATGATAGCGAGAGGACGTGGCTGCATTCTCTCAGTTTCTGTGTTCAGTGTGCTGCAAATATCTGTGCTCAGTGTGCTGCAAATATCTGTGCTCAGTGTGCTGAAAATATCTACGTTCTCTGCCTGAAAAATGCTCCATATCTGTGCTGCATTGTAGTATATAGTAGGAGGACAGTGCAGAATTTTGCTGTGACCACCAATATATATAGCAGTATGGTACAGCAGTCCACTGCTCTACCTCTGTGTCATCAAGTATACTATCCATCCATACCTGTGCTGCATTTTAGTTGTGCGCAGTATATAGTAGGAGGGCAGTGCAGAATTTTGCTGACCACCAGTATATATATAGCAGTACGGTACAGTAGTCCACTGCTCTACCTCTGAGTCGTCAAGTATACTATCCATCAATACCTGTGCTGCATTTTAGTTGTGTGCAGTATATAGTTGGAGGACAGTGCAGAATTTTGCTGACCACCAGTATATATATAGCAGTACGGTACAGTAGGCCATTGCTATTGATATATATTACTGGCATATAATTCCACACATTAAAAAATGGAGATAAAAAATCAGGAGGGTAAAAAAGGGATAGATCAAGATCCACTTCCACCTCGTGCTGAAGCTGCTGCCACTAGTCATGGCCAAGACGATGAAATGCCATCAACGTGTCTGCCAAGGCCGATGCCCAATGTCATAGTAGAGAGCATGTAAAATTCAAAAAACAAAAGTTCAGTTAAATGACCCAAAAATCAAAATTAATAGCATCTGATGAAAAGTGTAAACTTGCCAATATGCCATTTACGACACGGAGTGGCAAGGAACGGCTGAGGCCCTGTCCTATGTTCATGGCTAGTGGTTCAGCTTCACATAAGGATGGAAGCACTCATCCTCCTGCTAGAAAAAGGAAAAGACTTAAGCTGGCAAAAGCACAGCAAGAACTGTACGTTCTTCTAAATCACAAATCCCCAAGGAGAGTCCAATTGTGTCGGTTGCGATGCCTGACCTTCCCAACACTCGACGGGAAGAGGTGGGGCCTTCCACCATATGCACGCCCCCTGCAAGTGCTAGAAGGAGTACCCGCAGTCCAGTTCCTGATAGTCAAATTAAAGATGTCACTGTTGAAGTTCACCAGGATGAGGATATGGGTGTTGCTTGCGCTTAGGAGGAAATTGACAAGGAGGATTCTGATGGTGAGGTGGTTTGTTTAAGTCAGGCACCCGGGGAGACACCTGTTGTCCGTGGGACGAATATGGCCATTGACATGCCTGGTCAAATTACAAAAAAAATCACCTCTTCGGTGTGGAATTATTTTAACAGAAATGCGAACAGGTGTCAAGCCGTGTGTTGCCTTTGTCAAGCTGTAATAAGTAGGGGTAAGGACGTTAACCACCTAGGAACATTCTCCCTTATACGTCACCTGGAGCGCATTCATTAGAAGTCATTGGCAAGTTCAAAAACTTTGGGTGACAGCGGAAGCAGTCCACTGACAACTAAATCCCTTCCTCTTGTACCCAAGCTCCTGCAAACCACACCACCAACTCCCTCAGTGTCAATTTCCTCCTTAGACAGGAAAGCCAATAGTCCTGCAGGCCATGTCACTGGCAAGTCTGACGAGTCCTCTCCTGCCTGGGATTCCTCCGATGCATCCTTGAGTGTAACGCCTACTGCTGCTGGCGCTACTGTTGTTGCTGCTGGGAGTCGATCATCATCCCAGAGGGGAAGTCGGAAGACCACTTGTACTACTTCCAGTAAGCAATTGACTGTCCAACAGTCCTTTGCGAGGAAGATGAAATATCACAGCAGTCATCCTGCTGCAAAGCAGATAACTCAGGCCTTGGCAGCCTGGGTGGTGTTAAACGTGTGTCCGGTATCCACCGTTAATTCACAGGGAATTAGATAATTGTTTGAGGTACTGTGTCCCCGGTACCAAATACCATCTAGGTTCCACTTCTCTAGGCAGGCGATACCGAGAATGTACACAAACCGCAGAAAAAGAGTCACCAGTGTCCTAAAAAATGCAGTTGTACCCAATGTCCACTTAACCACGGACATGTGGACAAGTAGAGCAGGGCAGACTCAGGACTATATGACTGTGACAGCCCACTGGGTAGATGTATTGCCTCCCGCAGCAAGAACAGCAGCGGCAGCACCAGTAGCAGCATCTCGCAAACGCCAACTTGTTCCTAGGCAGGCTACGCTTTGTATCATCGCTTTCCATAAGAGGCACACAGCTGACAACCTCTTACGGAAACTGAGGAAGATCATCGCAGAATGGCTTACCCCAATTGGACTCTCCTGGGGATTTGTGACATCGGACAACGCCACCAATATTGAAAGTGCATTACATGTGGGCAAATTCCAGCACGTCCCATGTTTTGCACATACATTGAATTTGGTGGTGAAGAATTATTTAAAAAACGACAGGGGCGTGCAAGAGATGCTGTCGGTGGCCCGAAGAATTGCGGGCCACTTTCGGCATTCAGCCACTGCGTGCCGAAGACTAGAGCACCAGCAAACACTCCTGAACCTGCCCCGCCATCATCTGAAGCAAGAGGTGGTAACGAGGTGGAATTCAACCCTCTATATGCTTCAGAGGATGGAGGAGCAGCAAAAGGCCATTCAAGTTTATACATCTGCCTACGATATAGGCAAAGGAGGGGGAATGCACCTGACTCAAGCGCAGTGAAGAATGATTTCAATGTTGTGCAAGGTTCTGCAACCCTTTGAACTTGCCACACGTGAAGTTAGTTCAGACACTGCCAGCCTGAGTCAGGTCATTCCCCTCATCAGGCTTTTGCAGAAGAAGCTGGAGAGATTGAAGGAGGAGCTAAAACGGAACGATTCTGCTAGGCATGTGGGACTTGTGGATGGAGCCCTTAATTTGCTTTACCAGGATTCACGGATGGTCAATCTGTTGAAATCAGAGCACTACATTTTGGCCACCGTGCTCGATCCTAGATTTAAAGCCTATGTTGTATCTCTCTTTCCGGCAGACACAAGTCTGCAGAGGTGCAAAGACCTGCTGGTGGGACACTTGTCAAGTCAAGAAGAACGTGACCCGTCAACAGCTCCTCCTTCACATTCTCCCGCAACTGGGGCTGCGAGGAAAAGGCTAATAATTCCAAGCCCACCCGCTGGCGGTGATGCAGGGCAGTCTGGAGCGAGTGCTGACATCTGGTCCAGACTGAAGGACCTGCCAACGATTACTGACATGTCGTCTACTGTCACTGCATATGATTCTGTCACCATTGAAAGAATGGTGGAGGATTATATGAGTGACCGCATCCAAGTAGGCACGTCAGGCAGTCCGTACGTATACTGGCAGGAAAAAGAGGCAATTTGGAGGCCCTTGCACAAACTGGCTTTATTTTACCTAAGTTGCCCCCCCCTACAGTGTGTACTCCGAAAGAGTGTTTAGTGCAGCCGCTCAACTTGTCAGCAATCGGCATACGAGGTTACTTCCAGATAATGTGGAGAAGATGATGTTCATCAAAATGAATTATAATCAATTCCTCCGTGGAGACATTCACCAGCAATTGCCTCCAGAAAGTACACAGGGACCTGAGATGGTGGATTCCAGTGGGGACGAATTAATACTCTGTGAGGAGGGGGATGTACACAGTGAAAGGGATGAGAAATCGGACGATGAGGATGAGGTGGAAATCTTGCCTCTGTAGAGCCAGTTTGTGCAAGGAGAGATTGATTGCTTCTATTTTGGTGGGGGCCCAAACCAACCAGTCATTTCAGTCACAGTCGTGTGGCAGACCCTGTCGCTAAATTGATGGGTTTTTTAAAGTGTGCATGTCCTGTTTATACAACATAAGGGTGGGTGGGAGGGCCCAAGGACAATTCCATCGTGCACCTCTTTTTTCTTTAATTTATCTTTGCATCATGTGCTGTTTGGGGACTATTTTTTGAAGTGCCATCGTGTCTGATACTGCAGTGCCACTCCTAGATGGGCCAGGTGTTTGTGTCGGCCACTTGGGTCGCTTAGCTTAGTCATCCAACGACCTCGGTGCAAATTTTAGGACTAAAAATAATATTGTGAGGTGTGAGGTGTTCAGAATAGACTGGAAATGAGTGGAAATTATGGTTATTGAGGTTAATAATACTATGGGATCATAGATAAATTTCTATGATTTAAGCTGTTTTTGAGGGGGTTTTGTAAAAAAAACACCCGAATCCAAAACACACCTGAATCCGACAAAAAATTTTCAGGGAGGTTTTGCCAAAACGCATCCGAATCCAAAACACGGCCGCGGAACCGAATCCAAAACCAAAACACTAAACCCGAAAAATTTCCGGTGCACATCACTAGTATATATATATACATATATATATATATATATATATACATACATACAGTATTTAGCCCCAAGAATCACGGACGGCACTCTCCAGACTTTCAATATAAAAGTTTGTCCTTTATTCCAAGTACAAACCAAGTCTGGAGAGTGCCGCCCGTGATTCTTAGAGTTGGATTTGGGTCACCGGCCCGGGGAGGGCACTACAGCAAGATACAGTAAGAGACCTGTTTAATAAGTGCCGGATCATACCGAGTTTCTATATATATATATATATATATATATGTATATAGAGAGACAAAGGTACGGCACTCATAACCACTTGTCAGCAAAAAACGTCAGGAAACCGTTCAGTAGTACAACGTTTCAAACTCTGTATTGAGTTTTTCGTCAGGTAAACATATAATCACAAACAATCACTCACCTTATAACCCCTCCAAACTACCATCACCCGCCCCGTGATTGCACGCGCCGTCGGGCGCAGGAGACCCGGCCCGTCCCTCTGACGCGACTATCCTGACGTCACCGCGTATGCACACGGCGCACGTCATGCGCGTAACCAAGCAACATCGTAAACAAAGCCGCTAGATCTCACCATGGTAACGCAAACGCATGATACAATACCTTCAATTACACTGCACATGCTAGACAAATAAGCAGCTAACATCAGAGACATCGTGATTGAAAAACCTAACAATAACAGTGTTGATAAATGTACTTGCTTACTTGAAAACACATTTTTTTAAAAAAACAAGAAACTTGAATAGTTAAGGCATCAAAAAAGACCAACCATTAAGTGGCTACATGTTATTATATTGCAACCCTAACAGAGAATATTTCTCCAGGGCACAGAATCATCTCAATTATAATATATATCAACATCATACCATGTCCAGATATTATGGATACATACCACATGCTCAGAGAACCATAATGTTAACGAAAACTAACAAATGAATTCATCTCATTTAACCCTTTAGGATGTATAACATCCAACCTATGGATCCACTCTGCTTCTCTCTTTAGTAATTTTAAATTGCGATTGCCACCTCTACGATCTATAGGGATGTGGTCAATCATTCTATATCGTAAGCAATTTAATGGATGTCGTGCTTCAACAAAATGACGGGCAACAGGTTGCTCGCTGGTACCTTTATTGATGGCCAAACGTATTGAAGAGCGATGTGCCGCCATGCGCTCCTTAAATTTACGTTGGGTTTTCCCAATGTAAGAGAGCCCACATGGGCAGATCAATTGATACACCACGTGGGTACTCTCACATGTCAGGTGGTAACGGATCTTATATTTGGTGCCCAAATGTGGGTGACAAAATGTGTCCCCAGAGATCAAAAAATTACATGTTGTGCAAGAACATTTAAAGCAACCTTTGCGGGCAACAGATAAAAAATGTTGTTTAGTATGGGGTAGATCACTAGATATATCGGTTTTGACCAATAAGTCTCTAAGATTTTTCGAGCGGGAATAACATGGTCTGAGATTACTGCCTTGTAGACCAACCTCTGTGTCTGAAGCTATAACAGGCCATAATTTTTTGACACAGCATTGATAATTGGTGATGCTGTAGTAAAGCGATTAACCCAATTAAATTTATTGGTTTCACATTTAGGTATTTGTTTCTGTAGCAAAGTATCCCTATTCAATGCCATCGCCCTTTCTTTAGCATCCAGAAGATCCGCATATCTATACCCCCTAGATAAACATTTATTGATTAAAATATCAATTTGAGAGGCAGCCAATGCATCATTAGTGTTAATTCTCCTAATACGTACCATCTGAGAGAAGGGTACACTCTTTTTCACATGTATTGGATGGCAGCTATTAAAATGTAACAGGGTATTCCTGTCAGTGTTCTTAGTGAACAATGTCGTGACTAAATTGCCATTGTGATTTTTAATTGTAACATCAAGGAAAGCAATCTCATTTTGACTCATTAAATAAGTAAATTTAACTGGAGAGTTAGATGCATTATGTCTAGACATGACACCTTCAAATTCATCTCTAGTACCGGTCCAGATAATAAATAAATCGTCAATGAACCTGGTGTAAAACAAAATACTTGACGAAATAGCAGGATCTTCAAAGAAAATTTTCTGTTCAGCACAAAACATAAATGCGTTAGCATAACTAGGGGCCACAGAGGACCCCATGGCACAGCCAGTGGTCTGAAGGTATATTTTGTTGTCAAACAGAAAAAAATTGCATGTCAACACAATCTCCAATAGTATCAGCAATATCTCAACAAATGACTCATCAATATTCCCCTGCTGTAACAATAGCTCCTTAACTGCCCTAATCCCCTCCTCATGGGGGATAATTGTATAGAGACTCGAGACATCGGCTGTAATTAGCCACACCTCTGCTGGTAAAACACCAATCTGGGTTAATTTGTTAAGGAGAGAAGTAGTATCAAGTAGGAAATGTCTGTGCTGTTGCACCACAGGTTGTAAGATAGAGTCCAAATAAATTGAGGTTGGCTGTAAAAGCGAACCCCGAGCGGACACAATCGGGCGTCCAGGGGGTGGTACCACTCCCTTATGAATTTTGGGGAGTGTGTAAAGTATAGGTGTAATGGGGAATTTGGGTAAAAGAATTGAAAAGATCTTATCATCAATGATCTTCGCATCAAGTGCAAGCAGCAACGCTTCTTGTAATCTCTTATATACTTGCGATGTAGGGTCCCCATCCAACATCCGATATACCGTAGTGTCGGACAACTGACGTAATATTTCGTCCCGATAGTCATCAATGTCCTGTAATACAATCCCTCCACCCTTGTCCGCAGGGCGGATTACCAACTGCTCATTTTGAGACAGGGTCTTGATAGCCTCTTTTTCCAGAGCAGTGATATTAGAATGATGATAACCTGCTTTCTTGATATTCTGTTGGGTTTCAGACTCCAGCATCCGCATAAAGGTTTTTATAGATGCATTGCTTGAGGGGGGATCAAGCAATGATTTTTCCTGTATCTTCTTTAATTGTGATGGAATAGGCATCGACTCCATGGAAATCGTGTTTTGATCTGATTTAGAAAAAAATTCTTTAATCTTTAATTGCCTATGTAGGCCATATTTTTCAATTTGCCATTGAAAATCGTTAAAGTATGTGCTTGGAATAAAAGATAGTCCTTTAGAGAGAAGACTAGTCTCACTTGCACTTAAAGAGTATGAAGACAAATTGAAAATTACTTCTTCCTTATCTGTTGCGGTGGTTTTTTGAAAGAATTTTTGTCGCCTGTTTTGCCCCCCTCTTCGGTTGAATCTTCTCGATCTTGGCGGACGCGATTCCGCGTCTCTGCAGCTAAAGGGATGATGGGTTTATTGTTACGTTTGGTTTTAACTCTTTCCCCATCGCTGGTTGCACTACTACCATCTTGGGAGGAATCAGTATCGACCCGGGATTTTTGTGCACGGCTCCTTCTGAAAAAAGGTTTCTTATATTCAAAAGATTTAGAATCTCTATTGCCGGATAGCCATCGGTATACTTGATGTTGTTCATAGTCAAGCTGTACTTTGCGTAACTTCTCACGTTTGAATTTCAATAAATCCTTTTTATAAATAGTCAATTGATTGTTGAGTTTCCCCAACCAATCTATTTCAGTATCAGACTGTAAACAGGCTGTATGTTTTAATTCAAATTCCGCGACCTTAGCATTTATAGAAGAAACTTCTTTTCTGGATTGTTCAATCACTAAGAGCATCAGATCGAACGAGCATTTGTTTAGAATATTGATCCATTTCTTGCAAAAGGCTGGATCAAAACGTCCGATCGTGGGGCAATTTCTTACCCTGAACCCCCTGGGAATTTGTTTAGCCCGGAAGTAGTCACTCAGGGAAACCCCATGTAAATGAAAATCAATTTCTTTTTTCTTCATAGCTAATAGGTCACGGAAAATAATATCATTTGGTAGGCCCTCAGTCTGATCTGTCATGTGTTCACTATGCAAAATTACTTCAGATTCAGATTCAGAGTAACTGAAGGTATCATGCAGTGGCACCAGTAGTGGATTAAAAAATGCACTACTGCTGGCAAGTGGTTCGGCCATGATGAATGCTTATCTTTCAGAGGGATTACCACAAACCCATATAGTGTTGGTGCAAAAATATGTAAAAGTGCAAATGAATACCAGCCAAAAAAAATTTGGTAATATTAAATATCCAAAGCACATACCATCTCCAGAAGTTCATGCAGAATACACGAAGACAGTAGCTGTAGTTTGACCTGGATAAATGAAGCCTCAGGTGCCCTGGTCCGATCCAGTAAACTGTGATCCATATATAGTACAGCAGGCCCGGCACTCCTCGAGAGGTGATATAGCTGGGTTTGGTGCCCTTACAAAAACAGCATGTAGAGAGACAAAGGTACGGCACTCATAACCACTTGTCAGCAAAAAACGACAGGAAACCGTTCAGTAGTACAACGTTTCAAACTCTGTATTGAGTTTTTCGTCAGGTAAACATATAATCACAAACAATCACTCACCTTATAACTAGAGATGAGCGCCTGAAATTTTTCGGGTTTTGTGTTTTGGTTTTGGGTTCGGTTCCGCGGCCGTGTTTTGGGTTCGAACGCGTTTTGGCAAAACCTCACCGAATTATTTTTGTCGGATTCGGGTGTGTTTTGGATTCGGGTGTTTTTTTCCAAAAACACTAAAAAACAGCTTAAATCATAGAATTTGGGGGTCATTTTGATCCCAAAGTATTATTAACCTCAAAAACCATAATTTACACTCATTTTCAGTCTATTCTGAATACCTCACACCTCACAATATTATTTTTAGTCCTAAAATTTGCACCGAGGTCGCTGTGTGAGTAAGATAAGCGACCCTAGTGGCCGACACAAACACCGGGCCCATCTAGGAGTGGCACTGCAGTGTCACGCAGGATGTCCCTTCCAAAAAACCCTCCCCAAACAGCACATGACGCAAAGAAAAAAAGAGGCGCAATGAGGTAGCTGTGTGAGTAAGATTAGCGACCCTAGTGGCCGACACAAACACCGGGCCCATCTAGGAGTGGCACTGCAGTGTCACGCAGGATGGCCCTTCCAAAAAACCCTCCCCAAACAGCACATGACGCAAAGAAAAAAAGAGGCGCAATGAGGTAGCTGACTGTGTGAGTAAGATTAGCGACCCTAGTGGCCGACACAAACACCGGGCACATCTAGGAGTGGCACTGCAGTGTCACGCAGGATGTCCCTTCCAAAAAACCCTCCCCAAACAGCACATGACGCAAAGAAAAAAAGAGGCGCAATGAGGTAGCTGTGTGAGTAAGATTAGCGACCCTAGTGGCCGACACAAACACCGGGCCCATCTAGGAGTGGCACTGCAGTGTCACGCAGGATGTCCCTTCCAAAAAACCCTCCCCAATCAGCACATGATGCAAAGAAAAAGAAAAGAAAAAAGAGGTGCAAGATGGAATTATCCTTGGGCCCTCCCACCCACCCTTATGTTGTATAAACAAAACAGGACATGCACACTTTAACCAACCCATCATTTCAGTGACAGGGTCTGCCACACGACTGTGACTGATATGACGGGTTGGTTTGGACCCCCCCCAAAAAAGAAGCAATTAATCTCTCCTTGCACAAACTGGCTCTACAGAGGCAAGATGTCCACCTCATCTTCACCCTCCGATATATCACCGTGTACATCCCCCTCCTCACAGATTATCAATTCGTCCCCACTGGAATCCACCATCTCAGCTCCCTGTGTACTTTGTGGAGGCAATTGCTGCTGGTCAATGTCTCCGCGGAGGAATTGATTATAATTCATTTTAATGAACATCATCTTCTCCACATTTTCTGGATGTAACCTCGTACGCCGATTGCTGACAAGGTGAGCGGCGGCACTAAACACTCTTTCGGAGTACACACTTGTGGGAGGGCAACTTAGGTAGAATAAAGCCAGTTTGTGCAAGGGCCTCCAAATTGCCTCTTTTTCCTGCCAGTATAAGTACGGACTGTGTGACGTGCCTACTTGGATGCGGTCACTCATATAATCCTCCACCATTCTATCAATGTTGAGAGAATCATATGCAGTGACAGTAGACGACATGTCCGTAATCGTTGTCAGGTCCTTCAGTCCGGACCAGATGTCAGCATCAGCAGTCGCTCCAGACTGCCCTGCATCACCGCCAGCGGGTGGGCTCGGAATTCTGAGCCTTTTCCTCGCACCCCCAGTTGCGGGAGAATGTGAAGGAGGAGATGTTGACAGGTCGCGTTCCGCTTGACTTGACAATTTTGTCACCAGCAGGTCTTTCAACCCCAGCAGACCTGTGTCTGCCGGAAAGAGAGATCCAAGGTAGGCTTTAAATCTAGGATCGAGCACGGTGGCCAAAATGTAGTGCTCTGATTTCAACAGATTGACCACCCGTGAATCCTTGTTAAGCGAATTAAGGGCTGCATCCACAAGTCCCACATGCCTAGCGGAATCGCTCCGTGTTAGCTCCTCCTTCAATGCCTCCAGCTTCTTCTGCAAAAGCCTGATGAGGGGAATGACCTGACTCAGGCTGGCAGTGTCTGAACTGACTTCACGTGTGGCAAGTTCAAAGGGCATCAGAACCTTGCACAACGTTGAAATCATTCTCCACTGCACTTGAGACAGGTGCATTCCACCTACTATATCGTGCTCAATTGTATAGGCTTGAATGGCCTTTTGCTGCTCCTCCAACCTCTGAAGCATATAGAGGGTTGAATTCCACCTCGTTACCACTTCTTGCTTCAGATGATGGCAGGGCAGGTTCAGTAGTTTTTGGTGGTGCTCCAGTTTTCTGTACGTGGTGCCTGTACGCCGAAAGTGTCCCGCAATTCTTCTGGCCACCGACAGCATCTCTTGCACGCCCCTGTCGTTTTTTAAAAAATTCTGCACCACCAAATTCAAGGTATGTGCAAAACATGGGACGTGCTGGAATTGGCCCAGATTTAATGCACACACAATATTGCTGGCGTTGTCCGATGCCACAAATCCACAGGAGAGTCCAATTGGGGTAAGCCATTCCGCGATGATCTTCCTCAGTTGCCGTAAGAGGTTTTCAGCTGTGTGCGTATTCTGGAAAGCGGTGATACAAAGCGTAGCCTGCCTAGGAAAGAGTTGGCGTTTGCGAGATGCTGCTACTGGTGCCGCCGCTGCTGTTCTTGCGGCGGGAGTCCATACATCTACCCAGTGGGCTGTCACAGTCATATAGTCCTGACCCTGCCCTGCTCCACTTGTCCACATGTCCGTGGTTAAGTGGACATTGGGTACAGCTGCATTTTTTAGGACACTGGTGACTCTTTTTCTGAGGTCTGTGTACATTTTCGGTATCGCCTGCCTAGAGAAATGGAACCTAGATGGTATTTGGTACCGGGGACACAGTACCTCCAACAAGTCTCTAGTTGGCTCTGCAGTAATGATGGATACCGGAACCACGTTTCTCACCACCCAGGATGCCAAGGCCTCAGTTATCCGCTTTGCAGTAGGATGACTGCTGTGATATTTCATCTTCCTCGCAAAGGACTGTTGAACAGTCAATTGCTTACTGGAAGTAGTACAAGTGGGCTTACGACTTCCCCTCTGGGATGACCATCGACTCCCAGCGGCAACAACAGCAGCGCCAGCAGCAGTAGGCGTTACACGCAAGGATGCATCGGAGGAATCCCAGGCAGGAGAGGACTCGTCAGACTTGCCAGTGACATGGCCTGCAGGACTATTGGCATTCCTGGGGAAGGAGGAAATTGACACTGAGGGAGTTGGTGGGGTGGTTTGCGTGAGCTTGGTTACAAGAGGAAGGGATTTACTGGTCAGTGGACTGCTTCCGCTGTCACCCAAAGTTTTTGAACTTGTCACTGACTTATTATGAATGCGCTGCAGGTGACGTATAAGGGAGGATGTTCCGAGGTGGTTAACGTCCTTACCCCTACTTATTACAGCTTGACAAAGGGAACACACGGCTTGACACCTGTTGTCCGCATTTCTGGTGAAATACCTCCACACCGAAGAGCTGATTTTTTTGGTATTTTCACCTGGCATGTCAACGGCCATATTCCTCCCACGGACAACAGGTGTCTCCCCGGGTGCCTGACTTAAACAAACCACCTCACCATCAGAATCCTTCTGGTCAATTTCCTCCCCAGCGCCAGCAACACCCATATCCTCCTCATCCTGGTGTACTTCAACACTGACATCTTCAATCTGACTATCAGGAACTGGACTGCGGGTGCTCCTTCCAGCACTTGCAGGGGGCATGCAAATAGTGGAAGGCGCATGCTCTTCACGTCCAGTGTTGGGAAGGTCAGGCATCGCAAACGACACAATTGGACTCTCCTTGTGGATTTGGGATTTCAAAGAACGCACAGTTCTTTGCGGTGCTTTTGCCAGCTTGAGTCTTTTCAGTTTTCTAGCGAGAGGCTGAGTGCTTCCATCCTCATGTGAAGCTGAACCACTAGCCATGAACATAGGCCAGGGCCTCAGCCGTTCCTTGCCACTCCGTGTGGTAAATGGCATATTGGCAAGTTTACGCTTCTCCTCCGACAATTTTATTTTAGGTTTTGGAGTCCTTTTTTTTCTGATATTTGGTGTTTTGGATTTGACATGCTCTGTACTATGACATTGGGCATCGGCCTTGGCAGACGACGTTGCTGGCATTTCATCGTCTCGGCCATGACTAGTGGCAGCAGCTTCAGCACGAGGTGGAAGTGGATCTTGATCTTTCCCTAATTTTGGAACCTCAACTTTTTTGTTCTCCATATTTTATAGGCAGAACTAAAAGGCACCTCAGGTAAACAATGGAGATGGATGGATTGGATACTAGTATACAATTATGGACGGACTGCCACGGTTAGGTGGTATAAAAAAACCACGGTTAGGTGGTATATATTGTAATACAATTATGGATGGACGGACTGCCTGCCGAGTTCCGACACAGAGGTAGCCACAGCCGTGAACTACCGCACTGTACACTGGTTGATAAAGAGATAGTAGTATACTCGTAACAACTAGTATGACTGACTATGACGGTATAAAGAATGAAAAAAAAACCACGGTTAGGTGGTATATATTGTAATACAATTATGGATGGACGGACTGCCTGCCGAGTTCCGACACAGAGGTAGCCACAGCCGTGAACTACCGCACTGTACACTGGTTGATAAAGAGATAGTAGTATACTCGTAACAACTAGTATGACTGACTATGACGGTATAAAGAATGAAAAAAAAACCACGGTTAGGTGGTATATATTATAATACAATTATGGATGGACGGACTGCCTGCCGACTGCCGACACAGAGGTAGCCACAGCCGTGAACTACCGCACTGTACACTGGTTGATAAAGAGATAGTAGTATACTCGTAACAACTAGTATGACACTATGACGGTATAAAGAATGAAAAAAAAACCACGGTTAGGTGGTATATATTATAATACAATTATGGATGGACGGACTGCCTGCCGACTGCCGACACAGAGGTAGCCACAGCCGTGAACTACCGCACTGTACACTGGTTGATAAAGAGATAGTAGTATACTCGTAACAACTAGTATGACACTATGACGGTATAAAGAATGAAAAAAAAACCACGGTTAGGTGGTATATATTATAATACAATTATGGATGGACGGACTGCCTGCCGAGTGCCGACACAGAGGTAGCCACAGCCGTGAACTACCGCACTGTACACTGGTTGATAAAGAGATAGTAGTATACTCGTAACAACTAGTATGACTGACTATGACGGTATAAAGAATGAAAAAAAAACCACGGTTAGGTGGTATATATTATAATACAATTATGGATGGACGGACTGCCTGCCGACTGCCGACACAGAGGTAGCCACAGCCGTGAACTACCGCACTGTACACTGGTTGATAAAGAGATAGTAGTATACTCGTAACAACTAGTATGACACTATGACGGTATAAAGAATGAAAAAAAAACCACGGTTAGGTGGTATATATTATAATACAATTATGGATGGACGGACTGCCTGCCGACTGCCGACACAGAGGTAGCCACAGCCGTGAACTACCGCACTGTACACTGGTTGATAAAGAGATAGTAGTATACTCGTAACAACTAGTATGACACTATGACGGTATAAAGAATGAAAAAAAAAACCACGGTTAGGTGGTATATATTATAATAATACAATTATGGATGGACGGACTGCCTGCCGACTGCCGACACAGAGGTAGCCACAGCCGTGAACTACCGCACTGTACACTGGTTGATAAAGAGATAGTAGTATACTCGTAACAACTAGTATGACTATGACGACGGTATAAAGAAAGAAAAAAAAATACCACGGTTAGGTGGTATATAATTATACAATTATGGATGGACGGACTGCCTGCCGAGTGCCGACTGCCGACACAGAGGTAGCCACAGCCGTGAACTACCGCACTGTACTGTGTCTGCTGCTAATATAGACTGGTTGATAAAGAGATAGTATACAACAATATACTACTATACTGGTGGTCAGGCACTGGTCACCACTAGTCACACTGGCAGTGGCACTCCTGCAGCAAAAGTGTGCACTGTTTAATTTTAAATTAATATAATATTATGTACTCCTGGCTCCTGCTATAACAACCTGCAGTGCTCCCCAGTCTCCCCCACAATTATTATAAGCTTTTATACATTGATGTGCAGCACACTGGGCTGAGCTGAGTGCACACAGACTGAGTCACACTGTGTGACTGCTGTGTATCGTTTTTTTCAGGCAGAGAACGGATATAGCAGAGAACGGATATATTAAATAAAAGTTAACTTAACAACAACTGCACTGGTCACTGTGGTAAACTCTGTCTGCACAATCTCTCTCTCTCTCTCTCTCTTCTAATCTATTCTAATGGAGAGGACGCCAGCCACGTCCTCTCCCTATCAATCTCAATGCACGTGTGAAAATGGCGGCGACGCGCGGCTCCTTATATAGAATCCGAGTCTCGCGAGAATCCGACAGCGTCATGATGACGTTCGGGCGCGCTCGGGTTAACCGAGCAAGGCGGGAAGATCCGAGTCGCTCGGACCCGTGAAAAAAAAAGTGAAGTTCGTGCGGGTTCGGATTCAAAGAAACCGAACCCGCTCATCTCTACTTATAACCCCTCCAAACTACCAAAGGGCCTACCAAATGATATTATTTTCCGTGACCTATTAGCTATGAAGAAAAAAGAAATTGATTTTCATTTACATGGGGTTTCCCTGAGTGACTACTTCCGGGCTAAACAAATTCCCAGGGGGTTCAGGGTAAGAAATTGCCCCACGATCGGACGTTTTGATCCAGCCTTTTGCAAGAAATGGATCAATATTCTAAACAAATGCTCGTTCGATCTGATGCTCTTAGTGATTGAACAATCCAGAAAAGAAGTTTCTTCTATAAATGCTAAGGTCGCGGAATTTGAATTAAAACATACGGCCTGTTTACAGTCTGATACTGAAATAGATTGGTTGGGGAAACTCAACAATCAATTGACTATTTATAAAAAGGATTTATTGAAATTCAAACGTGAGAAGTTACGCAAAGTACAGCTTGACTATGAACAACATCAAGTATACCGATGGCTATCCGGCAATAGAGATTCTAAATCTTTTGAATATAAGAAACCTTTTTTCAGAAGGAGCCGTGCACAAAAATCCCGGGTCGATACTGATTCCTCCCAAGATGGTAGTAGTGCAACCAGCGATGGGGAAAGAGTTAAAACCAAACGTAACAATAAACCCATCATCCCTTTAGCTGCAGAGACGCGGAATCGCGTCCGCCAAGATCGAGAAGATTCAACCGAAGAGGGGGGCAAAACAGGCGACAAAAATTCTTTCAAAAAACCACCGCAACAGATAAGGAAGAAGTAATTTTCAATTTGTCTTCATACTCTTTAAGTGCAAGTGAGACTAGTCTTCTCTCTAAAGGACTATCTTTTATTCCAAGCACATACTTTAACGATTTTCAATGGCAAATTGAAAAATATGGCCTACATAGGCAATTAAAGATTAAAGAATTTTTTTCTAAATCAGATCAAAACACGATTTCCATGGAGTCGATGCCTATTCCATCACAATTAAAGAAGATACAGGAAAAATCATTGTTTGATCCCCCCTCAAGCAATGCATCTATAAAAACCTTTATGCGGATGCTGGAGTCTGAAACCCAACAGAATATCAAGAAAGCAGGTTATCATCATTCTAATATCACTGCTCTGGAAAAAGAGGCTATCAAGACCCTGTCTCAAAATGAGCAGTTGGTAATCCGCCCTGCGGACAAGGGTGGAGGGATTGTATTACAGGACATTGATGACTATCGGGACGAAATATTACGTCAGTTGTCCGACACTACGGTATATCGGATGTTGGATGGGGACCCTACATCGCAAGTATATAAGAGATTACAAGAAGCGTTGCTGCTTGCACTTGATGCGAAGATCATTGATGATAAGATCTTTTCAATTCTTTTACCCAAATTCCCCATTACACCTATACTTTACACACTCCCCAAAATTCATAAGGGAGTGGTACCACCCCCTGGACGCCCGATTGTGTCCGCTCGGGGTTCGCTTTTACAGCCAACCTCAATTTATTTGGACTCTATCTTACAACCTGTGGTGCAACAGCACAGACATTTCCTACTTGATACTACTTCTCTCCTTAACAAATTAACCCAGATTGGTGTTTTACCAGCAGAGGTGTGGCTAATTACAGCCGATGTCTCGAGTCTCTATACAATTATCCCCCATGAGGAGGGGATTAGGGCAGTTAAGGAGCTATTGTTACAGCAGGGGAATATTGATGAGTCATTTGTTGAGATATTGCTGATACTATTGGAGATTGTGTTGACATGCAATTTTTTTCTGTTTGACAACAAAATATACCTTCAGACCACTGGCTGTGCCATGGGGTCCTCTGTGGCCCCTAGTTATGCTAACGCATTTATGTTTTGTGCTGAACAGAAAATTTTCTTTGAAGATCCTGCTATTTCGTCAAGTATTTTGTTTTACACCAGGTTCATTGACGATTTATTTATTATCTGGACCGGTACTAGAGATGAATTTGAAGGTGTCATGTCTAGACATAATGCATCTAACTCTCCAGTTAAATTTACTTATTTAATGAGTCAAAATGAGATTGCTTTCCTTGATGTTACAATTAAAAATCACAATGGCAATTTAGTCACGACATTGTTCACTAAGAACACTGACAGGAATACCCTGTTACATTTTAATAGCTGCCATCCAATACATGTGAAAAAGAGTGTACCCTTCTCTCAGATGGTACGTATTAGGAGAATTAACACTAATGATGCATTGGCTGCCTCTCAAATTGATATTTTAATCAATAAATGTTTATCTAGGGGGTATAGATATGCGGATCTTCTGGATGCTAAAGAAAGGGCGATGGCATTGAATAGGGATACTTTGCTACAGAAACAAATACCTAAATGTGAAACCAATAAATTTAATTGGGTTAATCGCTTTACTACAGCATCACCAATTATCAATGCTGTGTCAAAAAAATTATGGCCTGTTATAGCTTCAGACACAGAGGTTGGTCTACAAGGCAGTAATCTCAGACCATGTTATTCCCGCTCGAAAAATCTTAGAGACTTATTGGTCAAAACCGATATATCTAGTGATCTACCCCATACTAAACAACATTTTTTATCTGTTGCCCGCAAAGGTTGCTTTAAATGTTCTTGCACAACATGTAATTTTTTGATCTCTGGGGACACATTTTGTCACCCACATTTGGGCACCAAATATAAGATCCGTTACCACCTGACATGTGAGAGTACCCACGTGGTGTATCAATTGATCTGCCCATGTGGGCTCTCTTACATTGGGAAAACCCAACGTAAATTTAAGGAGCGCATGGCGGCACATCGCTCTTCAATACGTTTGGCCATCAATAAAGGTACCAGCGAGCAACCTGTTGCCCGTCATTTTGTTGAAGCACGACATCCATTAAATTGCTTACGATATAGAATGATTGACCACATCCCTATAGATCGTAGAGGTGGCAATCGCAATTTAAAATTACTAAAGAGAGAAGCAGAGTGGATCCATAGGTTGGATGTTATACATCCTAAAGGGTTAAATGAGATGAATTCATTTGTTAGTTTTCGTTAACATTATGGTTCTCTGAGCATGTGGTATGTATCCATAATATCTGGACATGGTATGATGTTGATATATATTATAATTGAGATGATTCTGTGCCCTGGAGAAATATTCTCTGTTAGGGTTGCAATATAATAACATGTAGCCACTTAATGGTTGGTCTTTTTTGATGCCTTAACTATTCAAGTTTCTTGTTTTTTAAAAAAAATGTGTTTTCAAGTAAGCAAGTACATTTATCAACACTGTTATTGTTAGGTTTTTCAATCACGATGTCTCTGATGTTAGCTGCTTATTTGTCTAGCATGTGCAGTGTAATTGAAGGTATTGTATCATGCGTTTGCGTTACCATGGTGAGATCTAGCGGCTTTGTTTACGATGTTGCTTGGTTACGCGCATGACGTGCGCCGTGTGCATACGCGGTGACGTCAGGATAGTCGCGTCAGAGGGACGGGCCGGGTCTCCTGCGCCCGACGGCGCGTGCAATCACGGGGCGGGTGATGGTAGTTTGGAGGGGTTATAAGGTGAGTGATTGTTTGTGATTATATGTTTACCTGACGAAAAACTCAATACAGAGTTTGAAACGTTGTACTACTGAACGGTTTCCTGTCGTTTTTTGCTGACAAGTGGTTATGAGTGCCGTACCTTTGTCTCTCTACATGCTGTTTTTGTAAGGGCACCAAACCCAGCTATATCACCTCTCGAGGAGTGCCGGGCCTGCTGTACTATATATATATATATATATATATACTTATACTGTTGACGACACAATAAAGGTCTTGAAACGTTGAAGTGCATGACTAGGAGTCTTTATTATACGAGTGCCGCCTTCAAATTGCGCATATGTGTATATATAAGATATGTTTATATGTATATATATATATATATATATACTTTCTGCATAGATACTGTATAGGTAACCCTGACCCCCTACCCCTCTTATCCAACCCCACCTGTCCTGTAGCCTGACCATAAGCCCCCCCCTCCCCCGCAACCCAACCCTATCCCTCCCGGTGGTGCCTAACCCTACCTCTCGCAGCATACACCTAACCTTCCCTCCCCCTCAGCCTAACCCTTTCCGGTGGTGCCTAATCCTAACCCCACTCCCAGCAGCCTAACCCTAATCGTCCCCCTGCAGCCTACACTTAACCTCCCCCCTCCCCTCCGCATCCTGACCCTAACCTGGCCCAGCATACTTATGATTAGGACGTTGGCAGTCAGGATTCCGGCAACATAATTTTTATTTACAGTATGTCAGAGTATCGGCGCCGGTCTTCTGACCAGTGTAAGGATTCCAACGTCGGCATTCCAACTGCTGTCATCCTGATCGCCGGTATGGTAACCAGATCCCATTTCAGTAGTATTATCAAATACTTCAATGTGATTTTTGCAGCCAGATCGCACTAAAAATGTGACTATTCATAAATGGGTCCCTAAACGCACTGAAGGGATAACAGAGAGGTTTATATTTGTGCCACAGTGTTTTTGTTCCTCCTCTCTTGTCTCTTGCAGAAAATAATATTTTTTAATCTTTCACCCACTCCAGCAAGGCCAGGGGGTCAGTACTGATAAGAGCGGTAGCCTCCCCCCATCTTAAGTGCACAGGGCCCCCTGAAGGCATAATCTGGTCCAGGTCAATGGAAATATAGGAGTCTATGGGGGTCATTCCGAGTTGATCGCTAGCAGAAAATGTTTGCTGTGGAGCAATGATGCAAAAAGACGGCACTTTTGTGCATGCGTATGCGGCGCAATGCACACGAGCGACGTACTTTCACAACGGCCGATGTAGTTTCACACGACGTCTAGCGAAGCATTTCAGTCGCACTGCTGGCCGCAGAGTGATTGACATGAAGGGGGCGTTTCTGGGTGTCAACTGACCGTTTTCAGGGAGTGTTCGGAAAAACGCAGGCGTGGCAGAAAAAACGCAGGCGTGGCTGGGTGAACGCAGGGCGTGTTTGTGACGTCAAAACAGGAACTGAACAGTCTGAAGTGATCGCAAGCGCTGAGTATATCTGAAGCTACTCAGAAAGTGCACAAAATGACTTTGTAGCCGCTCTGCGTTCCTTTCGTTCGCACTTCTGCTAAGCTAACATACACTCCCAGAGGGCGGCGGCATAGTGTTTGCACGGCTGCTAAGAACAGCTAGCGAGCGAACAACTCGGAATGACCCCCCTATGTACTAAGCATTGGAGAGAGATAAAGTGGATAGACATAAAGTACCAACCAACCAGCTCCAGCCTGTAACACGGCATTTAAGAGGTGATTGGCTGGTACTTTATCTCCATCCACTTTATCAATTGCTTAGTACATAGGGCGTCATTCTGACCTGATCACACGCTGCCATTCTTCGCAGTGCAGTGATCAGGTCAGAAATGCACATGCGCCGGCGCCACAGTGCTGACGGCTGTCGCAGGCGTGGCCGGACCGTGCGGGGGGCAGGCCGCAGCGGCTGTTTGACGTCCCACGCAGCCGCTGCGACCAGGGCAGCGACGAGTAGCTCCCGGCCAGCACGCAAAAGCTGTGCTGGCCAGGAGCTACTCCTGAAGTGGAAAAGCATCGGCGCTATACAATGGTTTTGCACTTCTGTGTGTGTGTGTGGGGGGGGGGGGGGGAAGGCGGGCCTGACATGTGGGGCGGACTAGCTCTGTGCTGGGCATCCCCCCGCTTGTCAGTGTGCCTGATCGTAGCCCTGCAAAATTTTGCAGGGCTACGATCAGGTCTGAATTAGGGCCATTGACCCTTAAGTACCAATCAACCAGCTCCTAACTGCCACGTTACAGGCCATGTTGTGTTTTGAAAAATGACAGTTAGGAGCTGATTGGATGCTGAGTGTTTCCAACCTCCCGACCGACTTGCTGAAATTTGGGACGTTGGGAGGTATGATGAACACGTGACTTCTCTTTAGCTTTTATTTCCAGTTGTCTCCAATACACCGATTTCTGTACTATTCTCACGGGTGCTAATAACCTGTGTGTTCTCCATTCTGTTCTATTCCTCCTTGTTTCCCTATTATCCTGAGTAGAATCATTCCTGTTTTAATTGGTATGATTACAGTATCATGATACTGAGCACGCTCGCACAATTTCCACACAGCACGGGAGAACAAAAGGAGACATGAGAAGCGGGGAAAGGCTGGATTATCCTCATCTTTCCACTTCAACATTTCTGAAACCCATTAGTAGCAGTGAAACACAGGAGCAGGTTGTTTACAGACTGTATAAATGGGAGAGAAAGAGCCGTGGTAGAGATCCCAATCTGCACCATTTATGATGAAAGTGTTCTTTCCATACCATTCTGCAAGATACTTTACCAAGGACAGTGCAACTTGGTAACAAAAATAGTTTTTCTGACCATACGCTATGTAGAGTGAGATTTTTTTTGTCATCTTACCCACTGAAACAGAAAGCTGTACCCTACTATGTGTGATTATATATATATATATATATATATATATACACACACACACACACACACACACACACACACACACACACACACACACACACCCACACCCACACACACACATAAAAAAGGTATGGCACTCCAGTAAATAAACGGACCAGGATGCAAGAAGTTGTGGATCAACGTTTCAATGCTTATACATTGTCTTCAGGATGTATAAGCCCCCATTGCTTCACACTACTACTACTCCCAGCCTGATTCCTGCTCTCCACCACTACTACTCCCAGTCTGCCCCTCTTGCTCCACACTACTACTACTCCCAGCCTGCCCCCTGCTCTCCACCACTACTACTCTTAGCCTGCCCCATTTCTTCCGCACTTCTACTATTCCCATTCAGTACCCCTTCCCCCCCAGACCAGCAGGTACATGCACTACACACACTACCACCATCTCCCCCGGGCCCCAGTGGCATACAGATGTATCCTTAGATGCACATGAGCCCCATTCACAGTAATTGGGGTGGAATAAGGCGCACCTAGCCACGCCCGAGAGTGTACGTCCCAGCAGGATGTAGCCATGATGAGCATGGCTACATCTGTACATTCCTCACCCTGTCCTCTGGCCCCCTACACACAGTACTCCCCCCACAACCCAGGGACATACTCTATCTACCCTATTTTTTTTCTTGTGGGGGCCAATGTGTTTTTATTTTCCTGTTGGGGTCAATGTGTTTGTTTTTCCTGTAGGGCCAATGCGTTTTATTGTTTTCTATAGGGACCAATGTGGTTTTTTTGTGTGTGGGCCAAAGTGTTTTATTATTTTTTTGTGGGGGCCAATGTGTGTTTTTCTGTGGGGGCTAATATGTTTCTTTTTTTCCTGTAGTGTGTCAATGAGTTTGTTTATTTTACTGTGGGGACCAATTGTTTTTATTATTTTCTGTGGGGGGACAATGTTTTTTTTCTGGGGGTCAAATTGTGTGTTTTGTCTTACGGGGGCCAGTATGTCTGCGCATGCACTTAAGTAGCCCCTCGCATGCGTCCTGATGGTGCTCATACAGTGTTGCAGGACAGATTTAGATGGACCAAGAAGTGTATTCGAAATGTGTTTCAGGTGGTTGTCTGGAGGTGAGGACACTTGCTCCACCTGAAAGAAATGCGTTGGGTATCCGTGGCTGGATGATAACACTCATATAAGCAAAAACCCTTTTCTAACTGCTGTACGAGCAACTACTAGCATTTGTGTAGTGCTCTGAGTGTGATTTAACTGTTTTACACTATGTACATTTTATCTATGTTTTTAATTTTTTTATGCATTCTGGATCTTCATTAAATTTATTGAATAAGTCCTGGTGGTGTCTGCAACACTTTGTGGATCTTAAGGAAAAGAGTGTGAGATACTGTAAGCTATTTTTGATTGATTATATGGTACGGGTTCACTTATACCCTATTTCACTATTGTGGTGATTGCACTACGTTATTTTCACTAGGAGTAACTCTTGTTTTATGTTCGTTACAGAGCTTAAGGAGTGGGTGCACTTAACATACAAGGAGCTGGCCGTCCCAGACTGGTGGATTTTTATAGGCACTTTAATGCTGGATTCACGAAAAGGACTGAAAGACTGTCTTTATTTATTTTATATTTCATATATGTTTTAATTTGTATATGTGAATTTGGTAACTACTGCAATTAGTTCCGATTAGTATACACTGCTCACTATCACCTAAATAGTTTTTGTCTCACACATACTCGGATGTACTAGGATAAGGCGGTTAAAATTTTCAATGGTGCAACTGATGGTGGCGTCAAAAGATTCACAAAGCCAGATTGCTGCATCTGTAGATAGTGGGCATCTCTGTCCTTGCATATTCAGATACATGGATGTACACCGGGGAAGGGCACTGTAGAGGCATTAGCTTGATGTCGCAGACAGAAATGCAGCGAAAGACGCAAGGAAGGCCGCAACTGCGTCCAACTCATAATCAGGCTCTGTAAGGAGTGCCCCCAACAGACCCCAACCCCTCAACAGACCCTGTCCCCATTAGGGCTGCTTCCATAAGTTTCCAGGGCAGGTTTTCCATTCCAATCTACCACTGCTCGCCACTCCTATATCTGGGGGGCATGTGGTATGTGACCACATAGTTTAAATAAAAATCACAGAAGCTCTGCACGCACTATTTTGATCAAAACAATTTAAGCTTGCAGCCCCCCTCAAGGGACCCCATTTTTCTGGAAGTCCTACGCTATCACTCAGAATTCTAACAACCGCAGCTACCACCATCATTAGTATCTGGCGCCAGCCCCATGCTGGGTGCAGGAGATCAGTCAGAATCGCATTGAGCTTTTGATACACAATCACAACACTCCCATTTCACAGAAATACAAATTAGAGTTCCCTACGACTCCGAATAGGACAGAGATACACAAGAGTGTGCAAATTGAATTTGCATCTGCACATATGCTGTATACAATAACTCAGAGATCCTGAAGGTTCCCTGAGGCGGTGGTGTTACAAGTGGGGTGCGGGCCGCACCCGGGTGTCACACTTGGTGGGGGTGACACCCAAATGCAGACTACTCTGCAGTCACAGGAGCTGGCTGCGACAGTGTGACATTACCATGCAGCATCTGGCTCTTGTCTCTGAGAAGGTGCAGGCCGTGCAGTAAGACCCGGCCAAAGTGATGTAGAACTGAGGCTCCGGCCAGGCCACACCTGCCCTCTGCAAGCCCATGCCCCCTTTTCGGATGTGCATGCTGCCACTTCTATGAGGTTGCTACGGTCCTGAGGACTGAAGTTGGGAAACAATGGGTTAGAGGATAACACAACACAAAACTGAAATTTTATTTCAGATGAAATTAGATTAATAAAATAGCAGATTTTAATAAATTGCTCTCCACCAAAGCCCTGATGCAGCGGTTTCCACAATGGCTCTTGTGATATGAGCAGGAACGGCTCTCTCCGGCCCAGGACAGGCTTTGTGCTAATTGCTGCTGCGCTGGGAATGTCCTGCTGAGACTTTTTAGTGACATCATGGAACGTGAACAATCCGATTCTCAGCGGAGCGCAGGCAAAATTGTGTCATGTTAATACCGTCACCTGCTGTGACACTTTTCAGTGAGCCTCACAGACTAATTGCAACCAAGACTAAAGCCTATATTAAACATAACCATGTTCAGTTATGTACATTTATAAAAAGCTGCATTTGTTACAGATTAAACGCATCCTATTCTCCGACATGAACTATCCACAGCACCACGGGTGGCCAGCCAATTAAGAAGGAATTGTGACCATGCTGAGAATTATAACTACATGAGGACCTGTAATTTGTACATTAATAAATGCAAGTCTTATATATCACTCAGAGTCCTGTTCTCATATCATTAGTGCACACAGAACAAGTATCTGCTACAGATTCAATGAACCAAATCAACAGTATAACAATTGTATAATTATTTATTTACCGTTTAATTACAGTTTTTTATATAGCGCAGCATATTTTCGTAAGCATTCCACTATTAAAGAAAGGCTTATCGATTCAGAAAATTCATGGCTGCAGTTGGAATTATTTATTGACTGTCTTAGGGGACAACCTGCAAATGCTTTTATTTGTGATTGTGACGGGAGTCTTCAAAAACACAGACATTGCATTATAATGCGTCCACCATGTGGCTTTTTTATAATGCGCTGAACATTTTTATTCCCTTGTCATCATTAATGACCGTCCCCTTCTCAGAAGCAGGGTTACCCGCCACCTTCCCTCCCCATCCACTTACCTGCCCCACCCACTCCAGTTACTACATTCACCACCTGTCACTCGTCAGTCTGAACTTTGTCCCCTAAGGACTGTGGCTGTGCTGTTGCTCATGGAGCTGAGAGGGATAACAGGTAAATGTGAAGAAAGGAACAACTCCTAGGTAAAGTGTGCAGGGCGAGTACAGGTTGTGTTGAGTTGTCTCCAGCTTGCTTTCGCAACTGCGGCAGGGGAGGACTTAGAGGAGAATGGTTTGTTTCTACCCGACTTCCCCCTCTCGGTGAGCCTACTGGCACCATCCACCTTTCACTCGGCGGCAGGGCTGCCATCAGATATTGTGTTGCCTGAGACTTACAAAATAGTGAGGGATTCCACGACCTCTGTCATGATTCCTACGGGGGAGGGAGGAATGAAGGACAAAAGTGAGAGAAAGAAAGAAGAGGAATAGAAGGAATAGGTACGGTAGAGAGAAGCAGAATGAAGAGGCAGGAGAGGGGAAGAGGAATAGGTAGAGATCAGAGAGAGAGAGAGAGAGAGCGGAATATGGGGAAACGGGAGAGAGAGAGAGAGAGAGCGGAATATGGGGAAACGGGAGAGAGAGAGAGAGAGAGAGAGAGAGAGGAGGAATAGTGGGAAATAGGAGAGCGAGGATGAATATGGGGAGACGGGAGATAGGAGGAAATGGGAGAGAGAGGATGCATATGGGGAGATGGGAGATATAAGGAATAGGGAGAAAGGGGATGAATATGAGGAGATGGGAGATAGGAGGAATATGGGAAAATGGGAGAGAGGGGATGAATATGGGGAGACAGGCGATAGGAGGAATAGGGAAAATTAGAGAGTGGATGAAAATCGGGAGACGGGAGATAGGAGGTATAGGGTGAAATGGGAGAGGGAGAAGATATAGGGGGAGATGAGAGAGAGAGAGAGGAGGAATAGTAAGAGATGAGAGAGAGAGGCTAGGAATAGGGGAAGATGGGAGAGAGTGGAGGGATAGGGAGAGATGGGAGAGAGATGAAGAATAGGTGGAGACAGGAGATAGAGGAGGAATACTGGGAAATGGAAAAGCGAATGTGGGGAAATGGGAGAGTGAGAAGATGAATACGGGGAGACGGGACATAGGAGGATTAGGGGAAATTGGAGACAGATGAGGAATATGGGGAGATGGGAGACAGAGGAGGAATAGAGAGAAAAAAAACTCCTGCAATGCTGGTACCACAACAGCTAGTTGTACAAAAAAAGATGCATTAAACTCTCTATCGGCCGATTCACTAATACTCCACTCATACTATCTTAACTAATAAGTAATGACATGGACAACTGAATTGGCGGTGAAAGGGGTCAGCTTTTTATTAAAAAGGAATTACATTTTAGATTCATTTAAATAAACTAAATTATGGTGGCGAGGGAAAGAACAGCTTAGCAGAAGCAATAACTTTGAACAATTGGCTAACAGCCCACCTCGGCAAAGATGAGGCCTTCTGCCGTCATCCTTGCCTAAACGACTTGCAAGGGAAGGACCGACTGCCCAACCCTTACGGGGACATAACCACCAAGTGATGAGGCCATCCGCCCACATCACCATCGACATGAGGTAGCAGCCCATACACGGAGAAGCAAGGGCCACACCTGGACCGGTGGTTGCCCCTGCCTGAAACTAGAATCCACGCCTAATCTTTACCGTGAACTGAACTGCCACCCCCCAAGATAACAACCAAAAGTTATTATAAATCCACCAACAGCCGTTCTGACACCGACCCTTTGAAGCAACAGCAATTAAAACAAGGACTAACAGCCCACCACGGCAAGGATGATGCCATCTGCCGCCATCCTTGCCTAAACGACTCGCAAGGGAAGGACCGACTGCTAAACCCGTACAGGGACATAACCACCAAGCAATGGGCCGGACCAGTGATTGCCCCTACCTGAAATTAGAATCCAAGCCTAATCTTCACCATGAATGGAACTGCCCTCCAGGGAAACAGCCAAACATGAAATGGCAACAGCCATTCTGACACTGGCCACCCTAAAAAGCAGACACAACTGAACCATTAAACCCAACCACACAACCACACCAGGGAGGATGGAAGGGTTAATGTCCTGAAGAGAAAAGAGCCCCACATCTCCAAGATAACCAACAAAAGCCCACAGAACCTCCCTAACAACAGGCAGGACCACTCAGAAACCATTTCATCTAAAACCAATCCCTCCTTCTAAATACATAACCCCTAGGTGTCCATTCAGAGTGCAAATGTACAGGCCTGGAGGTTTATGACCCTCCTGTCATATACCATTCCCTCTGTGTTCTTTCTTGTGCTAGTGTCCATGAACCTAATGAAAGGTAGTGCTGATAGATCATCATCCTCATCCAACATATTTTGAGTAAAATTAATTTATGCGTTGCAAGTAATACAAACCAATCTCTGCTTGTAAATTAAAGTGACAGCCTCACAAAATTAAATTACATTAGACTTTTTTCAGAGACTGTTTTCAAACTTGGGGAGGGAAAAAAATACACTGCAACAACAATCACACCAATCACATGAGAGATACACAACTCCTCCCATTACGTGCCATTGCCTGAAAAAAGATTATATTGCTCATGAAATTGTAATTTATAACAGGTTAAGGTAAACCAATATCCCAATGCCAGACAGTATCATGGTTGCTAATTCTCCAGACAGTGACAAGAAAGCTCCCCATCTCAAGCAATAAAAGCCACACATAATGTAAAATAAATGTAATCTAGAGATGTGCGTTGGGCCATTTTTTCTGGTTTTAGTTATATTTCATCGGCGGGGAAACTACTCCCTGCCTGATTGTCAGCCCAATCCAGCTTCTAAGGGCTGCAGCAGATGCAGCCCATAGAAGCGGGATGATTGCACATGCGCACTTAAGCAGCCGCTTGTGCGGATGTGCAGGTCCCTGACAGAGCTGTTGGCAGGTGCTGGGACATGGCTGTCCAGGGGCCGGCTCTCTCCTTTCCCTTTCTATCATGGACAGCGGATGCCCCTCTGTCTGAAAAGGTAGGAGCCACTGCTGCTGATAGGTCATTGCTGCTGATGGTAAGGGGCAGAAGACGATGGTATAGTTAAGGGAAAGGGAGAGCACATCACTGACAATGGTCCCTGCTTATGAGGCCTTATCTATATGGGAGGATCAGACAGAGGGTTAGGGTTATCAAGCATCGCATTTTGATGCATATTGGCGTTTTTTAACGCTGTATGCATGGAGATTTCGGCAAAGGGTGGATCTGCCAATGAGAGCTGTCCTTTGCGGTGTGTGAACTTCCAGGGTTAGGAAGGACGGGGGCTCTAGAGAGGGATCTGATTGGATCCCTCTCAGATGGTAATGCAGATAGAAGTCTATAGGTTACTATTGGGTAATGCCATCTAAAGATGGCGCTAACCACCGCATCCAAGCGATACATTCCGGAGCTTGGTGCATATGCAAAAAGTGGGCAAACCTATGTCGACAATGGCAGTTCGTAGGTTTGACCACAAAATACTGTTTGATGCATCCTGCCCCAGACAGAGGTGAAATGGAGGCATGAGGAACACAGGGAGTGAGTTAGGGGGAGAGCTGGTAGACTTTAGTCTTGAAATGGGGTTTTAGAGTCTGTTTCAAGGTTTGGGAAAAGCGGAGAATACAGGGACAGGGAAGGAGTTCCAGTGGTGGGTGCAGCACAGGCAAAATCCTGGAGGTGGGAGTAGAATAAGGTAATCAGTTCGGAAGAAAAGTGGTAGTCGTTGGTTTTGTGAAGTGGGTATATGGGAGTGTGGAAGAAAGTTAGAGATGCAGGTGGGAGAAGAGGACTTGAGATATGAGTGTGAAGTGTATTCTGTAGTGAAGGGGAGCCAGTGTAGGGCCTGGTGGAGAGTGGAGGCTGATGCAGGTCATTTGGAGAGAAGATGAGCCAAGCAAATCATTCAAAGAGAACAACAAACATTTCTTTGGAATATCTAACACACCATATGGCAGTTCCTCAAGTAAAAATAAACATGTTATCGTTCCATATGGTATTGTTGTCACTGCTGATGTTGGTAGCAGTGATGATGATGAAGATATTTATTACTAAGGGAGTTGCATCTGATAAAAATTGTGAAATGTAAACTGTAAAGTTTGCCTAAGTTGCCATCGTCACTTAATCTTTGTGACAACATAAAACAACAAAAAATCTGAAATATATCAAGTATGTTGAATCTGGTTATTTTAGGAAGAAGCAGCTGATGCAGAAGTGAGGAGGGAAATACACAGTTGCTATTATTTTTTTAATCAAAAGCAGCGCAACTATTTACACCAACACTAGAACCTTCCTATTTTTCATTTGCTGCTTTGTAATAACGTTCCTATAGACATGATAGCTGGCTGATGGAAAGTGCATAAGGTGAATTCAGAGTGAATCAAAACAAATCTCCATTTGAAATGAAATATTTGAAAAAATAATAATTATTAGTCTGATTTGTCAATAATTGGGGGAACATTTTAGCATTTTGGTGACAAAACGGTAAAAAAAGCAGCCATTCCATTTCCATTATCGGTCAAGCTTGCAAGAAGATATTGGGGGTCATTCCGAGTTGATCGTAGCTGTGAACTCAAACATGAACTCAAACATCATGAACTCAAACATGCGGGGGGGACGCCCAGCACAGGGCTAGTTCGTCCCGCATGTCAGTGCCGCCCCCCCCATCCACGCAGAAGTGCAAAGGCATTGCACAGCGGCGATGCCTTTGCACTTCAACAGTAGCTCCCGGCCAGCGCAGCTTTAGCGTGCTGGCCGGGAGCTACTCATTGCTCCCCGGACTGCAATGGCTGCGTGTGACATCACGCAGCCGCCGCGGACCGCCACCCCCCCCAATGGTCCAGCCACGCTTGCGTTGGCCGGACTGCTCCCCCTAAACGGTGGTTTAACGCAGCCGTTCAACCCCCTCCCACCCAGCGACCGCCTCTGTCTCAGAGGTGATCGCTAGGCACTGACGGCTGTCATGCGCCGGCGCACTACGGCGCTGGCGCAGTCCCGACCCGATCGCTGCGAGCGATCGGGTCGGAATGACCCCCATTAGCCAACAGGATCTGCCCATATTTCCTGTGGCTTATCCTGAATACCTAAACCTCCTCGTGGGCAGATATATGCAAATTCAGTGTGGCAATAATTACCAATCCAGGGCCCTTTCCCTGGCAGAAAATTTTAGTTGATTGTCGGTTTGACCCACAACTTGCATACAGTAGTGTGAAGCTAGCTTTAGGGGATAGGAAGATACCTACATGAAACTATTAGAGACATCAGGGACAGTGGTGTCACTATAGGTTGACACCAAAATACCGGCCGACTGCTAGAGTGCAGAGCCGTAACTAGACATTTTGGTGCCCTGTGCCACAAATAGAATTGGTGCACCCCCCCACTATAAGTAAAACAGGGACAGTCTGCACCAAAGAAGCGTGGTAAAAATATAGGGGCGTGGCTTCATGTGGAAGGCGCGTGGTCACAAAATAATACAAATTCATGTTATGCCACACAGTAGCCTCCATTATTCAAATTATGCCACACTGTAGTACCATTTATACACATTATGCCAGACAGAGCCCCCTTTTACACATTATGCCAGGTACAGCCCCTTTTTACACAATACGCCAGGTAGAGTCCCATTTTACACATTACGGCAGGTAGAGTCCCCTTTTACACATTGCGCCAAGTAGAATCCCCTTTTACACATTATGCCAGGTAGAGCCCCCTTTACAAAATGCGCCAGGTAGAGTCCCTTTTACACAATGTGCCAGGTAGAGTCCCATTTTACATATTATGGCAGGTAGAGTCTCCTTTTACACATTACACCAGGTAGAGCCCCTTTTACACAATGTGCCAGGTAAAGTGCCTTTTACACAATATGCCAGGTAGAGCCCCTTATTCATAATGTGCCAAGTAGAATGCCTTTTACACAATGCACCATGTACAGTCCCCTTTTACACAATACGCCAGGTAGACTCCCCTTTTATACATTACACCAGGTAGAGCCCCTTTTACACAATACGCCAGGTAAATTCCCCTTTTAAACAATGTGCCAGGTAGAGTCCCATTTTACGCATTATGGCAGGTAGAGTCCCCTTATACACATTATGCAAGGTAGAGCCCCTTTTTACACAATATGCTAGGTAAAGTCCCTTTTACACAATGTGCCAGGTAGAGCCCCTTTTTCACAATGCGCCAGGTAGAGCCCCTTTTACACAATTCACCAGGTAGAGTCCCCTTTTACACATTATACCAGGTAGACCCCCTTGTACACAATGTGCCAAGTAGAGTCCCTTTTATGCAATGCACCAGGTAGAGTCCCATTTTACACAATGCGCCAGGTAGAGCCCCTTTTACACATTGCACCAGGTAGAGTCCCCTTTTACACATTGCGCCAGGTACTCATATTATGAACTACTCATTCAGACTGTACTGTGGTCTGTCTCAGTGCCTCCTCCTCTCTTCCCCACCCCACCCAGATGCCCCCTCTATGCACGGCGCAGGGCACTGTGGGAGTCAGCTGGGGCTTGGAGAGACATCATCATGTCTCTCCCTGGAGATACTGCAGGGGGGGCAGGGCAGAGCATCCGATCATGGGGTAAGGTGGCGCCGCAAGCCTATATAGTGGTGCACTCAGCAGCATGGAAGTAGCCGAGCACACACCACTACACACACTGCATCGCTGCAGCGGCAGGAGGCTTTTAATGAGCGACTGTGCTGCCAGATGGTGCGACCACAGTGCATATGCACTGTAGGCAAGGCACCACTGGCACACAGCTAGTTACAGCCCTTCTACAGTGTGACATTATCCTGCAGCACTTGGCTCCTGTCACTGCGAAGGAGAGAAGGAGCCAACAGTGCAGGCAATAGTCTCTGGGGGTAACACAGCATCTCTGGGGTTGCAGGGCACACCCCTGGAGTGAGTTAATCAGGATTACCCGAGAGGCCATACTCCCTTTATGTTAGAACATGCCCCCTTTTCGGGCACGTGGGGAGTATATAGAGTGTGCACTGGGTGCAGGGACGGATTGGGATGGAAAACCAGCCCAGGAAATGTATGAAAGCAGCCCTAATGGGCGTGCGGTTTGATGAGGGGATGGGATCCCTCCTCATAGGGCCTAACTGTACACAATTGCGGCCTTCCTTGCATCTTTTGCTGCAGTTATGTCTGAGACCACGGGCGTATTAGAAACTAAAAGTGGCCCTGTAAAATGTAGTAGAAGTGTCCTGACATGGGCAGCAAAAGAGGTACCGTGTAGCCATGGCAGCATCACTGGATAGCAGAGTTGCTATACTGCAGAAGTGGAATAACAGAATGAATGGGGACAATGCACTGTACTGAGGGCCTAATTCAGACCCGATCGCTAGGCTGCATTTTCGTACAGTGGGCGATCAGGTCTAAACTGCGCATGCACCACAATGCGCAGACGCGTTGCACGGGTACAAAGCGGATCGTCGCTCAGCGATGGGTTTGTGTGAAGGATCTATTCGCACAGGCGTTTGCTAGGAAATTGACAGGAAGAAGGCGTTTGTGGGTGTCAACTGACCATTTTCTAGGAGTCGTTGGAAAAACGCAGGCGTGTCTAAGAGTTTGCAGGGCGGGTGTCTGACGTCCATTCCGGTTCTGTACAGGCTGAAGTGATCGCAGCGGCTGAGTAAGTCCTGGGCTACTCAGAGACTGTACAAATTCTGTTTGTACAGCTCTGCTACACATGCGTTCGCACACTTGCAAAGCGAAAAACTCTCCCCTATGGGCGGTGACTATGCGAACTCAGGACTGCAAAAAAACCCTAGCGAGCGAACAAGTCTGAATTGGGCCTTTAGTGCAGTGGGCTGCCTGTCCTGTGGGGCCACATGACAACACACAAAACAGGCCCCATAGACACGTCAGCCTACCAGGAATCTACCTGGTGAGCCATATTGCCAGTCCGCCCCTGACCGGGTGTCACCAGACCCAGTGACACCTCTGATCAGGTACACCAGTGAAGTTAGCGAATCATGCATCCATGGTAACAAAAGTTTTATTTATTATATAATAACACTTTGAACTTTACCCGAAAGTAACTGTTTATATTTTTTGATGGAGTTCTGCTTTAATTTTCATCTATGAGTCATTAATGTGAGAGAGGTCACTGTTGAATATGTACGTTTCAGGGGGCATGGTAGCATCTTGTCCCCAGTGTTTTTAGAACTGCACTATTGTAAGGTATATTTATATTTTAGTTGTCCTGCAAGAGATTACACAGGGGCACCTTAAGAGAGGAAGGGGCCGTATGAAGCCCCTGCACTGTCACCTCTCTCTCCTCGGTGCAATTGATGAGTAGTCTCAGCCACCTGCGCATGTGCAGGTCTCCGTACCCATGGCACCTGCACCATGTTGCCAGTGATCTCTCTACTGCGTATGCGCAGATCTGTGGGAAAATGGCAGATGCGCCATTTTCTCTGTCATTTTCGCAGTGCCGATATCAGAGAGCAAAGTATAATATATGGGTGCAGTGTTCCCGGGGGCCCAGGTGCATTGCAGAACCTGCACCTGCAGATACACCTATAAGGCTATGTTTCTTGATTTTGAGAGGTCCATATTTATTAGCCGCAGGTTAGTCCATCCAATTTCAATATGTCTGTACCTTGCTATTCTGATCTCATATTTATATTCAGTACTATTGAATACAATATTGATTCAGGACCAGATGTACTAAAACCCGAAAAGTGATAAAGTGGAGGGGAAGCTGTTAAAATACCGGTAGATGGGATCCTGGTGGTCACAATGCATACGCCAGAATCCCGACTAGCGGTGAAATGCCGCCACCTAAATACCGGCTACACAGGTTATCTCCCTCTGTGGGTGTCCATGGCATGTGCCTGCAGCGTGGCGAGCTCAGCAAGCCCACAAGAGGCTTTCTAGCACTCGTCCCGCTGCTGGGATCATGACAGCCGAGATCCTGTCCGTCGGCATTTCATACTAAACCCAAAAGGAGAGTGAGAAACTAACAACCAATCAGCTCCTAACTACTATTTTTCAAACAGGGCATGTGACATGGCAGTTAGGAGCTGATTGGCTGGCACTATACCATGCTCCGCTTTATCACTTTTTCAGGCTTAGTACATCTGGCCCAAGAGCCATCTGTTTTGGCACATTAGTCACTATACCGGTAAAGCTTGCAAACTAATTTCCCTACTACTTGCACACAAATACCGGGCAATTTTGTCTAAAGCCAATGAGCCTATCAGAATACCTGGGAAGAGAACTATTCAAATAAGCACAGTTCAGGTGGCAACCATTCTGTTCTGGAATTTGTATCCACAAGTACGCTAATAGATTGGAAAGTACAGTATATGTGGATATAGAAGAGTAAAGAAATTGATTAAGGGTCTTCCAATAGATTTTGTTCAACAACAAATTGTTCCTAAAAGTAAAAAAATTACAAACTGCATAAATTTAGAAAATAATTGACATTTTGGGGGTCTATTTACTAAGCCTTGGATGGAGATAAAGTTGCTGGAGATATAGTACCAGCCAATCCGCTCCTAACTGCCATTTCACAGGCTGTGTTTGAAAAATGTCAGTTAGGAGCCGATTGGCTGGTACTTTATCTTGGGTGCCTTGGGTGAAAGGCCCAAACTGGTCATTGATATTTCGTCAATGACAGCCCATCATAATGAAGCAGCCTGGAGCCCTCCGAGGAAGGCCTAACGGCTGAGTATCGGGTAGCCAACAACACCGGGCAAATCCGAACATCCAATGACGCGACTAACGTGACCCATCGACCTCTACCTAGCTGGTCCGTATTGGATCGATGCAGTCTGCACAGCAAGGACCTTTCACCCACCACAACGCCCTCACAAAGCATGGGCAAATCCTTCCATTTAGAGGATGCAACTAGCTCCGAAACACAAAATGCCCCATGGTACGCCATAGAAAAAGCCAACGCAAACAACAACTCCTCGAAACACGAAAACGCTACGTCCACCACAGCTGCCAGGATTGCTGGCAGTAGCACCGCATCAATCTGACGCCTCCTATCAGCCGGTGTTGGTGCAAGACACGCTCACCCTCTGAGTGCCTTAGCAAGGAGGAAGCTCTTCGTAACGTCAGGGAGACCCTTTAATTTGGCAAAAAATTAGATCCCAGCCAAGTACCGCGATACCACCGCTCTAGACCTACAGGAGACATAGAGTTGCCATATAAAAGAAAGCATCAACCGATGCCCACTCTTACCTCCATGCCCCCGTCCGTAGGCAAACTCTTCCCACTCACTCCAAGCTTGACGGTAAGCCTTGAGCGTATTCGGGTGATTGATCGCTAATCCCTCTAGCCCGGCCCGATCACCTGCCAAACATAACAGGGACAGCAAACCCCAAGAGAGTCAGCCTCACGAGCCAAAGACCGGAACCTATTCCACTGACCGCAGGACAAAGCATTGGCAATTCCATTGTCTGTTCCCAGAACGTGTTGTGCGCGAAACAACATATTCCATCTCAGACAAGCCATAACGAGCTGCGCCAACACCCGCAACACAATGAGAGACTTAGCCCTCTGATTGTTAATCGCATGCACCTCGCCCAGATTATCACATCTGAACAAGATGCTGGAATTAGACAAACTCTCTCCCCAAACTTCCAAGGCAACCATGATTGGGAAAAGCTCCAGCAACAAAAGATCCTTAGTAAGACCTTTACGGCACCATTCCTCAGGCCAAGAAGCCACGCACCAGGATCCATCAAGGTAACACCCAAACCCCCGAGGATCCTGCTGCGTCAGTAAATAGCTGCAATTCAACATTGTCAACCTGCGGTGCCAACCAGATCCGCACACCATTAAACTCCTCCAAAAAACACGCCCAAATCCCTCTTAATTTTGGATGACAGGCGAATAAAATTAGGTGATCTGTAGCACCCCACCGTGGTCCGCTCCAACTTCCGCCAATAACCCCTGCCCATCGTGATGACCCGACAAGCAAAGTTCAAAAGGCACAGGAGAGATTGGGCTTGCCGAAGCAAGACCTTGCGTGACTCTAGAAACTGTCCAATGACCTTGCGCAATTTTGCCACTATGCCCTGAGGAAGGTGCCAAGAACCCACCATTGTGTCAATTTCAATACCCAAAAACGATAAACAAGAGAGGGGCCCTTCAGTCTTATCCTTAACCACTGGTACTCCAAAATGATAAAATAGCGCTCGCAGACTAAACAATAACTCACTGCAACGCCTGGAATCAGCAGGCCCAAGACAAAGAAAGTCATTGAGGTAGTGTGCCACCCCATGACCTCCCGTAGAAGACTCCATGCACCAATGCAAAAAAGTGCTGAACTTCTCGAAAAAAGAGCAGGAAACGGAACATCCCATCGGCAAACACTTGTCAATGAAATACTCCACCCCAATGCGAAATCCCATAAAACGGAAAGAGTCCGGATGTAAAAGACGTAACAAAAAAGCCGACTCTACATCGATCTTAGCCATAAGAGCGTCAGTACCGTACGCCCTCACGATACCAAGAGCCTTGTCAATCGACTGATAGACCACCGAACAATGCTCAGGAGGTATAGCGTCAACCCTGACGGATAAGACAGATGCTGGATGAGTTGGTAAGCAGCCGGAGCCTTCTTAGGCACCACACCCACAGGACAGGCCCGGCGCAACTCGCTCTGCAAAGGGATGCAGTGCAGGGAGGCGCTTGGCTGGAGAGGCGCTCCCCCTGCTCTGCATCCCTGTGGGAGAGAGAGAACCAGGCTTAACAATTCCCCTAGTGAAATGCAGGAAGCTGAGGCTCTGCCCTGTCTTGTTCCGCAGCGTCTTATATTGATCTTGCTGCTGCGGGCTCCCCCTTCCCTCCCCCCATTCTCCCGCGTGGCTGCCCACTCCCTCTACACCTCTTCTGCGTTGTTGACCGTGCCCCCCTTCTCCTGCGCGGCCGCCAGAAATGCCACAGAGCGGACTCCTTACAGCAGCAGCGATTGGAGAGTAGCGTCACTGCTGCCTGTTTTTAAGACCCAGACGGCTTTTTCTTCTACCGCCACGGCACCACTCCACATGCATTCACAAAGCCGGCCAGCGCTCCAGCTGGCCGCCTGCATGCTCCGCCCCTTCACGGCTCCCGGCCTCTGCTGCTGCTGCCCAGTGATCCAGGATCCAAGGAGGAAGTGGCCGAGCTTCAGCGGGCGTGTAACTGCCGAAGGACAGCTACAAGAGTGTAACTGGGTGTGAAGAGGTAAAGGTATTGGACGGGGAATTGTGCGGGGTGCAGGGCTGTGTTTGTCCTGTTGCTAAGTAATGTAATGAGTGGGACTGGAGGTAGGGCATACTGTATCAGTTACATTATATAGTGAGTGAGGCCGGGCTGCTAACTACGTGCTCCCACCAGTGCTGAATTCAGGGCTGTGTCCTGGTCCTGTCTCGCCACTCTCCTGTCCCTGTCACCCCTGTCCTGTCCCCCCTGTGCTGGCCCTGTCACCTCTGTCCTGTCCCTGTCACCTATATGCTAGCCCTGTCTCCCCTCTCTCCTGGCCCTTCTGTCCTGTTGTCCTTGTCCCGCTTGTGCTAGCCCTGTCACCCCTGTCCTGTCCCCTCTGTGCTGGCCCTGTCTCCTCTTGCTCCTGGCCCTTCTGTGCTGTCCCTGTCACCTCTGTTCTGTCCCTGTCACCCCTGTGCTGGTCCGGTCTCCCCTCTGTCCTGTCCCTTTCACCTCTGTGCTGGCCCTGTTTCCTCTCTCTCCAGGCCCTTCTGTCCTGTCATCCCTGTCCCTGTCACATCTGCCCTGTGTACTGGCCCTCCTGTCCCGTCCTTGTCACCCCTGTCCCGTCCTTGTCACCTCTGTCCTGGCCCTGTCACCCCTGTTCTGTCCCCTCTGTGCTGGCCCTGTCACCCCTCTCTCTTGGCCCTTCTGTCCTGTCACCCCTCCCTGTGTCCTGTCAGTGTCGCTTCCCCCCACACCTTTTTCTGTCCCAGGCATTGTCAAACCCCTGGTGTTCTGTCCCAGCCACTATGTCACCCCCCCCATCTGTGTTCTGTCAGGGTCACCGCCCCCCCTCTGTATTTTGTCCCAGCAATTGTCACCCCCTGTATCTGCCAGAGCCATTGTCACTCCTCTGTGTTCTATCACTGTGTCACCCCCCCCCGTTTTTTCTGTCCCAGTCACTGTCACCCCCTGTATTCTGACCCAATCACTGTCACCCCCCGTGTATTCTGTCCCAGCCATTGTCACTCCTCCTCTCTGTTCTGTTGTCACTGTGTCAACCCCCCACCCCCGTGTTCTGTCCCAGACACTGTGCCAACGGGATCGATATGGTATCCCGTCGCACAGGATGCCATAGGTCAGTATACCGACATCGGCAACCTGAGCGGTGGAATGTTGGTGTGGGGGGGGGGGGGGGGGGGGGGGCGGCGAGCGCAACAAAGCTCCTTGCGGGCTCAGGTTCTATTCTCCCGTTTTGGGTGTCATTGACATCCATAGAGGGTGAATCGCCTGCCTCGACATTATACCGGCGGCGGTATGGTGCCCCAGTCAGGGTCCTGGCGTCAGTATTGTGACAGCCGGTATCCCGATGAGCTGTATGCTGACCGCATACATTGTCATCACCCCTGTGTTCTGTCGCAGTCACTGTATCACACCCCTCCTGTGTTCTCTCACTGGGGTAAATTTACTAAGATTCGTATTTTCCCGTTTCAGGTCAAAGTTCAATCACGAATGACATCGAAAGTGTAAAACTGCAACTTTTTGAATTGATTACGACTAATTTACTAAGCTGTCGTATTCGGGTTTTTCTTTTGTTCCGATGTCGATGTCATTCGTGGTTTTTTTTCTATTTTTACGGCAGTGATTAGCAAAACACTGCCGACTTTTTTTACAATCAATCTCGGCCGGATCTGTGTGATCCGTGCTGGGGTTTATTTTTTTTTATTTTTTTAATTAAACACTGTAAAATAATAAAAAAAATTGCGTGGGGTCCCCCCTCCTAAGCATAACCAGCCTCGGGCTCTTTGAGCCGATCCTGGTTGCAGAAATATGGGGAAAAAAATGACAGGGGTTCCCCCATATTTAAGCAACCAGCATCGGGCTCTGCGCCTGGTCCTGGTCCCAAAAATACGGGGGACAAAAAGAGTAGGGGTCCCCCGTATTTTTAAAACCAGCACCGGGCTCCACTAGCTGGACAGATAATGCCACAGCCGGGGGTCACTTTTATATAGTGCCCTTCGGCCGTGGCATCAAAAATCCAACTAGTCACCCCTGGCCGGGGTACCCTGGGGGAGTGGGGACCCCTTCAATCAAGGGGTCCCCCCCCCAGCCACCCAAGGGCCAGGGGCCAATGGGCTGCGGATGGGGAGGCTGATAGCCTTTGTTGTAAAAGAAAAGATATTGGCCCTCATTCCGAGTTGATCGGTCGCAAGGCGAATTTAGCAGAGTTACACACGCTAAGCCGCCGCCTACTGGGAGTGAATCTTAGCTTCTTAAAATTGCGACCGATGTATTCGCAATATTGCGATTACTAACTACTTAGCAGTTTCAGAGTAGCTCCAGACTTACTCTGCCTGTGCGATCAGTTCAGTGCTTGTCGTTCCTGGTTGACGTCACAAACACACCCAGCGTTCGCCCAGGCACTCCCACCGTTTCTCCAGCCACTCCTGCGTTTTTCCCGGAAACGGTAGCGTTTTCAGCCACACGCCCCTGAAACGCCGTGTTTCCGCCCAGTAACACCCATTTCCTGTCAATCACATTACGTTCGCCGGAGCGATGAAAAAGCCGTGAGTAAAAATACTTTCTACATAGCAAAGTTACTTGGCGCAGTCGCAGTGCGAACATTGCGCATGCGTACTAAGCGGATTTTCATTGCGATGCGATGAAAAATACCGAGCGAACAACTCGGAATGAGGGCCATTGTTTTTAGTAGCAGTACTACAAGGCCCAGCAAACCTCCCCCGCATGCTGGTACTTGTAACCAATGCTGGGAACTTTCTGCTCAGCGGTGACGTCACTTTAGGTCAACCGCAGGGCAGAAAGTTCCCATCATTGGTTACAATGTAGCGCATAGGCGCTACATTGTAACACTGCCGTGTGCTGCCTGTCAGTGAGGACAGGACCACACAGCTGATCAGGAGAGTGCTACAACGTGTCGCTCCCTGATTGGCTGAAGAAACCCACTTAGACAGAAGTCAAAGTGGGTTTCTGGCATTCGTGGAAAGGTGACCCATGTGCAAACATGGGTCCCCTTTCAGTTCGTGGTCGGGACACCGTTTTTTGTTTTTTTTCAAGTACGTGGATTACCCCTGGATTTCCCGAGGAGCCTGGACCCCTGGATCTCGTGAGTATAATTTCTTCAACAGGTACCCCTTGGATTCTACTGGAGAAGAGGACCGACCTGCGTGGGAACTTAAGGTAAGTATGTATGTATGTGTGTATGTATGTAATAAAATTATACTTTCACGGTGTGTGTGTCTTGTCTTTTTTTGGGTATTTTTTTAGTAGTAGTACTACAGGTACCAGCGGGCCCGTTTTCCCGTCGCATGCTGGTACTTGTGGTTCTCCAAGTACCAGCATGCGGGGGAGGCTTGCTGGGCCTTGTAGTACTGCTACTAAAAACAATATCTTTTCTTTTACAACAAAGGCTATCAGCCTCCCCATCCGCAGCCCATTGGATGGGGGGGGGACAGCCTCGGGCTTCACCCCTGGCCCTTGGGTGGCTGGGGGGGGGGGGACCCCTTGATTGAAGGGGTCCCCACTCCCCCAGGGTACCCCGGCCAGGGGTGACTAGTTGGATTTTTGATGCCACGGCCGCAGGGCACTATGTAAAAGTGACCCCCGGCTGTGGCATTATCTGTCCAGCTAGTGGAGCCCGGTGCTGGTTTTAAAAATACGGGGGACCCCTACTCATTTTGTCCCCCGTATTTTTGGGACCAGGACCAGGCGCAGAGCCCGATGCTGGTTGCTTAAATATGGGGGAACCCCTGTCATTTTCCCCCCCATATTTCTGCAACCAGGATCGGCTCAAAGAGCCCGAGGCTGGTTATGCTTAGGAGGGGGGACCCCACGCAATTTTTTTTTTAAAAATAAGCACTTTCCCACCCCTTCCCACTGATATACATGCACGGATCTCATGGATCCGTGCATGCCTATCCAATCACGAATATAAAAAAAAGGTCTGTTTTTTTTTAGCACTTTTTTACGAGTTGTAATTTTTCACGGCAGTGTTTGTTTGTTTTTTGCTTTGCACTTAGTAAATGACCGAGATTCATACTTAAACAGCCGCGTTTTGACTGATGGTGTATTCATTCGTAATTTTTTACTTGGACTTGCAAAAAATTACGAATGCCCTCATCTCTGCCGTGATTAGTGTTTAGTAAATTACCGAGATGACACTTTGATGAAAAAACGGCATCTCGGTCAAAATCGGGAGCTTAGTAAATTTCCCCCACTGTGTCACCCCCCCTGTGTTCTGTCCCAGTCGCCGTGTCAACCCCCCTTCGGTGTTCTGTCCCAGTCACTTGTCACACACACACACACACACACACACACACACACACACACACACACACACACACACACCCGCGCACACACACACACACACACACACACACACACACACACCCTTTTTGTTCTGTTCCAGTCACTGTGTCACCTCCCCCCAGCCGTCTTGGAGCTCACGCATCAGCGACTAATCAGGAGTGTCTGCAGTGGCTCACAACTGGCGCCAGATATGGCATAATTTGTAAAGGACTTTACTGTGTATGGCATAATGTGTAAAGGGCATTCCATAATGTATAAGTGGCACTGTGTGTAGCATAATGTGTAAAGATCATCCAGAATGTATAAGGGGCATTATTATGTGTTTCATAATGTGTAAATGGTATTACTGAGTGAGGCATAATGTGTAAGGGGCATTAATGTGTGTGACATAAGGTGTAGGGTATTACTGTGTGGCATAATTTTAATTGGTGGTACTATTGTGTGCCACACCCCTTCCTTGTGAGATCACACTCCTTTTTGCAACACTGTCCCTTTGTGAAGTATGGGATGGAGGGTGCAAATTTATAGTTTACAGGAGGGCGCCAAATACCCTAGCAGCGGCCCTGCCACAGGAGAAATAACTAGATCCTCCATAGGAGTAGAGCAAATGGTCCTGCATTCTCCCAAGCCGAATTTCCTTCTCAACTTTTTCACGTAAAGCCGCTGGGAGAGCACGAGCTGACTGAAGATTCCTTGGGGCCCCCACTCACACATCGCCAGCAACCAGCAGGCGGAAGCCAAACTGAAAAGCAAGCAACAAAAACTCTGCATCCTCCCTATTCGGATACCAACTGAGCCATTTGGCCATAGCATCCAGCCAGAATGGAGTTGGAGTCCTACTGCGCACCTCCGCTGCCAGCGGGTTTTCCGACTCCTGTCTTCCCTGCTTTGGATCCCTGTCGATTCCCTCGAAAACAGCTTGAGGCAGGGTGGAAACCAATGCAGCGCAAGCATAGGTGACGAAAGTGACACTTCTGGCCTAGCGGGCATGATGAGTTGTTGAATGCAAAGCATTTCCCTTTTGTGGGCGCCTGCGCAAAACCTTGACCTGCACCACCGGCTTTCTGCCCTGACAAAGCATCCGCACCAGCCCGCTGCGGGTGGGGACCCTCCTGCTGACCTTCAGTCCCAGTACTCTGTGGATTCTTTGGATCCTGAGTAGACAGCGTGACACCAAGCCAAACCTCAACATACTTACTGTACATCCAAAATCTATGATTCACAGGCAGTCCTGTTTGCGCCGAAACCGCTCGTCGTACATTCGCCATTCTGTTCCCTTCGACTTACGTTGCATATTGTGAATGAGGTGAATGTACCTAATGATGTTGAGATGCTCATCAGGCCGATCCTCCAGATAACACGCCGCAAAAACGCAGAAACCAGGGGGCCGGTTGTCATATGACTGATACGCGTCAGCCTCTGCACACCTTAAACTCCTTCTTTACCTCATCTGTTAACACAAACATATCCACAAAATCACCCCTAGCAATCTTCCTCTGGCAACTATCGTGCAAGCCTCTCAACAAGGCCGTGTAATTACAGTGTTTGACCCCAGGCAAGTTGCGGCACTTTTTGGCCGTGCGCAAACTTTGACGCTCTCGCTTGCTCCTCTTCTGTTTCTCGCGCCATGCAGCCGCACGCTTAGCATACGTAGCAGCCCGCTTCTTTGCCATTGCCGAGCTGCTAATATTAGACGCAAACGAAGATGAAGAGGAAGACGAGAAAGAACTGTCGGACAGCGTCGAGTAGGAGGAAGAAGAGCCCTCACCATCGCTACCATATAAAGTCGACATCTCACCTCACGACTCAGACCGCCCGGCCCCCGAGACTTCATCTGACACGTCCTAAAAGTCACTATCATCTTCGTTATCCTCGCCGCCACAAAAATCTGAAAAGAAGAAGAGACACGGTCCGAGGCTGAAGCCCGGGAAACAGGCAACCTAGAAGGAAGAACTGCAGCCTGCGCATCATTCCGGCATGTTGGCAATGGTGATCAATCACTGAGATGCGACGCTGCGGCTCCTAAATCCCGTCATGCCGGCAAAAGCTGCTCCACCACTCTTCCTGGTTGTGCAGCAGTAGCTTCATGTCCCCGTGCTGCGGCTAATGGCCCCGCAGCTCCAGATGACGGGGACGCCACCAGTGGACCCAAAGCCGCAGCCACGGATGACACCACAGACACCAAATCCTCAGGGGTAGGATCTGAAACGGAGGCACCGGCACTCCCTACGCTCATGGCAACCGCCTTTGACCCCTCCCGTGCGCTACCCTGCCGCCTATGACGCTGCCTGGAGAAGCACATAGTCCAGGAACTCCCTAAAGCAGCCTGAGCCTGTGCAACCTCCCTCCTTGAGCGCGCATTCCCACGCACCTGCGATCCCTGCACCAGAACAGGAGTGTGAACTCCATAGGACCCGGCCACCCGCCCCCCCTGCCGCCGTGACCCATCTGAGAGGTGCCCTCGCCTGACTAACCGAGGCAGAGGAGAGGAAGATCTCCCCGCTGGTGCTGCTTACCCAGCTACATTCCTTGAGCGTGTGCTCCCGTGCGCCCGGGACCCACACATCACCTTGGAGGTCCCCACTGATGTCCCTGACCTGCTCCCTGGTTCCCACCCCTGCTTTGTACGGCCCGATAAAGCATTTGCCCATGAGTTTAGCGGCAGAGGAGAGGGAGATCCGCCGGCCGCCACTGCGCGCGAATGCGACACCGGCGCAGGGGATGCAAGAGATCTCGGGACCCTGCAAGACCCTCAGCCAGAGCGCTAAACACCCTCCCGCCCCTCCGCCGAGAGCGACCGGATCCAGTGCCCGGCGCATCCGGCATGAGCTGGGGAGAAAGAGAGCCCTCTGCCGTCACTGTGCGCACCCGCAATAAACACTGGACACTGACGGTTGTGGCCGCAGCGGCGCCGACAGCCAGTAGGGAGAGAGACGCGTCCCCCAGAGATCCCCGGCCACCAAGCCCTTCATGCAGGTAACGGGTGGGGGTCCTAGGGAAACGCCTGGGGCGAGAAGCGGAGGCCATGACGGAGGGGGGGAGCCAGTTCCAGCTAATGGGATGAAGAGGGAGGCAGCACCACCGCAGTACAACCTAGCAACTCCTAAGCTGCTGTCCACAACCAAATATTCTTCTAAATGCCCACAATAGAGAGTAATAAGCAGCTCCTAAGAAAGAGTACTCACCCTTATCAAGACAAATGAAAAAAGGCAATATTAAAATTAGAAACAACCAGAACTATCCACTAACCCCACCCTCTATCCTTCCCATTGGTGCCCAACCACTCATGCCATAATTGCTCCGCTCCCAACCAAGGAGGTTTAACTCCATCCATTCCAATTTCTGTCATTACGTTCTCCTTTATTGAGAGAGGAGTTTGTTACTGTGCAGACTCTAGTCTTCCTATTCTCCAGGGAGGCTTCATGCCCTATCCCGAGATGGCTGGCAAGATTTCTACAGAGCATGTGTAGGGCCATCTGAAACTGTTAGAGCATCACAGCAAAAAACACACGTCCTTCACTTAGCTCCAGAGGGGCCTGCAATTTCCTGCAATCCACAATGGTTCCAGTGTTTCGTGGCCACTACCCAGGGCCTACATACTGTACACTCACTGGCTGGTGAGCAGTATGCCACCCGGTATCCGTTCACATGGTCGACCATGTTATGGTCGACAGTCATTAGGTCGACCACTATTGAAAATGGTCGACACATGAAAATGGTCGACACATGAAAAGGTCGACATGAGTTTTTAAACTTTTTTTTCTTTTGGGGAACTTTTCCATACTTTACGATCCACGTGGACTACGATTGGAACGGTAATCTGTGCTGAGCGAAGCGGTAGCGGAGCGAAGGCACCATGCCCGAAGCATGGCGAGCGAACGCGGTGCACTAATTGGGGTTCCCAGTCACTTTACGCAAAAAACGACACCAAAAATAGTAAAAAAACTCATTCGACCTTTTCATGTGTCGACCTTTCATGTGTCAACCATTTTCATGTGTCGACCATGTGTCCACGTCGACCATGTCAATGTCGACCAATAGTGGTCGACCCAATGACTGTCGACCATAACATGGTTGACCATTCATACCGGAACCATGCCACCCTGGGCCGCTGAAGCTCTGCTCCATGCGAACCGGTGTGTAACAGTGAGTACAGCTGTACCTGCTATCTATTAATAAACCAACACCACTGGTTACGTAACTGGTCTGTTTATAGTTTGAGTCATCCACTGGTGTGTGCCTATGTAACTCTGCAATATCAGCACCTGCACACACATCATTTCCATAAAGTTTTATCTTGCTTCTGTGGGACATTTGATTTATCATAACAGATAACTGGTCATCTGTACGGAGAGGTATAGTAAATTATTGATATTTGTTATCACACTGTGAGCAGAGCCGGCCCTAAACAATATGATGCCCTAGGCAAGATTTTGGCTGGTGCCCCATTGCACAGACGCTAGTTCCACCTCTGACCCTGTACCCCTTTCCCAGCCCCATCACCCCTCACCCATAGCAGTCCTCATTTTGGTGCTCCTACCCCCTATATTTTAAATAGGAACAGTGTAAACTTTCGGTCTGCAGCCCAAAATGGGGCGTATTCTTGCTGGGAAGGGGCTTGACCACACAATATCACCCCCAGTTGAAATTACGCAACACAGTAGTGCAACTTTATTCACATTATATCATGCAATAATGTCTCTTATTCATGTTACATCACACAGTAGTACCATGTTACTCATCACAGTAGTGCCCCTTATTCACATTACACCACACCGTATTGAACTTTATTCACATTAGACCACACAGTAGTGCCCCTTATTCACATTACACCACACCATATTGCTCTTTATTCACATTAGACCACACAGTAGTGCCCTTTCTATACAGCACATTACGCCACAAAGTACTGTAGTACACCTTATACACATAGTGCCGCACTTTAGTAATGTATTTCGTATGCAGATAGAGCCGCAGTCACACACAGAATATAGGCATGCTGCATATCATTTTAATCAGCAGAAGCTGCTTGTGCCCTAGGCATTTCAAATGCTCTAGGCATTTGCCTAGTTTGCCTATGCCTAGGGCCGGCTCTGACTGTGAGCCTGGTGACCAATTTTCATGAACAAACACAAAATGCATTAGGGTGACTCAATCCATTATAGTGCCGTCTTTACATGGAGCCGCAGATGCCTAAGCTTAAAAATGTTTCTCGTCTATACAGTCATCTACTTATTTTTTCTTGTTAAACAGTTTAGCTCTCTGAGGGTGGTGTCTCAGCCAATCATAGCTGCTAGTTTGGTACAGCTAGTCTTCCATTATTGCACATTTTGTTCATTAAATCATCCAGAGTATTAGCACCCTGCAGAGGAATATTTCTGGTAATGTATTATTCAAATCTTTTTGATTGTTCAGCATTTTGCCCCGTGATGTCTGAATAATGTATATTCATTTTATTACTATTAATGTTAGTTATATTACAACAATCTATTTAATAGAGCTACTGTATTGTTACGGACAAAAATAGAACCCTGTTTTTGAACAAAAAAAAAGTGGGATTAAGGAAGAAGTCTCAGCAATAAACTAAATGAAAATCGGCACAAAAAAAATGGCAGCTTTTTGCTTGCTTTTTATTTCCATTTTTAAGTGCCAGGACATAGGGCCGTCTTACCAGCACTGTAGACCCTGGGGAAAGCAATGTACTGGGGCTCTTACCCATTCAGGCGTACCAATAAAGAAAAATGATATCATGTCCCTCCTGCGGTCCTGCAACGTCTCTCTACAAGCTTCCATACAGTGAATGGCTGTGAGCACTCTGATTGATGGATAGCCATCCACCAATCAGCTTGCTGCCAGCCATTCACTGTCAGGCTGCAGGGTTGGAGGCCGGTAGAGAATGCTGCTTCGCAGCTATGATTGTGTGACTACCACCCGCCCCTGCTCGGAGGCTCCTAGAACTGTGGGGCCATGGGCAGCTGCCCTGTGTATCTATACACTAAGATGTATCTCTACCAGTGCCAGATTAAGGTCCTCATGGGCCTGGAGCTGAAGTTTCTGCAGGGCCCATTACATACCTCCCAACTGCCCCGATTTTCACAGGACAGTCCCTTTATTTGGGACTGTCCTACCCGCGGGCAGCAGTGTCCCAAGGTGTGTGTGTGTGGGGGGCAGTTTGGAAGCTCCTGTCACTCGCTGCTCTTTTAGCAGAGCAGCGGTGCATGCGCACATCGTCTATTCACGGTAGACAGGAGATACTGGGGGCATGCCAGCAGTCCACAGAGCGCTGGGCGCGCAGAAGTCCCGACTCAACGCCTCTATTAGTTGGGAGGTGTGCTGTTATGTGCCACTGCAGGGGTGTGTGGCCAGCATGGCAGGTGTGTGGATACTGATATGGGGGTGTGACCAGCATGGCAGGTGTGTGGATACTGATATGGGGGTGTGACCAGCATGGCAGGTGTGTGGATACTGATATGGGGGTGTGACCAGCATGGCAGGTGTGTGGATACTGATATGGGGGTGTGACCAGCATGGCAGGTGTGTGGATACTGATATGGGGGTGTGACCAGCATGGCAGGTGTGTGGATACTGATATGGGGGTGTGACCAGCATGGCAGGTGTGTGGATACTGATATGGGGGTGTGACCAGCATGGCAGGTGTGTGGATACTGATATGGGGGTGTGACCAGCATGGCAGGTGTGTGGATACTGATATGGGGGTGTGGCCAGCATGGCAGGTGTGTGGATACTGATATGGGGGTGTGGCCAGCATGGCAGGTGTGTGGATACTGATATGGGGGTGTGACCAGCATGGCAGGTGTGTGGATACTGATATGGGGGTGTGATTAACGCTGTGTCAATATTTTTTTATGTGGACAGAAGGGCAGGGCTTTTATGTGGACACATGTGGGAAGTGAATGAAGGGCAGAGACACACATGAGGTGTGGAGTGGGAGGCAGACGCATATATACTAAACTAGAGACAAAGACAGGGAGAGACAGGGACAGATACTCAGGGTGGTAGGGGGGGAATCAGAGCCGGATTAAGACCATGGGGGGCCCGGGGCACTTAAGAGAGTGGGGCCCCTAATAGAGAAGGCAGAATATATATATATATATATATATATACACATACACTATACACACACACACACACACCCAGGGCCTCGCAGGGACTAGTGGGGTACAACACAAGCCTAGAGCCGGCTGTATACCATGCCCCTTGTCAGCCTCACATACCCACTCCCCTGTGCCTCCTGTACCTGACACCCCTTTGGTCCCCGTCCCTCCACTGTATATCCCAGAGGAGGTCCCTTCCCAGGTGCGGGGGTTAGGAGGGAGTTTATGGGGTGTGAATGTGGGAGACAGTGGGAGTAGGATGTGTGGTGGGGTTAGAGAATTTGGGTGTATGTGGGGTGAACACGGGGACTAGGCTGTGGGGTGTAGAGGATTATGGGGTGTATGTGGGGGAATAGGGTGTGTGGCAGGGGTAGAGGGTTATGGGGTGTATTGTATGGGCAGTGGCAAACGCAGGATTTCCATGGGGGGGTTTACTTTCCGTACATGTATGTATTCATGTGTTTGTATACGTATATGTGTGGGTGGGTATACATGTACTGTGTATGAATATACTGTATATAATCCCAGTAAAAAAGGCAGGTGCACTCAGATTTTACCAAAAACTGTAATGATGACAAGTCACAGCATATCAACATGTCAGGGCTACGGGCCCCCGAAACGTGGATATATGCTGTGACTTTGCATCATTACAGTTTTTTGGTAAAATCTGAGTGCACCTGACTTTTTTATCGGGATTATAATTATTTACAGAGGGCACTCGAGTATTATTTTGAATGTCAGAGGAGTGCCGGACCACCGTACATACACATACATACACACACACACACACACACACACACACACACACACACACACACACACACACACACACACACACAGCATACATGCATGCGCGCGCACACATACACACACACACACACACACACACACACACACACACACACAATACAGCACACATATATACACACATAGTATACATGCACACAGCATACATACAAACACACACACACAGACTATACATGCACGCAGCATACATACACACTGTATACACACATACGCAGTATACATACGCATAGCATACATACACAGTATACATGCATTCATAGCATACACACACACACACACACACACACACACACACACACACACACACTATAGATGCATATAGCATGCTTTGCATACACACACACTACACATGCCATACTACACACACCATTATAAGTAACTACAGCCTTCCCTCACCATTCCTCCCCCCTGCCCGCCAGCCAGCCAGCCTATTTAATTACACACCACCGGCCTCTCCTTCAATCCCTACATACAGTATCTAACACCCACCTGGATTCCATGAGTGTATTGGACACACCCACTGCCTACTCAGTACCCTCACCAGCCTTTTTCTCTTTCACCTCACAACTCACATACACGTACAGTACCTCCTGAGAGGAGCTGTGTGCTGCGCTGTCACTGCAGCTCCCTCTACAGGCACCAAGCAGCAAGCGTCTCTGTGTAAGGATGGCGCTGCTGCAGCCTGTCAGTTCCTCACGCTATAAACACAAAAAAAAAAAAAAAAACGATCAGCAGCGCAGATGGATCGGCGGCCAGGGGGGGTTTCTAGGTACTCGGAAACCCCCCCTGCGTGCGCGTATGATGGGGGGACTGGAGTAGGGTATGTTGGGAGGTAGAGCGCTATGGGATGTATGTGCCCTGCACTCCCGTCCCCCCTGCCACACCGCAGATCGGATCTCTCTTCCGATCCGATCTGCGGTGCTGTGCTCCCCGGCTCCCGTCCTCACTGCAGCAGCAGCTGCGCACAGACAGGACAGCTGAGCGGAGCGACGGCTCAGCTGTCCAATAAAGTATGAATGAAGCAGCCTGCCACTCAGTCATTGGCTGGGCACGCAGGCTGTTTCATTGATACATTATTGGACAGCTGAGCCGTCGCTCTGCTCAGCTGTCCTGTCTGTGCGCAGCTGCTGCAGTGAGGACAAGAGCCGAGGAGCACAGCACCGCAGATCGGATCGGGAGAGAGATCCGATCTGCGGTGTGGCAGGGGGCTCTTTTGGAAAGGGGGGCCCGGGGTACGTATCCCCCGGGCCCCCCCCCTTAATCCGGCTCTGGGGGGAATAGAGAGATGTAGGGTGATACTGAGGGAATATAATAATGCAGGATACTAAGTAGGGAATATAGAGATGCAGGGTGGTAGTGAGGGAATAAAGAGATGTAGGGAGGGGATAGAGACACGCAGGGCGGCAGGGAGAACTTTGAGAAACGCAAAGCAGTAGAGAGGGCATAGAGACGCAGGGCAGTACGGAGGGCATAGAGAGACGCAGGGCAGTATGGAGGGCATAGAGATGCAGGGTGGTAGGAAGGGGATAGAGAGAGACGCATACTGTAGGGAGGGGATAAAGAGACGCAGCATGGTTGGGAAGGCATAGAGAGACGCAGGGTGGTAGAGAGAGGATAGGGAGACGCAGGGCGGTTGGGAAGGCATAGAGAGACGCAGGGTGGTAGGGAGAGGATAGGGAGACGCAGGGCGGTTGGGAGGGCATAGAGAGACGCAGGGCGGTTGGGAGGGCATAGAGGAGCAGGGTGGTTGGGAGGGCATAGAGACGCAGGGCGGTAGGGAGGGGATAGAGAGATGCAGGTCGGTTGGGAGGGCATAGAGAAGCAGGGCGGTTGGGAGGGCATAGAGAGACGCAGGGCGGTTGGGAGGGCATAGTGGAGCAGGGTGGTTGGGAGGGCATAGAGACGCAGGGCGGTAGGGAGGGGATAGAGAGACGCAGGTCGGTTGGGAGGGCATAGAGAGACGCAGGGCGGTAGGGAGGGCATAGAGAGACGCAGGGCGGTAGGGAGGGCATAGAGAGATGCAGGGCGGTTGGGAGGGCATAGAGAAGCAGGGCGGTTGGGAGGGCATAGAGATGCAGGGCGGTAGGGAGGGGATAGAGAGACGCAGGGCGGTTGGGAGGGCATAGAGAGATGCAGGGCGGTTGGGAGGGCATAGAGACGCAGGGCGGTTGGGAGGGCATAAAGGAGCAGGGAAGATGGGAGGGCATAAAGACGCAGGGTGGTTGGGAGGGCATAGAGGAGCAGGGCGGTTGGGAGGGCATAGAGAGACGCAGGGCAGTTGGAAGGGCATAGAGAGACGCAGGGCGGTTGGGGGGGCATAGAGACGCAGGGCGATTGGGAGGGCATAGAGACACAGTGCGGTTGGGAGGGCATAGAGAGACACAGTGCGGTTGGGAGGGCATAGAGAGATGCAGCGTGGTTAGGAGGGCATAGAGAGATGCAGGGTGGTTGGGAGGGCATAGAGAGACACAGAGCCGTAGGGAGGGGATTGAGAGACGCAGGGCAGTTGGGAGGGCATAGAGATATGTAGGGCGATACTGAGGGAATATAATAATGCAGGACACTAAGTAGGGAATATAGAGATGCATGGTGGCAGTGCGGGAATAAAGAGATGTAGGGAGGGGATAGAGACATGCAGGGTGGTAGGGAGAACTTTGAGAGACACAAAGCAGTAGAGAGGGCATAGAGACGCAGGGCGGTTGGGAGGGCATAGAGAGACGCAGGGCAGTTGGGAGGGCATAGAGAGACACTGGGCGGTTTCGAGGGCATAGAGAGATGCAGGGCGGTATGGAGAGGATTGGAAGACGCAGGGCGGTAGGGAGGGCATAGAGAGACGCAGGGCGGTTGGGAAAGCATAGAGAGACGCAGGGTGGTTGGGAGGGCATAGAGAGATGCAGGGCGGTAAGGATAGGGAGACGCAGGATGCTTGGGAGGGCATAGAGAGACGCAGGGCGGTAGGGAGAGGATAGGGAGACGCAGGGCGGTAGGGAGAGGATAGGGAGACGCTGGGCGGTTGGGAGGGCATAGAGAGATGCAGGGCGGTAGGGAGAGGATGGGGAGACGCAGGGCGGTTGGGAGAGGATAGGGAGATGCAGGGCGGTTGGGAGGGCATAGAGAGATGCAGGGCGGTAGGGAGAGGATAGGAAGACGCAGGACAGTAGGGAGGGGATAGAGAGATGCAGGACAGTAGGGAGGGGATAGAGAGACGCAGGGCGGTTAGGAAAGCATAGAGAGACGCAGTGCGGTTGGGAGGGCATAGAGAGATGCAGGGCGGTAGGGAGAGGATAGGGAGACGCAGGGCGGTAGGGAGAGTATAGGGAGACGCAGGGCAGTAGGGAGGGGATAGAGAGACGCAGGGCGGTAGGTAGAGGATAGAGAGACGCAGTGCGGTTGGGAGGGCATAGAGAGATGCAGGGCGGTAGGGAGAGGATAGGGAGACGCAGGGCAGTAGGGAGGGGATAGAGAGACGCAGGGCGGTAGGTAGAGGATAGAGAGACGCAGTGCGGTTGGGAGGGCATAGAGAGATGCAGGGCGGTAGGGAGAGGATAGGGAGACGCAGGGCGGTAGGGAGAGGATAGGGAGACGCTGGGCGGTTGGGAGGGCATAGAGAGATGCAGGGCGGTAGGGAGAGGATGGGGAGACGCAGGGCGGTAGGGAGAGGATAGGAAGACGCAGGACAGTAGGGAGGGGATAGAGAGATGCAGGGCAGTAGGGAGGGGATAGAGAGACGCAGGGCGGTTAGGAAAGCATAGAGAGACGCAGGGCGGTTGGGAGGGCATAGAGAGATGCAGGGCGGTTGGGAAGGCATGGAGAGATGCAGGGCAGTTGGGAGGGCAGAGAGAGATGCAGGGCGGTAGGGAGAGGATAGGGAGACGCAGGGCGGTAGGTAGAGGATAGGGAGACGCTGGGCGGTAGGTAGAGGATAGGGAGACGCTGGGCAGTTGGGAGGGCATAGAAAGATGTAGGCGGTAGGGAGGGAATATAGAGATTTAGAGATGCAGTATTTTTCTTTGGCTGTGTGCCTGACAAAAGTCCTAGTGAGGAAGCTAAGGGAGGGTAGAAGAGAAAGTAGTTGAAGGGATGGACTCTGGGAGCGGAGACATAGTGAACAGAGAAAAGGAACTAATACTGCACTACATAGATAGGGTAGTGCTCTGAGCCTCTTCCTGGACCTGTGGGAACCCTTAAACTAAGAGGGTCCTGGTGTATGTGCCTAGCGCATTAGTAATGACATCCCGACCCCACGCACATCACCGGGGTGTGGTGGGGGTGTATTACTATGTGTGCCCACAGCAGAGTTCTCTCCTGGCCTGGCCCACAGCTTGCACCGGACACAGCACAGCAGCAGACTTTCACCTTTATAATCTGTGCAGCGTCCAGACATCACCCTCCCAGCAGTGTCCATTCCATTCTCCATGACGGGGCTTCCGGGAGCTGTGGTGTCTGGGGATCTAGGTGCACTGGTGTGCCGATGGCGGGGAGGCACAGTTGTGACGTCAAGCGCTCGGAGGAGTGCCGGGTCGTCATTCCCATTGAGTATGCAACACCTCTATGCCATCGGCCACAGCAGCTGCAGTTAGATTGGCGCTGCGGCCAGAGAGTGGCGGTTGTTAATGTCGGAGGGGGTAGGCGGACTGGCAGCAGGGCCTAGGGCTCTGCTGTAAGAGGAATTTGTTTTTCCTAATTACAGTACAGAGTTGTTTTTCCTAATTACAGTACAGAGACTTGCCGCAGCAGAAGCGGTGGGCATATTTTGGGTTGTGGGCCTGGAGCTGCAGCTTCATCAGCCCCCTGATCTCTACCTTAAGAGAATTGGTGATGTTGCCCATAGCAACCAATCATTTGCTCTCATATTTTAAAAGACAATAGAGAAATGATAGAAGGCATCTGATTGGTTGCTATGGGCAACATTACTAATTCTCTGTTTTAGAAGGCTTAGTAAAATTACCCCGAAGAGTCCAACTGCAAATAAAGAAAGAAGCTTCTATACATAAAACATCTTACCTGTTGATAGAGCTTGAACAATAATTGCCATAATTTTGTCTAATGCATTTAAATCTCCAGCATAATATAACCATTACCATTCAACTGCTCTTTCCACTACTAATTTATCTGTCTGCTTTTCATATACATTTCAAATCATCTCAACAAAGCATCCTGGGCAGCCAAATCTATTTTCTGTAAACCGCACAAATGAAATCAGATTAGTCATATGCGTCGCTCGGTATGACATGGAAAAATGTATTTCCCTTTGTGTTTAGTGAAGCCTGGTGCTTTCTGCCGTAGAGATTGGGAATGAACTCCACTTTAGACGATAGGCATACTTACTTCTGGTTGAACAATATGCAGCTTGTCAAAGGTGAAATATGGTTTTATTTGTAAGCCCATGTATACTATAGCATTCAGTAGAGATGAGCGGGTTCGGTTCCTCGGAATCCAAACCCGCCCGAACTTCATGTTTTTTTTCACGGGTCCGAGCGACTCGGATCTTCCCGCCTTGCTCGGTTAACCCGAGCGCGCCTGAACGTCATCATGACGCTGTCGGATTCTCGCGAGGCTCGGATTCTATCGCGAGACTCGGATTCTATATAAGGAGCCGCGCGTCGCCGCCATTTTCACACGTGCATTGAGATTGATAGGGAGAGGACGTGGCTGGCGTCCTCTCCATTTAGATTAGAAGAGAGAGAGTGAGATTGATTTGAGACAGAGACACTTGATTTACTGGAGCTTAGGAGTACTGTAGAGAGTGCAGAGTTTAGTAGTGACTGACCACAGTGACCACCAGACAGTGCAGTTTTATTTAATATAAGCCGTTCTCTGCCTGAAAAAAACGATACACAGTGACTCAGTCACATACCATATCTGTGTGCACTGCTCAGCCCAGTGTGCTGCATTATCTATGTATATATCTGACTGTGCTCACACAGCTTATAATTGTGGGGGAGACTGGGGAGCAGTGCCAGTTATAGGTTATAGCAGGAGCCAGGAGTACATATTATTAAAATTAAACAGTGCACACTTTTGCTGCAGGAGTGCCACTGCCAGTGTGACTGACCAGTGACCTGACCACACTGACCACCAGTATAGTTAGTAGTATACTATATTGTGATTACCTGAAAAAGTTAAACACTCGTCGTGTGACTTGTGTGGTGTTTTTTTTTTTATTCTATAAAAAACTCATTCTGCTGACAGACAGTGTCCAGCAGGTCCGTCATTATATAATATATACCTGTCCGGCTGCAGTAGTGATATATATATATATTTTTTATATCATTATTTATCATCCAGTCGCAGCAGACACAGTACGGTAGTTCACGGCTGTAGCTACCTCTGTGTCGGCACTCGGCAGTCCGTCCATAATTGTATACCACCTACCCGTGTTTTTTTTTTCTTTCTTCTTTATACATACATACTACATCTCTTTATCAACCAGTCTATATTAGCAGCAGACACAGTACAGTAGTCCACGGCTGTAGCTACCTCTGTGTCGGCACTCGGCAGTCCATCCATAATTGTATACCACCTACCCGTGGTTTTTTTTTCTTTCTTCTTTATACATACATACTACATCTCTTTATCAACCAGTCTATATTAGCAGCAGACACAGTACAGTAGTCCACGGCTGTAGCTACCTCTGTGTCGGCACTCGGCAGTCCATCCATAATTGTATACCACCTACCCGTGGTTTTTTTTTCTTTCTTCTTTATACATACATACTACATCTCTTTATCAACCAGTCTATATTAGCAGCAGACACAGTACAGTAGTCCACGGCTGTAGCTACCTCTGTGTCGGCACTCGGCAGTCCATCCATAATTGTATACCACCTACCCGTGTTTTTTTTTTCTTTCTTCTTTATACATACATACTACATCTCTTTATCAACCAGTCTATATTAGCAGCAGACACAGTACAGTATGGTAGTCCACGGCTGTAGCTACCTCTGTGTCGGCACTCGGCAGTCCGTCCATAATTGTATACCACCTACCCGTGGTTTTTTTTTCTTTCTTCTTTATACATACATACTACATCTCTTTATCAACCAGTCTATATTAGCAGCAGACACAGTACAGTAGTCCACGGCTGTAGCTACCTCTGTGTCGGCACTCGGCAGTCCATCCATAATTGTATACCACCTACCCGTGGTTTTTCTTTCTTTCTTCTTTATACATACATACTACATCTCTTTATTAACCAGTCTATATTAGCAGCAGACACAGTACAGTAGTCCACGGCTGTAGCTACCTCTGTGTCGGCACTCGGCAGTCCATCCATAATTGTATACCACCTACCCGTGGTTTTTTTTTCTTTCTTCTTTATACATACATACTACATCTCTTTATCAACCAGTCTATATTAGCAGCAGACACAGTACAGTACGGTAGTCCACGGCTGTAGCTACCTCTGTGTCGGCACTCGGCAGTCCGTCCATAATTGTATACCACCTACCCGTGGTTTTTTTTTCTTTCTTCTTTATACATACATACTACATCTCTTTATCAACCAGTCTATATTAGCAGCAGACACAGTACAGTACGGTAGTCCACGGCTGTAGCTACCTCTGTGTCGGCACTCGGCAGTCCGTCCATAATTGTATACCACCTACCCGTGGTTTTTTTTTCTTTCTTCTTTATACATACATACTACATCTCTTTATTAACCAGTCTATATTAGCAGCAGACACAGTACAGTAGTCCACGGCTGTAGCTACCTCTGTGTCGGCACTCGGCAGTCCATCCATAATTGTATACTAGTATCCATCCATCTCCATTGTTTACCTGAGGTGCCTTTTAGTTGTGCCTATTAAAATATGGAGAACAAAAATGTTGAGGTTCCAAAATTAGGGAAAGATCAAGATCCACTTCCACCTCGTGCTGAAGCTGCTGCCACTAGTCATGGCCGAGACGATGAAATGCCAGCAACGTCGTCTGCCAAGGCCGATGCCCAATGTCATAGTACAGAGCATGTCAAATCCAAAACACCAAATATCAGTAAAAAAAGGACTCCAAAACCTAAAATAAAATTGTCGGAGGAGAAGCGTAAACTTGCCAATATGCCATTTACCACACGGAGTGGCAAGGAACGGCTGAGGCCCTGGCCTATGTTCATGGCTAGTGGTTCAGCTTCACATGAGGATGGAAGCACTCAGCCTCTCGCTAGAAAAATGAAAAGACTCAAGCTGGCAAAAGCAGTAGCACCGCAAAGAACTGTGCGTTCTTCGAAATCCCAAATCCACAAGGAGAGTCCGACTCCAATTGTGTCGGTTGCGATGCCTGACCTTCCCAACACTGGACGTGAAGAGCATGCGCCTTCCACCATTTGCACGCCCCCTGCAAGTGATGGAAGGAGCACCCGCAGTCCAGTTCCTGATAGTCAGATTGAAGATGTCAGTGTTGAAGTACACCAGGATGAGGAGGATATGGGTGTTGCTGGCGCTGGGGAGGAAATTGACCAGGAGGATTCTGATGGTGAGGTGGTTTGTTTAAGTCAGGCACCCGGGGAGACACCTGTTGTCCGTGGGAGGAATATGGCCGTTGACATGCCTGGTGAAAATACCAAAAAAATCAGCTCTTCGGTGTGGAAGTATTTCACCAGAAATGCGGACAACAGGTGTCAAGCCGTGTGTTCCCTTTGTCAAGCTGTAATAAGTAGGGGTAAGGACGTTAACCACCTCGGAACATCCTCCCTTATACGTCACCTGCAGCGCATTCATAATAAGTCAGTGACAAGTTCAAAAACTTGGTCCGACAGCGGAAGCAGTCCACTGACCAGTAAATCCCTTCCTCTTGTAACCAAGCTCACGCAAACCACCCCACCAACTCCCTCAGTGTCAATTTCCTCCTTCCCCAGGAATGCCAATAGTCCTGCAGGCCATGTCACTGGCAATTCTGATGATTCCTCTCCTGCCTGGGATTCCTCCGATGCATCCTTGCGTGTAACGCCTACTGCTGCTGGCGCTGCTGTTGTTGCTGCTGGGAGTCGATGGTCATCCCAGAGGGGAAGTCGTAAGACCACTTGTACTACTTCCACCAAGCAATTGACTGTCCAACAGTCCTTTGCGAGGAAGATGAAATATCACAGCAGTCATCCTACTGCAAAGCGGATAACTGAGGCCTTGACATCCTGGGTGGTGAGAAACGTGGTTCCGGTATCCATCATTACTGCAGAGCCAACTAGAGACTTGTTGGAGGTACTGTGTCCCCGGTACCAAATACCATCTAGGTTCCATTTCTCTAGGCAGGCGATACCGAAAATGTACACAGACCTCAGAAAAAGAGTCACCAGTGTCCTAAAAAATGCAGCTGTACCCAATGTCCACTTAACCACGGACATGTGGACAAGTGGAGCAGGGCAGGGTCAGGACTATATGACTGTGACAGCCCACTGGGTAGATGTATGGACTCCCGCCGCAACAACAGCAGCGGCGGCACCAGTAGCAGCATCTCGCAAACGCCAACTCTTTCATAGGCAGGCTACGCTTTGTATCACCGGTTTCCAGAATACGCACACAGCTGAAAACCTCTTACGGCAACTGAGGAAGATCATCGCGGAATGGCTTACCCCAATTGGACTCTCCTGTGGATTTGTGGCATCGGACAACGCCAGCAATATTGTGTGTGCATTAAATCTGGGCAAATTCCAGCACGTCCCATGTTTTGCACATACCTTGAATTTGGTGGTGCAGAATTTTTTAAAAAACGACAGGGGCGTGCAAGAGATGCTGTCGGTGGCCAGAAGAATTGCGGGACACTTTCGGCGTACAGGCACCACGTACAGAAAACTGGAGCACCACCAAAAACTACTGAACCTGCCCTGCCATCATCTGAAGCAAGAAGTGGTAACGAGGTGGAATTCAACCCTCTATATGCTTCAGAGGTTGGAGGAGCAGCAAAAGGCCATTCAAGCCTATACAATTGAGCACGATATAGGAGGTGGAATGCACCTGTCTCAAGCGCAGTGGAGAATGATTTCAACGTTGTGCAAGGTTCTGATGCCCTTTGAACTTGCCACACGTGAAGTCAGTTCAGACACTGCCAGCCTGAGTCAGGTCATTCCCCTCATCAGGCTTTTGCAGAAGAAGCTGGAGACATTGAAGGAGGAGCTAACACGGAGCGATTCCGCTAGGCATGTGGGACTTGTGGATGGAGCCCTTAATTCGCTTAACAAGGATTCACGGGTGGTTAATCTGTTGAAATCAGAGCACTACATTTTGGCCACCGTGCTCGATCCTAGATTTAAAGCCTACCTTGGATCTCTCTTTCCGGCAGACACAAGTCTGCTGGGGTTGAAAGACCTGCTGGTGAGAAAATTGTCAAGTCAAGCGGAACGCGACCTGTCAACAACATCTCCTCCTTCACATTCTCCCGCAACTGGGGGTGCGAGGAAAAGGCTCAGAATTCCGAGCCCACCCGCTGGCGGTGATGCAGGGCAGTCTGGAGCGACTGCTGATGCTGACATCTGGTCCGGACTGAAGGACCTGACAACGATTACGGACATGTCGTCTACTGTCACTGCATATGATTCTCTCACCATTGAAAGAATGGTGGAGGATTATATGAGTGACCGCATCCAAGTAGGCACGTCACACAGTCCGTACTTATACTGGCAGGAAAAAGAGGCAATTTGGAGGCCCTTGCACAAACTGGCTTTATTCTACCTAAGTTGCCCTCCCACAAGTGTGTACTCCGAAAGAGTGTTTAGTGCCGCCGCTCACCTTGTCAGCAATCGGCGTACGAGGTTACATCCAGAAAATGTGGAGAAGATGATGTTCATTAAAATGAATTATAATCAATTCCTCCGTGGAGACATTCACCAGCAGCAATTGCCTCCACAAAGTACACAGGGTGCTGAGATGGTGGATTCCAGTGGGGACGAATTGATAATCTGTGAGGAGGGGGATGTACACGGTGATATATCGGAGGATGATGATGAGGTGGACATCTTGCCTCTGTAGAGCCAGTTTGTGCAAGGAGAGATTAATTGCTTCTTTTTTGGGGGGGGGGTCCAAACCAACCCGTCATATCAGTCACAGTCGTGTGGCAGACCCTGTCACTGAAATGATGGGTTGGTTAAAGTGTGCATGTCCTGTTTATACAACATAAGGGTGGGTGGGAGGGCCCAAGGACAATTCCATCTTGCACCTCTTTTTTCTTTTCTTTTTCTTTGCGTCATGTGCTGTTTGGGGAGGGTTTTTTGGAAGGGCCATCCTGCGTGACACTGCAGTGCCACTCCTAGATGGGCCCGGTGTTTGTGTCGGCCACTAGGGTCGCTTATCTTACTCACACAGTCAGCTACCTCATTGCGCCTCTTTTTTTCTTTGCGTCATGTGCTGTTTGGGGAGGGTTTTTTGGAAGGGACATCCTGCGTGACACTGCAGTGCCACTCCTAGATGGGCCCGGTGTTTGTGTCGGCCACTAGGGTCGCTTATCTTACTCACACAGTCAGCTACCTCATTGCGCCTCTTTTTTTCTTTGCGTCATGTGCTGTTTGGGGAGGGTTTTTTGGAAGGGACATCCTGCGTGACACTGCAGTGCCACTCCTAGATGGGCCCGGTGTTTGTGTCGGCCACTAGGGTCGCTTATCTTACTCACACAGTCAGCTACCTCATTGCGCCTCTTTTTTTCTTTGCGTCATGTGCTGTTTGGGGAGGGTTTTTTGGAAGGGACATCCTGCGTGACACTGCAGTGCCACTCCTAGATGGGCCCGGTGTTTGTGTCGGCCACTAGGGTCGCTTATCTTACTCACACAGCGACCTCGGTGCAAATTTTAGGACTAAAAATAATATTGTGAGGTGTGAGGTATTCAGAATAGACTGAAAATGAGTGTAAATTATGGTTTTTGAGGTTAATAATACTTTGGGATCAAAATGACCCCCAAATTCTATGATTTAAGCTGTTTTTTAGGGTTTTTTGAAAAAAAACACCCGAATCCAAAACACACCCGAATCCGACAAAAAAATTCGGTGAGGTTTTGCCAAAACGCGGTCGAACCCAAAACACGGCCGCGGAACCGAACCCAAAACCAAAACACAAAACCCGAAAAATTTCAGGCGCTCATCTCTAGCATTCAGTACTCCTGGATAGTGGATACCAATTATTTTGGTTTAAATATATGTATTTTTTGGAGGTAACTATTAAAATGACTTTGGGGAATGATAAGGCTACTTCCACTCCAGGGAATATTAAGAGCTCTCTGAACTATTTATCACTCTCTAACAAGGCCGAAACTGTGGATATGTATTTAACTGGTTAATCGCTACCTGCTGCCTCTTAACTGTAGATTATTGTGCATGACTCATTTATCTAAAAAACATCACATCTGAGTAGCTATTATTCACCAAACTTAAAGGTCAGACTGTCTAGACTCCACGTGCAGGACTTGTTTACATTCCTCTATAAAAATATCTGCATGGGCACAGGTCTGTCACTGTGTTATTGGAGTGCCACAGTGCTGTATGGCAGAACACTACTTATCCCTATAGAAAAATAGCTTGTCATATTGACTTCTGTTTGTCTTCTATCACATGTATCCTGTTAAATCCAATAAAACCTACTCTGGCTTGGAATCAACAGGTGGACTAACCTCCTTGCACTCATCACCTATGCACCTACCACATCTGGTAATTAAACTAAGGGCTTTGTTCATCGGCACAAGTCGCAAGGCTAAATGGATGTTACTGTTGCTGCTCCATGGCACCTGTATTGTACTTACAGGACAACTGGAATGGCAACCTGCTGCCTGCAGATCTGCCAGAGAGCTGTCCTGGTGGACATGCATGGCTCTCAACCTTCTGGTCCTGGCAGCAGCCTGGCTTCCACTATGGCCCGACTACTGCTCCTCTCTCCAACTTCCTGCAGTACAGTGTAAAGTTTCCATAAAAGTTGCAAATCAGTTGGTTTTAATACTTATTGGCTGAAAAGTGCATCTGGCATAGGCCCAGAATTAAGATTAGGGGGCATTTTGTTTAGATTAGAGGATATTTTATCAAAATCTACATTTTAATCACAACTATTCAGCATGGGGATCTGGTCAGGATCCTGGCGTTCAGGATTCCCTCAGTCATAATGGGGGTTAGGATTATGCACCACCAGGGAGATTAGGCTGTGGGCGGTGGTGGTTAGGATCAGGCTACAGGTAGGGGAGGTAAGGGGGGTTGGGGATTAGGATCATGGCATTTACCTACCAGGTGTCGGGATGCTGCTGTCGGTATTCTGGCCACAGGAATCCCAAGCGCCAAGATCCCGATACCATCCCATTCAGCATGCCACAAGCACACAAGCAATAGGCTAAACATAAACTGAACGAACAATCTAAAAAAATCTAAAAAGTCTGAGTACGCCAATCTTTAAATGTAAATACAGTTTATTTGAAAGGGGCATCTCAGTGTCACTTTCATCAAGACGTGCATAGCAAAGCAAAACAAGAATTTATACACCCGACGTCCAAGTCGCCAATGACTAATTGGATTGTACGCCATCAATGATGCAACAGCACAGTCTCCATCTCTAATATACTGTATATACCAGAATGAATAAGGACATGTTGAAAGTGTCTGTGCTTGAAAAGAATAAAATCAAATTAAATGCTCTGCAGAGTGTTATATTCTTGTTGCTGGATTCCAGTACAGCCTTGCAGATTTTATTAGTTCTTGGTAGTGTAAATAAATCAGGAATTGAGAAGTCATAAAAACACTTTGGAAATAGAAGCCGTCGTAAAGCATGAGTAGTCATTTTCAATTCTCTCTTTTCTATGTCTCTAAACTTGCAATGGGCTTTATGAAAGTAACTTTTTGAAATGTATTTAATTCACATGTGAGAGTACATGGAATAATACTGTACATTGGTGGTCATTCCGAGTTGATCGCTAGCTGCATTCGTTCGCTGTGCAGCGATGAGGCAAAAAACGGCACTTCTGCGCATGCGTATGCGGCACAATATGCACGCATGACGTACGGGCACAACGAACTATGTAGTTTCACACAGGGTCTAGCGAAGCTTTTCAGTCACACTGGTGGCCGCAGAGTGATTGACATGAAGTGGGCGTTTCTGGGTGTCAACTGACCGTTTTCAGGGAGTATTCGAAAAAACGCAGGTTTGCCAGGAAAAACGCAGGCGTGGCTGGGCGAACGCAGGGCGTGTTTGTGACGTCAAAACAGGAACTGAACAGTCTGATGTCATCGCAAAAGCTGAGTAGGTTTTGAGCTACTCTAAAACTGCACAAACAACGTTGCCGCCGCTCTGCGATCCTTTCGTTCGCACTTCTGCTAAGCTAACATACACTCCCAGTGGAGGCGGCATAGCGTTTGCACGGCTGCTAAAAACTGCTAGTGAGCGAACAACTCGGAATGACCGCCATTATACGTCCACATGATATTAACACAAAGAAATAAGGAAAATGCAGACAGAGCCCCCGCCCCAGTAGTCAGGACCTTTCCCATCAGTGGGAAGAATGGAGCATCAAAATACTGTAACAATGTTACCATCTGTCACTAAACACTAAACCATTGATGTTGTCTTTTTGAATTCCCCTCCCGAAACCACTGCCAGGCTGCTGTGCTGTCACGTCTGTGCAGAATCAGTGAGTTCCTATTTGGTAAGCAGAATTAGGTAGGCACTGCCCGGCTGTTGGAGCCAAACTGAAAAAGAACTACAGATATCAGAAGAAAACCATTGATGGTGCATAAACATTGCAAACTCGGGATGTAGTTGGCATCAGAATGTCGGCGGTCAGAAGACCAGCATTGGAATCCCGACAACGCTCAGTAGCCCCATGCCGGAATCCCGACGGCCACACTACCAAGCGTAAGTATCAGAGGATAGAGTTAGGCTGTGGGAGGGAAGGTTAGGGTTACGCACTAGGGGGTGGGTTGGGGTTAGGCTACAGGAGGGGAGGGTTAGGAGTAGGCTGGGGCTAGGGAGTCTTAGGGAAGGGTAAGGGGTAGGGTTATCCTACTTACCAAAATGTGTCAGGAATCTGACCATTGGGATTCTGACCGTTGTTATGCCGCTGTCGGTATTCTGTCGGTATCCTGATTGTCTGGATACTGTGCTCAACCTGCAAACTCACCAACCATGGCATAAACATTGCCCATTTTAAGCAAAAAGTCAAAGTTTATGATGTTTCCGCATTCAATTTCCCTTCTCTACGCAGCGGCTGCCATTTTCACTCCACTGCTGTGATACATTTGGCAAGACGCAGAGAGAAATAAATGAACTTGTACCTCTTTCCCCTCTGAAATTCCCACTATTCCTCGCATAGGGGGTGATTCAATGTACCGCTGGATGTTACATTATGCATGCACCGGCACTGTACTGTGCATCTGCACTATGGGTCCTGCGGCGTTGGACGTAGTACAGCTGCAGATATAAGTTGATTGACAGTCTGCAGGGAGGTGGAGGCAATCGTGTCACCAGGGTCTGCTTCTTCCCACAAAGATTTCCTGGCCACAGCGACAGAGCTACGGTGGCCGGTCTGCATAGCCTTATGGGTTACTAAGCCGGCTGATGGTGTCACAGATGACCCATTGCTGGATCCCAGGATGCATTACTGGATCACACATACATGCAGAAGGTGCCTACTTCTACCAGTTACCTCCTGCTGCAGTACCATATCTGTGCATCGCTGCTGCTTCCAGGTAAGCAGCAGCGATGCTCACTCCAAGCACATCTGAGCACATAAAACTGCAGGAATTGCTTGTAGACATACCTCCCAACTGTCCCGGTTTTAGCGGAACAGTCACGTTTTCTGGGCACTGTCCCACCCGTGGGCCACAGTGTCACGCGGTGGGGGTGCAGTTGGGAGACCCCTGTCATTTGCTGAGCAGCAGTGAATAGAAGCCGTGTGCATGCGCACAGCGTCTATTCACAGGAGTCTGAGGGACTAGCAGCTCACAGAGCGTTGGGCATGCCCCCTCAGTGACAAAATCGGGAGGCATGGCTTAAGATCGCGGCATCCCCATGAAGTCACGCCTCCTTTCCTGAGGCCACTTCCCCCGTTGTGGGCTCGGCTACGCCGCGCAGAAGTCCAGCCTCCCAAAGCACAATGGCCCTCATTCTGAGTTGATCACTTGCTAGCTGGTTTTAGCAGCAGTGCACACGCTAGGCCGCCGCCCTCTGGGAGTGTATCTTAGCTTAGCAGAAGTGCGACCGAAAGGATCGCAGAACTGCTCCAAAAAAAGATTGTGCAGTTTCTAAGCAGCTCGAAACTTACTCCTAGCTTGCGATCACTTCAGACTGTTCAGTTCCTGTTTTGACGTCACAAACACGCCCTGTATTCAGCCAGCCACGCCTACGTTTCCCCAGCCACTCGTGCATTTTTATCGGGCACGCCTGCGTTTTTACACACACTCCCTGAAAACGGTCAGTTTCCGCCCAGAAAAACCCACTTCCTGTCAATCACTCACCGATCAGCAGTGCGATTGAAAAGCGTCGCTAGACTTTGTGTGAAACTGCATAGTTTTGTGTGAAAGTACGTCGCGCGTGAGCACTGCGCACCATACACATGTGCAGAAATGCCGCTTTTTCACCTAATCACCGCGCTGCGACCGAAAGCAGCTAGCGAACAACTCGGAATGACCCCCAATGTTAGCAGGTATGTGTAGATACTGTGGTCGCAGCAGGCTACTGAGGAGGGCGTGGGGCATACAAGCTACAGTAACTAAGAACCCTTTAAACCAGACTGCCCAAGACGATATTCTCTCCTTGATTCATAAAAAGCACAGTCGTGTTGGAAATATACAATGGCCAGGGCCGGCGCTACCCACTCAGCAAAGGGATGCAAAGCAGGGAGATGCCTGGCAGGAGAGGCGCTCTTCCTGCTCTGCATCCCTGTGCTGCTGCTCCTCCTGTCCCCCCTGCTGCTGCCGGCTACTGTGTGACAGGCTTCGGCGCTGGCAGCTTCAAGCCAAGCCTCCAGTCCTCTCCCACTTGACTGTGTCAGAAAGGGGGTGGAGCCTCACGGGTGGAGCTACATGTTCACCAGGCTGCCAGAGACTCAGGGGCAGATGTATTAACCTGGAGAAGGCATAAGGAAGTGATAAACCAGTGATATGTGCAAGGTGATAAAGGCACCAGCCAATCAGATCCTAACTGTTAATTTACATATTGGAGCTGATTGGCTGGTGCCTTTATCACCTTGCACATATCACTGGTTTATCACTTCCTTATGCCTTCTCCAGGTTAATACATCTGCCCCACAGAGAGGTACTTGTAAGTACTGTAGGGCCTGCAGCATGAAGCCTGCTCTCACCTCCCCTCCCCTGTGACAGTGCAGTGGCCGTAAGGGACCCAAAAGGGGGCGGAGCTATACGGGAACAGGCTGCAGCACCCTGTTACACAGGAGGATGAGCTGCTACATCCCCAGCCTGCCAGACTTCTTTAGGTAAGTGTGTGTGTGTGTGTGTGTATATGTTTACAGCATCTGTATATATGTATGTGTGACTGTGTAATGTATGTACAGTATGTATGTCTGTCTGTACAGTATGTGTACGTGTGGCATAATATGTGTAAGCGTCACTGGTACAGGGGGCGTTACGTGTGTAAGCGTCACTGGCACAGGGGGCGTTAAGTGTGAGAGTGTCGCTAGTACAGGGGGTGTTACGTGTGTAAGCGTCATGGGTACAGGGGGTGTTATGTGTGAAAGCGGCACTGGTACAGGGGGCGTTTAGTTTGTAAACGTCACTGGTACAGGGGGTGTTACGTGTGAGAGGTCACTGGTACAGCGGGCGTTACATGTGAGAGTGTCACTGGTACAAGAGCGTTATGTGTGTAAGCGTCACCTGTACAGGGGGCGTTACGTGTGTAAGCATCACTACTACAGGGGGAGTCTTGTAGAAGCATCAGTGCTGCAGGGGGCGTTAAGCGTCACTATTACAGGGTTCATTGTGTGTATAAGCTTCACTGCTATAGGGGGCTTTATGTGCGCTGTCCCTTTGTAAAGTATGGGAGGGTGCAAATGTATAGTTTGCAGGGGGGCGCCGAACACCCTAGCACTGGCCCTGACAATGGCGTATCTATATAACGGGTTCAGGGGGTGCGGTGTACCCATGAGGTATCCACCAGTGCATCTGTGTGGCAGACCCCCAAATAAATGTTTCTGGTGGTGCCATCTTTCCATGATGTATTAGCATAGATGGTGCCAGCACAGCAGACAGTAAGGACAAACAGTGCCAGAGAAATTGCTTTCTCCATCTTTCAGCATATCAATGGAAATATAGCGGTTCCGATTGGGAGCACTGCCACATAAACACTAGCCACTGTTCATTTGCTGGCACAGGAACAGTATGGGTGGTGTGCTGCATAATAGAGGGGGTGGGAGGGGTTGGGGGCACTGCACACAGCCCACCCTAATAACGCCACTGTAATTATAGGTGTGCACAGTGCCAGATTTCCTACTAGGCACGTGAGGCATGTGCCTAGGGCAGGCATGTCCAAACTGCGGCCCTCCAGCTGTTGTCAAACTACATATCCCAGCATGCCCTGACACAGTTTTGCTGTCAGAGAATGCTAAAGCTCTGTCAGGGCATGCTGGGATGTGTAGTTTCTCAACAGCTGGAGGGTCGCAGTTTGGACATGCCTGGCCTAGGGGCAGCACCTGCTGGGGTGGCACACTAGTTCCTTCCAACCCCAAACCAAGGGAGCAGCACAGCAGTCCTCCCCCCTGCTCGTGGCGTTCTAATTGCAGCGCTATTTCCGCTGCCCGCATCCCCAGACAGCCTCCCGCTGCTCACATCCCTCTCCCCCCTATCCGCCCACTTCTTGCTGACCAAATCCCCTTGGGAAAGGGGGGGGCACCAAAGGAAAATTTGCCCTGGGCTACAAGATCTACAACCAGCCCTTGCTCCTTCCCCTGCATCAGTGGAGCGGCACAGCAGTTCCCCTCCCCCCTGTATCAGTGGAGCAGCACGGCATCCCCCCCCCATATTAAAGGAGTGGCATGACAGTTCCCCCCACTTGCATCAGAACAGTGGCACAGATGTGTCCCCCCCGCATCAGAGCAGCGGCACAGCATGGCATTCCACACTTCCACCACCGCATCACTGCAGCAGCGGATGGAGGGTGGACGGAAAGGCGGGTCGGGAGGAATGAGGTTGGGGGGTTTGGATGTTTGGCGGCCGACACCATTGTACTTGAGGGTGGGTGAGGGGGGGCGGCCAATATCATTGTGCCTAGGGGTGACCTGATCCCTAAATCCAGCTCTGGGTGTGCATCATATCAAGTAACTATCATAGTGTTCACTTTGAAGTAAATGACTGATTAGTCTGCAGTTTTGCTAGTTTGCAGAGTAATAATACATTTTTTAGACTTCAGTATATGCTCTTCTGATAAAGTTATTGCGTGTTTAGAATATACGCCCAGATTTACCAGGCCTTGGAGAGTGATAAATTGCACGGTGATAAATTACCAGCCAATCAGCTCCTAACTGCCATGTTACAAGCTGGGTTTGAAAAATGACAGTTAGGAGCTGATTGGCTGGTAATTTATCACCGTGCAATTTAGCACTATCCAAGGCTTGATAAATCTGGGCCATAGTGTATTGACGTAATAAAACTGTATTTTCTATAGTCATAGTTTAAGAGGTGCTGCCAGGGCCGGATTGGCCATTACACTCACCGGGGAGATCCCAGGGGGACCGATTGGTGTGTGGGCCGCCTGTCATCTGTTGGCCGGCCCCCCTTGGCTGCCTGTCATGCACAAAAGCTGTGATTGGGTGACGTGCCAAGGGGGGCAGGGCCACAGGTGACAGGCGGCCCCGCACACCAATCAGAGTTACTAGTATTATGGCTGCTATTATGAAAAGAAAGGCTGTAGCCGCGCTGTGCTTGTGGCTGGGAGGCATTGCAGTGAGTGCTCCTGGCCGCTCTGATGTCTGGCACCCACTCAGTGTGTTCTCAAATGTGGCATTTCAGGGCTGGAGCAGTTTATTCAGGGTCTCAGCACAGCCAGCCTTACCTATGCAGCTGCTGCAGTCAGGGATTTTTGGGGCCGCTCCCCTGGGATAAGCCAGCAATGAGCTGAGCTCCTATACTGGCTGGCTCCTCCTTTCCTGTCTCCCGTCCTCTTCCTTTCTGACTCACTTCTCTTACCCCAGCCAGCATCCATCCTGCTCCCTGCCTTCCACACCCACCAGGTAAGCAAATGCTTGGGGGTGTTGGGGACTAAGGGGGTCATTCCGAGTTGTTCGCTCGTTGCCGATTTTCGCTATACTGCGATTAGTCGCTTACTGCGCATGTGCAAGGTTCGCAGAGCGCATGCGCTTAGTTATTTTACTCAAAAGTTAGGTATTTTACTCACGCATACCGAAGCTTTTTCATCGTTCTGGTGATCGGAGAGTGATTGACAGGAAGTGGGTGTTTCTGGGCGGAAACTGGCCGTTTTCTGGGAGTGTGCGAAAAAACGCTGGCGTTTCTGGGAAAAACGCGGGAGTGTCTGAAGAAACGGGGGAGTGTCTGGCCGAACGCTGGGTGCGTTTGTGACGTCAAACCAGGAAAGAGAAACTGACTGAACTGATCGCAATGGCTGAGTAAGTCTGGAGCTACTCAGAAACTGCTAAGAAATTTCTATTCGCAATTCTGCTAATCTTTCGTTCGCAATTCTGCTAAGCTAAGATACACTCCCAGAGGGCGGCGGCTTAGCGTGTGCAATGCTGCTAAAAGCAGCTAGCGTGCGAACAACTCGGAATGAGGGCCTAAAAGCTATAAATTATGTGTAAAAATGTAACAGTGTGGCATAAATGTGTGTGTGTGTGTGTACACTAAGGCCCTCATTCCGAGTTGTTCGCTCGCTAGCTGCTTTCAGCAGCAGTGCAAACGCTAAGCCGCCGCCCTCTGGGAGTGTATCTTAGCTTAGCAGAAGTGAGAACAAAAGGATCGCAGCGCTGCTACAAAAAAAAATTGTGCAGTTTCAGAGTAGCTCGAGACTTACTCCTAGCTAGCGATCTCTTCAGTCTGTTTAGTTCCTGTTTAGACATCACAAACACTCCCTGCGTTCGGCCAGCCACGCCTACATTTTTCCAGCCACTCCTGCGTTTTTATCTGGCACGCCTGCGAAAACGGTCAGTTACCACCCAGAAACACCCACTTCCTGTCAATCACTCTGCTGTCAGCAGTGCGACTGAAAAGCGTCGCTAGACATTGTGTGAAACTGCTTCGGCTTTTGTGAAAGTACGACGCGCGTGCGCATTGCGCCCCATACGCATGCGCAGAATTGCCGTGTTTTGGCCTGATCGCTGCGCTGCGAACGAAAGCAGCTAGCGATCAACTCGGAATGACCCCCTAAGTGTGCATGTGAGTGTGTGGAAAAATACATGTGCAAGTGAGCATGCAACTGTGTGTGTGTGTGTGTGTGTGTGTGTGCGTGCGTGTGTGTGTGTGTGTGTGTCTGGGTTGGAGGGGTATGTCCTGTTCTAGATTAAATGTGTGTGGACTGTCTATATCATACCCTCCAACTGTACCTTTTTGGCAGGTACATTTCCTTTTTTCTATGGTCTGTACCGATTTTTGACTCTCCATTTTTCCATGGAAAGTATAGGAAAAGAGGCGTAGCCACGCCCCTTTACCCATGCCACACACCCCTTTCCAAATTCGTACCGAGTTTTAGGTGTAAAATGTTGGAGGGTATGCTATATGTGTGCGAGTTTACAAATATGGCTTGGGGGGTGTTGGGGGTTAAAGGTTATGTATAAATATGTGTCAGTGTGGGACACATTTGGCGTATGGCGGTGTATATGATGTATGGTGCAGGGCCGTCTTTTCGTATATGGGCTCAATGGGCTCTTGACCAAGGGCCCAGGAGTAAAAGGGCCCTAGGCTGATAGCTGAGGGTCCCCTCTTTCAAGGGGTACCTGATTTTTTTAAATCGTCCGTGGGGAACTGGAGATATCGGACTTAAAAGCAGTGGTCCCCAACCAAGCCTGTTAATTGCTTTTCCCAGCCTGATATCTTGGGTTTTGTCTGACTTAGAATATTTCTGAGGGTATAAGCCAGGCTTTTTCAACCAGTGTGCCGTGTCACACTTGTGTGCCGCGACCAGTTGCAAGATGTGCCGCGGAGCCAGAGCTGCTTCCTGCACCTTCAGAGTGAACTGTTGGCTCGGGCTCTTCTTAGAGGATCAGTTGTGATCGGTTTGTGACCTATGCCTTGAAGACGCGGTGGTGTGAAATCATAGGTCACAGCTGCCACGTCTCACACCCAGCCAGCCCACCCACCTGCATACACATCTTCCAGTTCCCGCCTACATCCACAGCTTTCCTTGCCCACCCATGCCCACACCTGCCCGACCGCCCGCTGCTCAGTATTCGCAGCACTCCACTATGAACAACCCCCACCACTGAGGGACAAGGAGGAGGACAGCTGACTGGTAGGGGCTAATATTTGTTATTTTATTTCTCCTGTGGGGAGCAAGAGGATTTATGTGCGGAGAATAAGGATTTCTGGATTTATGGGGGGAATAATGTGAATAATTAATGTGGAGAGCAATAGGATTTATGTGGGAGCAATGTGATAGTTTTTTCTGCGTAGGCAAATGTATGTGTGGATTTTTTATTTTTACTGTGAGGGCCAATGTGTGTGTTTTTTTTCTTGTGGGGAACTGTGCCTTGGCAATTTTAAAATATTGTTTGGTGTGCCGCGAGTAAAAAAAGGTTAAAAATCACTGGTATAAGCCAAAAGCTGCGACTCTCCCCTTTCGGTGGACACTGGCAGCTTGTCTCTACTATGCCCAGAACCAGAGATATCAGCCTTCAAGCAGCTGGTCCCTGCTCCAGCTCCACACGCCTAATATGCAGTTTTAGATTTTCGTTGGTAAATTGCTTTGGCGCATGAACTCTGATCCCCAAGTCCCCAGTACCTCCTGAAATGTGTCCCCAGAACCTTCTGAAAGGTGGGACTCTCTAATTTTTTATTCCATTCAAAGCTAAGAAATATATTTTCAGGAACTTGAGATACAGTATCTGCAGTCAAGCAAGCTGCCCTCCCACCGGAAAATGATAAATATTAAACCCACTCCACTATCCACCCCTCCCCTACATATTAAACACCCCCTACCACTCTGGAAGTCATGTACCAGGGCTTCTTCATTCCAGGTCCTTCTTTGTTCCAGGTCCTACGTGCTGAGCGGAAGATAGAACACCCCCTACCGCCCGCGGAACATCAAAGCTCCGCTGATAGGCACCCCCCAACCCTACCACTGGAGGATGGGTAGGGGGCCCAGTGAATTGCTGTGCCCAGGGGCCTACACTGCTGTTAAGACGGCCCTGGTATGGTGTATATGAAGTGTGAGTGTGTGTGGAAAAACGTGTAAGTGTGGCATACATTTATGTGTGTACTGTGTGTCTGTGTCTGTATGTGAGTGTGTAAAAACACATGTGTAAGTGGCATACATGTATGTGGGAGGGGGGCGTTTGTGTGTGTGAAAATATGTGTCAGTGTAGCATACATTCATGTACAGTATGTGTGCACTGTGGCTGTATGTGTGAAAAAATACATGTGTAAAGTATGGCACACAACTGTGTGGGGGAGGCTGTTTTGTTCTTTATTAAATGTGTGTGTATGTATACTGTATGTTTGTGTGTGTGTATATATTTATTATATATATATATATATATATATATACAAATGAACAAGAAGAGGCGGCACTCAGCAGGCTTAAGAAAACTTCAAAGTGATGTATTCAGTGCAGTCAACGTTTCGTGGACCACCTCCCCGTCTTCTTGTTCATTTGTATGTATACTAAGGGTCTTATCCCTGAGGAGGGCACCGGAGCGAGTTACACCCATTACTTGGGGAGGCCATGAGTGCCGGAGTACTGTTTGTTTATATATATATATATATATATACAGCAGGCAGGTCCGTCTCTCCCATTAAAATCAAAAAGCGCTGGGTGCCCTCACATGGAATGAATACATACAGCGGGTTGGTGCGGCACTCCAAGCGACTGTCACAAATAGGCAAAAGGGTCCTCGGTATGGACAACGTTTCAAAGCAATTTAATATAGCTTTTTCATCAGGTCATATACAGCAAACAAAGTGTACTCACCTAAATACCCAGCGTGTGCGTCGCTCACCACGCGCTTCCGGAACTCAGGCACCCGCCAGGCTCGTCGGCGCTATGTGGTGACGTAATCGGCCAGTGCCCATCACCATAGAAACAACTTAAACAAAAAGACACAGAGAGGAACATTGTGCTATGTGCGTACAGATAGAAACTGGCACATAGATGAACAGATACATCCGACCAAAGCTTAATAAACATTTGCACAGCAGACTATTAATACAGGTCAAGACAAATTGATATAGTGGAGTAGGAAATACAGATGCAATTAGCGGCTAAATAAGCACTACCTACCAAGTGAGTGCTGCTCATAAGTCACTGCCACCCTATATAGGTGTTACAAATTCCACAGATATATGATCATTAGCTAAATTTAGGTGCTATCATATAGTAGATAACTGGAATTTTAAGAATATTACATTCCTCACAATAATGCATGCAGACCTAGCTGTTCGTTAAGGCCCCTTGGATGGAGAGTTCCCAACCGATAGATCCACCTTGCCTCACATTCAAGTAATTTATGTCCCCGGTCACCCCCACGTATAAGGGGGGGGACATGGTCTATCATACGGTAGCGTAGTGACGTTAATGAGTGCCGCGCCATCGCAAAGTGTCGGGCGACCGGCTGGTCGCTAGAACCCTTTGCGATAGCAGATTTTATTGCCGACCTGTGGGCTGCCATACGTTCCTTGAACATACGTTCGGTCTTACCAATATATGACAGCCCACAGGGGCACAAAAGCTGGTAAACAACGAATTTCGAAGAGCATGTCAAGGTGAAATTAATAGTCAAAGAGCGGCCAGTGAGGGGATGCTGAAAGGTCCTACCACCAATCATAAACTGGCAGGTGACACAAGTACAGCGGATACATCCGCGTGGGTTAGAATACATGTTAGTGTGGGGTTTAGGTGTAATATCCGATTTAACCAAAATATCCCTTATGTTACGCCGCCGAGTATAGCAGGACATGAGGCGTGTATCATGCAGATCTAATTCGGGATCCGATTGCACAATATTCCAGAGTGTCTTAGACACCTGGTTAATTTCTCTACTAGCGGGGCTAAATTGGCCTACCCATGGGATGATTTTCTTAGCTTTCGGACATCTAGATTCCTGTTGTAATAGTTGGACTCGATCTAATGCCATAACTTTCAATTTAGCTTGTTGAAGTAACTGCATAGGATAACCTCTACAACGGAATTTGTCAATCATAGTAGACATTTGTGTCTCAGCTAACTCGGGATCAGATGTGATCCGCCGAATTCGCAGTAGTTGGGAGTAGGGCAAGCCCCGTTTCAATGATGGAGGGTGAAAGCTGGCAAAATGCAAAAGGTTATTTCTATAGGTAGGTTTACTGAATAATGATGTGTAAACATAGCCATCACTGATGGATATGTTAACATCAAGATAATGTATTGATTGTTCACTCATGGTATAAGTAAATTTCACCGGGTGGTTCTTATCATTATGGGTGTCGATGATCTGTTTTAGCCGTTCAGGACTACCCTTCCATATGATGAGTAAATCATCTATGTAGCGATAATAACTGATGATATCAGTAGCTATCGCAGGGTCATCAAAGAACACCTCCTGTTCAACTTGGAACATGAAGATGTTCGAGTACGTTGGGGCCACAGGGGACCCCATCGCACACCCAGTTTGCTGTAAATAGATTTTGCCATCAAAAGAAAAGAAGTTTTTTGTTAAAATCATGTACAGCATGTCCAGACAAAATTGAAGTTCGGGGCCTTTATACTCAGGGTGATTCCGCAAGAAAGCTTGTACCGCCTGCATCCCATTATCATGGGGAATGATGGTGTACAGACTCTGGACGTCAATACTGCACAGGGTTACCTCACCCTCAAATCTATTCAGCGTCTGTAATTTACGTAACAGCATATTAGTGTCAAGCAAGAAGCGAGGATGCGATTGAATACACGGCTGGAATACTGAGTCAAGGAATAGAGCAATCGGTTGGAACAGGGATTTAATGGCCGATATAATTGGCCTACCCGGAGGTTTTTCTAAAGACTTATGAATTTTTGGGGTAGTATAGAGAAGTGGCATAACAGGAAATTTGGGAAGTAATGCGTTACGGAGATCACTAGATATAATCCCTGCTCCAACCGCCTCATCCAATCTACTACTCAACTCATTCTTAAATAGCATAGTGGGATCAATCTTTAAACACTTGTATGTACATGGATCTGCAAGTTGGTTATTGTTATGCACACCAGTGCCTGCAGGAATGTACTGGTGTCTGAACAGAGAGGGATGCAAAACAAATGAACTAACAGACAGACTGGGAAATATGACATCACGTACACAGAAAGTGATAGGGTAACAAAACCAACACAAAGTGAACAGAGAAGCCCAGAGGCTAAGAAACTGGGTGTCTCCCTAGTATTACAAATGCTCAGATGGAAAAAGCAAGATGTTGTGTTTTAATACGTAGAGAACCCGAAATGCTGTTGCTAAGGGCAACAGCAAAACCCTAAAGGGTTACCAACGGGTGTGGCAGCAAACTGCTTGGTCAGAGATGGAATAGTAGACACAAGGAGAGTCTCCACAATCCTAATTCTCACTTGCAGGGCCCAGGTTCAGCTTACTGCCACTAAACTGACACATGGACGCCCTGCACAGTGAGAGAGGATTAAGCATGCAGGTCTGAAAGTACAGCCACAAACTTGCTGGGTTCACAGAATAGCAAAAGAACCTCAGCAGGCTAAACGACTGACTCCAGTCTTACTGCTAGGTCTGGATTGACAGAGTGTAGTACCAAATCCCCAGGCCTATATGCAGTAAGCAATAACAAATACAAAGCTACACAGTACTGGCTAATTTTCAGGAACTGACTAACCAACAAAGATTCAGCAGCATCTGCTTAATCTGAGAAGAGGCCTTATAAAGCAGGTGCTGTCCACGCCCCACTCAGACCTCACAGACTGAGCACAAAAACCAGCACCGGATCCCCTGCCTGTAACCACTGCACAGCAAAAGACCCGAACCGGAGTATCAGCTGCGCTCAGGTTACTCCGCTAGTACTTGTCTCCCGGTTGCCATGACGACGTGGCAGCACAGGGCAGGAGACCCTAACAGTACCCCCCCTCTGACGAGGGGTCAAAGAACCCCTACCACCGGGTTTATCGGGGAACTGCGAGAAGAAAGAGCGTATCAGTCTGGGGCATGAAGATCACAACTGCGCACCCACGACCGCTCCTCTGGGCCATACCCCTTCCAGTGCACCAAAAATGACAGCCGACCCCGAACCATCTTGGAGTCAAGAATCCTTTCAACAACAAACTCCCTCTGGCCACGTATCAGAAGAGGGGAAGGTCTTCCTCTGGAAGAAGGATTACTAATCGCCCGTTTTAAAAGGGAACAATGAAATGTTTTATTGATACCCAAAGAACGGGGCAGATCTAACTGAAATGCCACTGGATTGATAACCCTGGTGATCTTATAAGGGCCGATGAACCGGGGGCCTAACTTATGAGATGGCTGTCTCAACTTCAAATTCTTGGTAGACAACCAGACGAAGTCTCCTAATTTGAAGCTGCAGGGTCTTTTCCGCTTATCAAAAACCCTTTTGGTCACTAATGACACAGACACAAGGGCTTTCTTCACTCTCCTCCAAATACCTCTAAGGACCGAAACGACAGAGGAACCACCAGGCGTGGAGTCCAGGGGGTCAAAAGAATTGGCCTTAGGATGATGCCCATACACACAAAGGAAGGGAGATATCCCTGTAGCAGAGTGAGCCGCGTTGTTATAGGCAAACTCCGCCATGGACAGATGAGCAACCCAGTCAGTCTGACACTTGGAGACATAACACCTGAGGAACTGCTCCAAGGACTGGTTCACCCTTTCAGTCTGCCCATTAGACTGCGGATGGTAGCCTGACGACAAGCTGACAGAAATCTGGAGATCGGAACAAAATGCCCTCCAGAATTTGGCCACAAACTGGGATCCGCGGTCAGAGACCACATCAAGTGGCAACCCGTGGAGACGCACAACATGCAGCATAAATAATTCAGACAGGCGTCTGGCCGATGGCAGCCCAACCAGTGGAACGAAGTGCGCCATCTTCGAAAACCTGTCAACGACAACCCAGATGGCTGTCATCCCCGAGGATTTGGGCAAGTCCACCACAAAATCCATTGAAATGTGGGTCCATGGCTTAGATGGAATAGAGAGTGGATGTAATGGGCCAACAGGAACCCCTCTAGGAGTCTTATTTCGGGCACAGATGTCACATGCCCGAACCCACTGATCCACATCCTTAACCACCGAGGGCCACCACACCGCCCTAGATAGCAACTCCCGAGTTCTGGCAATACCCGGGTGACCTGCCGACTTCTTGGCATGGAATTCCAGGAACACTCGCTGTCTTAACCTAGGAGGCACAAACAAAAGACCTACCGGAAGGTCTGGAGGAGCCTGCTCCTGTGCTCTAAGGACTAATGACAAGAGGTCCTGGGTAATGCCCACTTTAATACATGATGGGGACACAATGGGCAACGGCTCCTCGGTGGTCTCTTGGATTGGAGCAAAACTCCGCGAGAGCGCATCAGCCTTGATGTTTTTTGACCCAGGGCGATATGTTATCAAAAAATTAAAGCGAGCAAAAAACAAAGCCCATCGTGCCTGCCTGGCATTGAGACGCTTCGCTGACTCTAAATATGCCAAATTCTTATGGTCGGTGAGAATTGAGACCACAAACTTAGCCCCCTCAAGCCAGTGTCTCCACTCCTCGAGTGCATCCTTAATAGCCAACAATTCCCGGTTACCCACGTCATAATTCATCTCGGCAGGCGAAAATTTACGGGAAAAGTAAGCACAGGGAGGAAGGCGATTATCAGACACTCCCATCTGAGAGAGCACTGCCCCAATACCCATCTCAGAGGCATCCACCTCCACCACAAAAGGACGCTCTGGATCTGGGTGTCGCAGCACTTTGGCCGAGACAAATGCCCTTTTGAGACGGGCAAAAGCCGATTTGGCCTCACGAGACCAGTGAGCAACATCCGCCCCTTTCTTAGTGAGTGCCACCAAGGGCGCCACTATAGACGAAAATCCAGCGATAAATCGTCTATAAAAATTTGAAAAGCCCAGGAAACGCTGAAGCGCCTTCAAACTAGTGGGCTGCACCCAATCCAGGACTGCCTGTACCTTGGAACCCTCCATTTGGAAACCTTCTGGGGAGATAATATATCCTAGAAATGCGATTTGCTGAACTTCAAATTCGCACTTCTCCAGCTTCGCCCCAAGCCGGTGGTCTCTGAGTTTCTGGAGGACTAAGCGTACATGCTTCCGATGTTCCTCCAGGGAATGGGAGAAGATTAGGATGTCATCTAAGTATACGACTAAGAATCTATCCAAATATTCCCTGAGCACATCGTTCATGAAATCCTGGAAGACTGCCGGGGCATTACAGAGCCCAAAAGGCATCACCAAATATTCATAATGCCCTGAGTGGGTATTAAAGGCAGTCTTCCATTCATCCCCCTCTCTTATTCGGATTAGATTGTACGCACCGCGTAGGTCAATCTTAGAAAAAATGGTGGCAGTATGAAGCTGGTCAAACAAGACCGAAATGAGAGGCAGTGGGTATGAGTTTTTAATCGTGATACGGTTCAATTCCCTGAAGTCGATGCAGGGTCGCAATGAACCGTCCTTTTTACCCACGAAGAAGAACCCCGACCCAACTGGAGACTGTGAAGGTCTGATAAATCCTTTAGCCAAGTTCTCCTGAATGTACTCTGCCATAGCCTGAGTCTCAGGACGTGACAGGGAGTACAACCTGCTCTTGGGAAGCTTAGCATTCGGCAACAAATTAATGGCACAGTCATAGGGGCGATGGGGAGGTAGTACCTCTGCAACTTTTTTGGAGAACACGTCCGCAAAATCTGCATAACACCCTGGCAATCCTGGCAAACTTAGCTGCGAGAGCCTGACTGGAAGGCTCAAGCAACTCCTGAAACAATCAGTACCCCAACTAAGAATCTCCCCAGAGACCCAGTCAAATTGAGGATTGTGGGCCCTTAACCAGGGTAACCCCAACACCAATGGGGCAAAAGTACAGACAGTCACATAAAAGGACAATTTTTCAGAGTGTGTGGCTCCAATAAACAAAGAAATCTGGCTAGTGCAAGAGGTAATTTTACCCTGGGATAATGGTTCCCCGTTTAACCCACAAATTTCAATTTCCGACGCCAAGGGTACTAAGGAAACAGAGTGTTTCAGGGCGAATTGGCGGTCCATAAAAACCCCGTCGGCCCCACTGTCCACAAAGGCCTCAGTCATGACAGTTTGACCGAGGATCTTCAAGGTCACCGGAATGATAAAAGTCTTCTTGGGAAATTCTGACTTCTGGCCTGACAGGATATTTCCCATCACCCTCAGGCCCTGAAGTTTTCTGGCTTTTCTGGGCATGATACTACCACATGACCCTTATTCCCACAGTACAAACACAACCCCTGCTGTCTCCTCCGCGTCTTCTCACGCGAGGAGAGGCGGGTAGCCCCAATCTGCATAGGCTCCTCGGAAAATTCCTCAGAGTCTGAGGTTCCCTTGGGAAAGAAGGAAACCTCGGTCTCCCTTTCAAGCCTACGCTCTCTCAGCCGTCTATCCACCCGGATGGATAACTGCATGAGCTGATCCAAGCTATCAGGCAAGGGATATTGTACCAGTTGGTCTTTTATCTGGTTAGAAAGACCTCTTCGGTACTGGTGTCTCAGGGCTGGGTCATTCCACTGGGTATCATGGGCCAACCTCCGAAACTCCGTACAGTAAACCTCAACTGGCCTTCGCCCTTGCTTAAGGATCGAAATCTGAGCCTCGGCTGAGGCCGTCTTGTCAGGGTCATCATACAACATGCCCAGTGCCGTAAAAAAAGCATCAACACTTTTAAGCGACGGACAGTCAGGCTGCAACCCATATGCCCAGACCTGTGGGTCTCCTTGTAGCAAGGAAATCACTATGCCCACCCGCTGAATCTCTGACCCAGAAGACTGAGGCCTAAGCTGGAAATATAGCTTGCAGCTCTCCTTGAAACATAAGAACTGCGAGCGATCTCCAGAAAAACGATCCGGAAGATTTACTTTCGGCTCCTTAACCCCTGAAGGTGCTGCTGCTGCGGGAGCTCCGCCAGCGGCCTGGGAGGTGTGCATTTTAATGGACAAATCACTAAATTGACGAGTCAGGACCTGCACCTGATCGACCACCTGTTGCAACGTATTTTGAGGGGTATGCTCCATATTCCCACAAAATTTCAACAGGAGTATTGGGCTGCTGAATATGTTATGCACACCAGTGCCTGCAGGAATGTACTGGTGTCTGAACAGAGAGGGATGCAAAACAAATGAACTAACAGACAGACTGGGAAATATGACATCACGTACACAGAAAGTGATAGGGTAACAAAACCAACACAAAGTGAACAGAGAAGCCCAGAGGCTAAGAAACTGGGTGTCTCCCTAGTATTACAAATGCTCAGATGGAAAAAGCAAGATGTTGTGTTTTAATACGTAGAGAACCCGAAATGCTGTTGCTAAGGGCAACAGCAAAACCCTAAAGGGTTACCAACGGGTGTGGCAGCAAACTCCTTGGTCAGA